>NW_027554122.1:334285-668571 GCF_045843805.1 Urocitellus parryii | reverse complement strand
TTCTGCCTATTCAAGAACAAGGAAGATAATTCCATCTTCTAAGGTCTTCTTTAATTTTTTTTTTTTTTTAGTGTTCTGTAATTTTCACTGAGGCTATTGTATAGGGTAGTTTTCCTAGTTTATTTCAGAGAATCTGTCACTGATGTACAGAAATGCATTGGGGTTATTGGTGTTGATTTTATATCCTGCTACTTTGCTGAATTCATTTAGTAGTTCTAAAAGTTTTCTGGTGGAATTTTTCAGATCAAAATATAGAATCATGTTGCCAGCAAATAGTGATAGTTATAGTTCTTCTTTTCCTATCTATATCCCTTTAATTTCTTTTGTCTAATTGCTCTGGCTACAGTTTCAAGAACTATGTTAAATAGAAGTGGTGAAAGAGGAGATCCCTGTCTTGTTGGTGTAGATCAATTTTTCTCCATTTAGAATGATGTTGGCCTTGGGCTCAGCATAAATAGCTTTTATAATGTTGAGCTACGTTCCTAATATCTCTAGTTTTTCTGGTGTTTTGAACATGAAGGAGTGCTGTATTTTGTCAAATATTTTTTTCTCCATTTACTGAGATGATCATATGATTCTTTAAGTCCATTGATGTTATGAATTACGTTTATTGATTTCTGTATGTTGAAACAAACTTGCATCCCTGGATGAGCCCCACTTGATTGTGGTGCACTATCTTTTTTAATATGTTTTATATGTGATTTGCCAGGACTTATTGAGAATTTCTGCATCAATGTTCACTACAGATATTGTTCTGAAGATTTCTTTCCTTGATATACTGTTGTCTGGTTTGGAATCTGGGTGATATTGGCCTCATAGAATGATTTTGGAAGTGTTCCCTCATTTTCTATTTCATGGAATATTTTGATGAGTATTGGCATTAGTTCTTCTTTGAAGGTCTTGTAGAACTCAGTTGTGAATCCATCTCATTGTTGGCTTTTCTTGGTTGATAGGCTTTTGATGGTGTCTTCTTTCATTACTTGAAATTGATCTGTTTAACTTGTATATATCATGATGATTCAGTTTGGATGAATTATATGACTATAGAAATTTGTCAATGTCTTCCATATTTTCTATTTTATTGGAGTACAAAATTTTCAAAATAGTTTCTAATTATCTTCTGTATTTCTGCAGTGTCTCTATATTTCCTTTTTCATAATATTTCCTTTTTCATCATGGATTTTAGTAATTTTAGTTTTCTCTCTCCTTCTCTTTGTTATTGTGGCTAAGGGTTTATCAATTTTATGTATTTTTTCAAATAACCATCTTTTCTTTTTGTCATTTTTTTAATTGTTTCTTTTGTTTCAACTTCAGTGATTTCAGCTCTCACTTTAATTATTTCCTGTCTTCTACTATGTTTGGTGCTGATATGTTCTTCTCTTTCTAGGGCTTTGAGTTAATGTTAGGTCATTTATTTGTTGACTTTTTTTCTTTTCAGGAATTAACTCTATGCAATGAACTTTCCTCTTAGTACTGTCTTCATAGTGTCCCAGAGATTTTGATATGTTGTATCTGTGTTCTCATTTACCTCTAAGAATTTTTTAAATTTCTCTTTGATGTCTTCTGAAATCCATTGTTCATTCAATAGCAATAATATGCTATAATATATGGTCTATTTTTTGAGAAGAATCCATGTGCTGCTGAAAAGAAAGTATATTTACATGCTGATGGATGAAATATTCTATATATGTATGTTAATTCTAAATTATTAATTGTATTATTGAGTTCTGTAGTTTTTTTGTTTAGTTTTGATTTGGAAAATCTATTCAGTAGTGAAAGATGTGTTTCAAAGTCATGCAGTATTATTGTGTTGTGGTCTATTTGACTTTTGAAATTGAGAAGAGTTTGTTTGATGAACATAGATGCACTATTATTTGTGGCATATATATTTGAAGTTGTTATGTCTTGTTAATGTATGGCTGCCTTAAGCAGTATGAAATATCCCTTTTGGTTAACTTTGGCTTGAAGTATACTTTATTTAATATGAGGATGGAAACCTGTGCTTGTTTCTGCAGTTCATGTGAGTGGTATGTCTTTTCCTATGAAAGGAGTCTCTGGAAGGCAGAATATTGTTGGGTTTGTTGTTCTTGTTGTTGTTGTTGTTATCCTATATGTCTTTTGATTTATGAGTTTAGGCCATTAACATTCAGGATTATTATTGAGACATCATTTGTATTCCCAGTCATTTTTGTTTATTTTATTTTTTATTTTTTTTAAAGAGAGAGTGAGAGACAGAGATAGAGATAGAGAGACAGAATTTGTTTTTAATCTTTATTTTTTAGTTTTCGGCGGGCACAACATCTTTGTTTGTATGTGGAACCCAGGCCGCACGCATGCCAGGCAAGTGCACTACCATTTGAGCCACATCCCCAGCCCCATTTTTGTTTATTTTTTATTTTTAACTTGACTTGGTTTCTTCTTTGATTTGTTTTTCCTTTAGTGTAATACATACCTTTGCTGATTTTCATTTTTGTTTTTCATCACCTCCTCATGGAATATTCTGCTGAGGATATTCTCTAGTGCATGCTTTTTTAGTTGTTAATCATTTTAATTTTTATCATGGAAGGTTTTTATTTCATTAACAAATCTAAAACTTAATTTTGCTGGATATAAGATTATTGGTTGGCATCCATTTTTTTTTTCAGATATTGCTATATGCTATTCCAGGCTTTTCTAGCTTTGAGGGACTGGGTTGAGAAATCTGCAGAGATCCTAATTGGTTTTCCCTATATATAATCTGATTCCATTCTATGGTGGCTTTTAAAATTCTCTCCTTATTTTCTATGTTAGGCATTTTCATTATAATATGCCTTGGTGTAGATCTGTTGTGATTTCATGCATTTGGTGTCTTGTAAGCCTCTTGTATTTGATTTTCCAATTTATTTTTCATGTATGAAAAACTTTCTTATATTATTTTATTGTTCATTCCTTTGGTTCGTAACTGTATGCCTTCCTCTATCCCAATAATTCTTAAATTTGTTCTTTTCATGTTAGCCCATAATTTTTGAATATTATGCTCATGGTTTCTTACAACTTCATTGTGTGGTCAACTTTATTTTCAAGATTATATATTTAGTCTTCATTGTCTGAAATTCTGTCTTCCAAGTGATCTAATCTCTTGGTGATGCTTTCTGTTGAGTTTTTAATTTAGTTTATTGTTTCCTTCACTTCACAGATTTCTGTTTGTTTATTTGGTTTTCAGAATCTCTATCTCCTTATTGAAGTAATCATCTGCTTCTTATATTTGTTTATGTAGCTCTTTATTGAAATGATCTTTTGCTGCCTGTGTTTGTTCTCTGATATCATTCTTTAAATCACAGAACATTTGAACTATGTAAATCCTGAACTCGTTCTCTGACATTTCTTCTGCTTTGTTGGCCATGGATTCTAATAATATAGTACCTTGGTTCATTTGGGTAATTTCTTGCTTTTTTTTCCCCATGGTGTTCATGCGTCTTCTCTTCTAGCACTTTGGATCTGAGGTGTTACAGTTTTTACCCTATAAGACTATAGTCTTTGCAGAGTTCCAATAACTCTCCTTTAAGGGGGAGATGGATATCAATAGATTCCAATAAAAACAATATATAACTATAAATCAAATAGCTCCTATTAAGATGTTTACAGTTTTGTCACATTATAAGAAATGGTGAGTTCAATTATTATCTACAATATAAAGAGTAGGTTTGCAAAGGGTCTACTATTTCTGATGGTGGACAAAGAGAAAATTTGGGGTGGAGTGAAGGATATGTAAAGAAGGTAGGAGGTGAGGATATAGAATTATTTGATCTTAGAAAGTGTGAAAGAGGAATAAAAAGAAATTGGCTAGTGGCCAGAGAAAAGAGAGAAAGAGATTTGAGGGAGACAAGTAATGGGAAAATAATAGAGAGAATACAACAAACAAACAAACGTAAAAATTAAGAAAAATTAAAAATGTTAAAGTAGAAGATGAAAGGATATATAAAACAACTGTAATATACTATTCAGACATCCCAGTCCTCAGTAGCCTAATGCATGAAAAGTACTAAGTTTCATAAATGTTGAGGACGTGAGGGTAGAAAAAGAGAGAGAAAAGAAAATATATCTTGAAGGAAAATTAAAGGATTGTTTCTGTTGGAGTTTGGTATCTTTTCTGTTTCTCTTCTCCTCTAGTAGGTGGGGTTGTCTATTGTTTGCTGGTATCTCCACCCTCAGGGTGGTGAAGGTTATTAGGGTGGGAGGGTTGGTTTGGGGGCAGAGCTCTTGGAAGTTGAGTTGTAGTTCCCTGATGAAAGACTGTACCCCAAGGATCTCCCATGGGGCCTGCTCCTGTGATGTGGGTGCCTGGTCTTATTTCCTTATATTACCTGTAGAGTTCACAATTCCCGGTATCTAATTTAGTCTCTAAACTGTATCTCACTTAACTCTTCTCTTCCTACTTCCCAGTCTGGGACCTCTCTCTCCAGAGGACATGTGGGCTGTGCTCTGGGGCCTGGCACCTGTTGTGAAGAACTGTTTTATATTGAGCAGATCAGGACCCGGCTTTGTGAGCTACATAGCTGTGCCAGGTTAGTGGCTGCAGGGGAGAGGGGGATGTTGGGGGACTATAGGTACCTTCATATTGCTTCTAAGCCCCTGCTGGTGTCCCCAGGCTGGAAGGGAGTTGCCCCAACTAAAGATGGTAATGGTGTTAGAAAGGATAACCCAAATTGGCAACAAAAGTGTCCCAAGATAGAGTTGGCTGCTTTCAGAGATGGGGTGTGGTGGCAATCCAGGTGGTGGTGCTGGGTGTCTTGTTCAGAGATGCACTCAGTGGCATGCAGTGTTGTGGCTAGAGGCAGTCTCCAGACCTGTTTGGTGTCTCCAGGTGTAGGCTAGCTTGTTAAAGGGACTATGGCAATGGTTGCAGTGTCCCAAGATGGAGGTGACTAGAGGAGCCTCATGCTGGTAGATGGGGTTTCATATAGGACTGGGAGCTGGGGGTCCTGTGTGAACGAGCAGCCAGAGATCCTGTGCAGATTTTGAGGCAAGGGGACCTATGTGGACACAGCGGACACAAATGAAAAAAGGGAATTGGAAATGGGAAAATCATGTAAGATGTGTAACCTCAACAGTGCATTCCGCTGTTTAGAGGAGTTTTAAATCCCTGAAATCAAGGGCTCCCTTGAGATACACCAATTTCAGGAGATCTTGAGAAACCCAGAAACCCAGGGAGGTGTTTGCAGAAAACTAGTTTTCCCACTGCTCGGATCCCTGGTCATGGAGTGAGGAATGAAACCTCTCTAACCCGCTATCTTAGATGTCCATGGTGAAAGATTTTGAATGAAGGATTTCCAAGGGATTGAGCAGCTATGAAAAGGATAAGAAGGTGGAAGTGAGTTTTCAAAGCTGTTCTGGGTTGAAAACAAGTCAGAGTCATGGATTTCAGGATTTGTTCCTTTTTGGGGGGTGAGGTACCAGGATTGAACTCAGGCACTCAACCATGGAGCCACATCCTCAACACTCTTTTGTACTTTATTTAGAAACAGGGTCTCACTGAGTTACTTAGCACTTCGCTTCTGCTGAGACTGGCTTTGAACTCACAATCCTCCTGTCTCCATCTCCCAAGCTGCTGGGATGACAGACATGTGCCAATGGGCAGGCAGAATTTTTCTTAAGGTGAAGATGAAACATTAAAGTTTCAATGAGAAAGTACCTCTCTAATAGATTAATTGGGTTGTATAACTTAATAAAATGCCATGTTGGTCATCAGAATTTCCAAAAGATGCAGAAAGGGATTTGGAAATGAGATGGTCAAGTAAGATGTATAACCTCGACAGACAGTATATTCCACTGTTTAGTGGGGTTTAAATCTCTGGAATCAAGGGTTCCCTTGAGGTAAGCCAATTTCAGGAGATCTGGAGAAACACAGAAACCCAGGGAGGTGTTTGTGGTTTCACATAATGCTTCATGAGATTTTTGCCATTTTAAAATTTCAGCATTTTGGGAGGTGCTGAGCTGAGTGGATGTCACAGCAGCAGAGTATAGCATCAGCAGGGGGAGAGGAGATAAATGCCAGGGGAGTGAGAGTTGTACATGGGTTTTAGGCTAGTTTTCAGAAAACCATAGAGGCCTCATGAAAGAACAAAAACAATTCCTACTTACCACACAAATGCTGGTAAGACAGTATGCCTTAGAAATCATGTATTAATTCCGTACTCAGAGGGAACTAAGAAGACTTGCATGTTCCAAAGGCTTAGCTTAAACAGACAAGAACAGACATGATTCTTGTTTTTTTTTTTTTTTTTTAATTAAGCTAACCACTTATCATGCAACAACACACAAATGTCTGGAGCATCGTATTAGGAATTTTAACTCCTCACTGAGTTCTAAGTTTTTCAGCCAGGAAGGATACATGGAGTTAGGGAAGTGGTCATGAAATCCTCTGTATAGATGATGTGGCTCAAGGAGCATTTAGCACTTAGCCAGAGTCACAGCACTGTTGAGATAAGGAGAGACTTATTCAAAAAAGACAATTGCAATATGAGAATGTTCCAATCTGAGACATCTGCCCACATCTCAAAATCAAACAGAAAATGGCTATTCTTTTATAGGGAAGGGTACCCAGTTAGGGTAGAAACTTTGAGAGGAAATCAGGTGAGTGGGTGTGAACAGAGATCATAACAGAGGATTCCAGTAACTAGGAAGGGGAATATATCCTCTAGTCTTAGACTGGGAACAGAGCAGAATTCAGGGGTCTTTGGCAGGGAGAGAAGCTTATCGAAAATTTAATACAAGGCCATGTGGAAGAAATAGGCAACTGTGAACTCTTGGTCAGCAGTCATAGAGTAAAGGGAACCAAGAGATTAGTGACTATAATTCCTTTAAATTGGAAAAAAAAGAGAGAAAAGCTAAGAAAAAGGGGACAAAGTTTGTGACTTTACCACCTCATATGATTAGTTCAAAACAACTATATATAATTGAATCAAGAAATGGGAAGGGAATGAGAGTAAAGAATCATAGCAATCAAGAAGTATTCTGGAAGGTAAAATTATAATTACCGAGTGCTAGTTTACAAATTAAGTTCATCTTTACTTTCATAAAGTCCTGAAAAACACATATTTTATTGAAAAAATATCTGTGCAGAGGAAATAAGACCAATATAGGAATGTCAATAACAAGAAAACTATTGACATGTATTGAGAGTCAGTGGATCACTCATGAGATACAAAGTTGAGAAAATAATGAATTATGTTCCCAAGTAAGCAGCTAATCTAATATCTTTTTTAAAATATGGTGATGGAGTTTTCAAAGAGAGTTCTAAATGTTCTGAAGGAAGAAAAATAGACAATTCTTGGATTCAGGGAATGTTTTACAGATGTGATGAAAGAAGGACAGTTTTTAATTACAAATGGAAATTTTTTTTAAATTATTTATTTATTTATTTAATTGGTACTGGGGATTGGTACTGAGCCACATCCCCAGCCCTTTTTAATATTTTATTTAGAAGCAGGGTCTTACTGAGTTGACAGGGCCCTTGCCAGTTGCTGAGGCTGGCTTTTGAACTCATGATCCTCCTGCCTCAGCTTCCCAAGCCACTGGGATTACAGGTGTAATTCCCTTTAAAAGGGAATTTTGATAAGAGAAAAGAAGTAGGAATAAAGTTGAGTCTACATTCAAGAAAAAAGATTTTTATCTATTTATTTTAGGCATTGAAAAATAACTTAAGCAATTTTTTGTTTGTTTTTACTTTTTATTATTATCCAACAAAATGCAGAGAAGTAATCAGAGAATTACGCTTGTCACCAAAATTAATTCTTTTTCAAAAATAATTCCGTTCATTCCCAGCTAGATTCCTTGATGGCCCTGTGGATACTTGGTTATTTACACATGGATGCTCCACAAGTGCTCAAGATGAGGCTAGTCTTCACAGTTCTACCATGCTCTTTTTTTTAATCTAAGGTTTCTCCCTTTACAGAGAATTTCAAGGATTCCAGTTCATGTGATAATGAACCTACCAATAAGTATAATTCTGAACCCAAAATACAGTTCCCATGAAAAAATTTTACACTATAGAAATGATTGCAATTTCACTACATATACCCAAGGGTTA
Source organism: Urocitellus parryii (assembly GCF_045843805.1). Lineage (NCBI taxonomy): Eukaryota > Metazoa > Chordata > Mammalia > Rodentia > Sciuridae > Urocitellus > Urocitellus parryii. The sequence goes on along the minus strand of NW_027554122.1, from coordinate 660,503 downwards.
AATCTATTACAAGTACCTATACAGCATTTCACAGAGGGCATGAAATTCTGTGAATGGGGCTTCCATAAATAAGGCCTAGTGGATCCCTCAAAAAGCATATTTTTTCTTCATCCTTGTACTATATCTATATATCCATACTATCAATAATTATTAATAAATATTACTAAATTTGGGTAAAAATAAAATGAAATCCTTCTTCCATGTTGTCTTAAGTGCAGAATGTGGTACCTTGTCTTTAAATGTTATTTTTCTTTTAGCCCATTTCTATAGTTTTTGCCTCTGTAGTCTTTCCTTTCTCAAAAGAGCACTTTAAAAATTAGTTATACTTCTGTAAATATGATTTAGACTCCTTAGGGAGAAAGCACTAGGAAAATGGAACATGTAGTACATTTATTCAGTAAATTGTTACATCAAATCATAATCTAGACAGATGTTTATTGAGTTTGCATAGTACAGAAACCATAAACATATCATCCTAAAATGAAATCTTATAAAAACAATTTAGGACTAAATTGGCCACCATTAATATTACCTTTTTAAAGCTGCTATACTACCTTTAAGCAAGTAGTGTCCATTTATATTTGCAATTCCAATTACATCACTTAGATTAAATTGACTATAACTTAATGTTGTTATATTAGTGATTTTCCATAAAACATATGATACAGTGATATTCCTTCCCACTCACAAACACACTTACTACAACTTTCCAGCTTTAAAAATATTTCCAATTTATGATATCTGACTATAAACAGAGAGCTCTCTTTCTCCTCAAATTGAAATTATAGAAGAAATTTAAATATGTACTGTGTTATTAAAGAACTGTGAATATTATCATGACAAAACCACAGGCATGAGAATATCTTCCTAAAATTCATGGAATCATATAGACCATAAAACAAATTGAGCTGGTTTATTAGCAGCTTTTGTTTACCGAATACCTCAGAATAAATACACTTGTATCCATAGCAGTGACTGGAATAACTCAGGGTCTGATGCAGGAAGTTGACAATAAAAAATAAAGTGGGACAGAAATTACTAGGTTAACTAAATAAATGTGGAGTAATTTTTCAGTCCCTCCTCTAGACTTGCAGGGCTAATGCTTTAGGTTACTGCTAAAGAGATAGTTGAAATGGGAGATGTTGCTGACAAAGAAGAAGTGCATTGCCTTACAGGAACTCATGTAACCTAAACCACTGTCAAAGCAAAGAAACCCCATGGCCACAATATTATCTCATTAGGAGAAAATTTGCTTAGCTATACATATATGTATGTGGATATCATAGGAATCTATATTTGTCCTCAAAGAAAAAAAAATCATCCACAGATGAATAAACACAATTACATTATCAGTAATAATTAAATTAAATGGTTACTTACAAATATGAATAATTTGCCAATATAGCTAGGGAATGTATATGTAAATATATGTGTATATTTACATCTGATTAAACAATCAGCTCAAATAAAAACATATTTCATATTATTCTTGACTTATGAGATGAAAAAATATAATATTTTACTTCTGTTTTTAAAAAAAAACACACAACTTTTTAAACTTTTCAGAAAATGAGATTTCAATTTAATTTTTCCTAGGGCAACAAATTATGAATATAACCAATGCAAATTATAGGCTTTTTGTTAGTACTCAAAAATTACCCATAAAACAAAGAAATAATCGCCATATTTGGGTTTTGTCACAAGAGTCTTGTTAGAAATAACTTCAGCAAAATAGCTTTATGCAAAGGCAGGAATAATTTCTTGCTTTTTGTCTTGCTAAAATTTCTTTCAGGAGGAGATAGAACACCCTGTAGCTTTTAAAGCCACAAAAGTGCTGGGATTCCATTAGTGACCAATGAGTCAAACAAAATATAACTAAGACTCAAAGCCCAAATTATGGATCGACAAGGGAAAAATCAGTCTACAAGCAAATGGATTATAGAGATGAACTGTTTTATGTACACAGCTTTCAAAAGCCTTGGTAAAGACTTAAATAGGAAGATGGTATTCTTATGAGGATTAATTTTAAGCTTCAACCTCATCATTGAATATTCAAACAGAGTCTTTTATCATAAGACTATTTTTTGGATCAGTTTTAGATTCAAAGTAAAACTGCAATATAGTTAAAAGATAAATATCCTATATCCCCTACCCTCCCCCCATGCAGAGCTTTCCCTATTATAAGCATCCCCCACCAGAATATCATTTTATAAACCTTTTTAACTTGATAACAGGAAATGGAAAAAGCTAAGTTTTTCTACATTATATTTAGGATTCGATTTTTGAAGGATATTTTGCTTCTCTTCCTGAAAAGAAGTTAGAAATCAGAAATAGGGAAAGAATCAGAGAAGAAACAGCTAATGAAATGCTGAGATATATAACAGGAAGCTAAATCCTAATGATAGAAATTGTCATAAGATTTCCTAAAAACTGGAATACTTCCTAGTAAAAAAACTGTTGTTTCTTGCTTAGGTAAAAATCATTCTAATGATGAAGACTATTGAAATTATGGTCCTCTGGGTTTTCTCGGCTCTGCTGCCTATGTACTATGTGACTTTAAGAAAGTTTTTAACTTCTTTCTCCTTAGTTCCTTCAACTGCAAGGTAGTAGTGATACAAGGACCTACTTCATAAAGTTGTAAGGACTAAGTAAGCTGATACATTCTAAAATAGAAAACCAGAGCCTCTAAATATTTGGAAGACATCAATACTACTAATATTTCCATATTTTCTGTTGAAGTAAGCTTACAGATTCAAGCACATTTTTAGATGGTTGATTTCAGGGATACTTTGTAGTCACTTTGGTGAAGCATTTAATCTTCCATTGGTATCACTAGTGAGAGGGAAGATTCTCAGTCTCTGATTATTTTTGATGCCTCAATCATTTAGTGGCTGTTGTTCTTAGATTCATATAGACCATGGGTTTGTAACAGGAAGTTCATTCTGTATCCCTACATTAAACTTTAAGGGTTATCGCATAACTATTGTGTATTGACTCAACAGAATGAGTACAGCTATGTGATTCTCAGTCAAAATCCCACTCATATTTGGAATCAAAATTGTTCTCATAGTGTGGGGGAGAGTGAAGAAGTAGAGAATGGTGATGAAAGGCAAACAATCAATGGGCACAATGTACAGTTGCTTAGGAAGAATAATTCCATTTTCTTATGATACAGTAGGATGAAAACAGTTAATACTAATGCATCGTATATCTCAAAATGGCCAGAAGAGAAGATCCTGAATGCAGTCAACATGAAGAAATGTAAAAGTTTAAAGTGACAGGTATGCCAGTTAAGATGATTTGATATATATAAACTGAAACTTTATATTTTACACTATAAATATGTGTACCTGTCAATCAAAAAAAAAAAAATCCAGGCCTGAAATTTTCACACATGGGAAATTGAGAATTTGATATGGAAAGAGATAATTTGTGTCTTCCAGTTTTCTGTATTAAAGTATATTTCCAGAGGAAAATGAAAAAATGTAAAATTTTGCAGCACAGACATTTTCAAGAGTTGCTTTTTCTTGATGTCTGTTTATGTATAGAAGCATGACCCATCAGCAGTTTTGTATTGATTGTTCTGTTTTTTGCTGACAATGTCTGTGACTTAGCCAAAATGACTAAACGAATACATGCAGTAGAGATAGTTGACACTCAGCTAGATGTTTGTTTTTAAAAACATGTATGCTTTTAAAGATTTTTTTAGAGATAGTTTTGTCTGTTCTCTACCAATTTTAAAAGAGTGAGGAGAAAGTTAAATATGTAGTTAATAGTTATAATAATAATCATTCCGTAGAAGTTGCTTTTAGCATCCAAACCTTAAAATTACTGACTTTAGGGATAGCACTGGGAATATAGCTCACTATAAGAGCATCTGCCTAGAATGTATAAAGTCCTGACTTTGAACTCTAGCACCATTAAAAAAATAAAGAAAAAGAAAAAGGTTACTGACATCTAAACTCTGATAAAGCCAAAATGTGTCATTATCTCCTACCTGACTTGAAGAATAATTATTATGTATTGATTAATATCCCAAGTACTAAAAAATGTAAACAAACCTTACCTACACCTTGAATTTTATGGCCTGGAAAGTTTGTATGTACTTATTTTTTTGTGAATTTTATGATGGATGGATGTATAGATAGATAAAACAGAACTAAAATAAATGAAACATTCAGGATGAAAAAGAAAATTAATGCAAAATGTATTCTGGAAAGATTTATTCACATACAAAAATTGAATCCCCAAGTTCAGTGCTTTGTATGGCATTTCACCCTGGTCCTTTCTATGTGTCATCTTGGAATAACCTCTAGAATATTGAACTCCTTGCATACAAATCTTTGAATGTTATTGTGGATGTTAAAAAACCTACTGTTAATTCTGGTCTAATGTTATGTTACCATTAAGTACTAAGTGTGATGTTGTGTACATTACTCTTGTAAAAAATGTAGGATCCAAACAAAGAAAATCCCTGAATTAAAACAAGTTTATGTGGGAGTACTAGGAGAGCAAAAGTTTAGAGCAAAACCAGTGCATAATTTTTGCTTTTTTCATTATATAAAATTGAATTTCTGATAGTTTTTCCTTAGGACACAACTAGAATATAGTTAGCCTGGAAAACATTTAAAGCACATATGGCCAAATGACCTGAAGTAATCAAGAAAGTATCTAATGGTATCTAGCCCTTACAAAATGACTATGTAAGAAATATTTAGCCTCATACAGTTATGAGGTATAAATCAGTTAAATATTCAAATACAAAGTCATTCTAGAAAATAATTTGGAAACATCTTATAAGGATACATACAACATTTGGCATAAGATCCAGTAATTACACTTCTGAGCATTTAGCATAGGAAAATAAAAACTTATGTTCACAGAAAAATCCACACATAAATGTCCTTAGAAGTTTTATTCGTAATAGCCAAATGGTGATAATGACCTAAATAGCCATCTACAAGTAACAGATAATCAATGGTATGTCCATACAGTAGAATACTCAGAACAGTATGCGGCCAATGGATGCCTGAAACCACAGATGGTACCAAGACCTTAACAAATTATGTTGTTCCCCTGCCTACACTGTAGCACTGCCACATCATATTAGAGTTAATCTGTTTTACCATGTTTTATACCCTAATGCTTCCTTTGTACCACTATTTTTGCACTTTGACACTACTACTAAAATGAAAGTTCTTTGAACACAAGCACTATAATATTATCACAATTAATCTTTTAATCAAGATAACAACTTAGTAATTAGTGAGCAAGTAGGATATACAGCATGGATACACTGGACACTGGGATGATTCACATCTGAGAGAGATGGAGGAGGACAGAAAAAGATATTATTACACTTCTCAGAATGGCATGCAATTTAAAATGAATGAATTGTTTATTTCTGGAATTTCTCATTTAATGGTTTGGATTGTGGTTGATGACAGGTAACTGAAATCATAGAAATCAAAGTGATGAATACTGTAATAAAAATAACAAAATATGGTTACATGTAAAAATGTGGATAGATCTCAAAGACTGGAAAACCATTCAATCTTCAAAGCTTAAATACTCTATGATCCATTTCTTCAGTGTCCCTCAGGTGGCAGAATTAATAGTGATAGAAAACAAATTAGTAACTGCCCGGGAGTAAGGAGAAGAAAGTTACTATAGAGAAGTAACTCAAGGGAGTTATTTCCTGTTAAGTATCCTAATTGTGAGGGTACATAAATTGATACATGTGATAAAATATCATATAATTATATATCCTCCCTAACCAGGATTCACACAAAGTCTGCAGCTATGTCAGTATCAGTATACTAATGTACATTTCCCAGTTTTTATAATATGCTGTTGTAATGAAAGATGCTTATTATTGTGGGAAGGTGAATTAAAAGTACAAATGATCTCTTTATATAAATTTTAGTCTCTTGAAAGGATCGATTATTTGAAAATGAAAAGTATAAATATTTGAAATGTATCTACCCAAATAACTTTATCTTATAATAATGTGTCCGGGAACTCTTGTTTGTGGCTCTAGATTTTAGTATGAGTTGTTTTGTGACACAAGTTCTACTTTATGGCAATGAAACCAGGTCATAAGCATATGAATATTTCTATACTGTTCTATACTTCATGTGGAAGTGACAAATGTGGGTTAGAAGAGAGCAAATATTGAATAATGGCTGATGTTCTGCTCAGTTGCTCATACAATGAAACAGATACTTTGTAAAATGCTGGTGTGTGTGTGTGTGTGTATGTGTGTGTATATGTGTGTTTGTATCTGTCTAATCAACAAATATGTTGTGAAAATTAAATGAGATTACATATTTAAACTATTTTGCATATACTAAATAGCCATATGCATTCTCATTTTAAATGGAAGATTTATTTGCAATACAAAAAAATAATGTGTTATAAAGGAAGTGGAGCCCACTGAAATAATTTACCTCTACAAAATATCAAGTAGATTCTAGAGAAAACTTGTTCACTAAAAGAAGCCCTGTTTTGTTAGTTTTCTTTAAATTTGGTAGACTTCTCATTTATTACTTTCCTGAAAATCCTGGAAGCAGTACTGTTTCTCAGTGCAACCTTGAAGAAAGAAATACAAAAATAAGTGCAACTGCTAGGAAAAGAAAATATGTTCTTCTCTTGGAAAAATAATGACAGGCATTGTAATGCTATCCATTCACTCATTCAACGTTTATTTCTATAGTCGCTAGCCAATAGTCTAGACCCTGAAGTAATAGCAGTAAATAAAAACAAGATCTATTTCCTGCCCTCATGAGTTTTACACTCTTGGGGAACACATAATCAATAAAAAATGTCAATAAATAAAACTTAGTCATGTATTACATAATGACAGGGATATATTCTGAGACACACATCTTGAGGTGATTTCATCATTATAAAAACATCATAGAGGGTACTTGGACAAACTAAAGTGATCATAGTGTCAACAGGCTATCTAATTCTGTGGGACCAATTCATATATGCAGTCCGTCATTGATGGAAATATTGTTATGTGGCACATGAGTGTAAATGATACGTTTAATAATGATGATAAATGCAAATGAGAAAAGCAACCCAGGGCGGGGGAACAGAAATAATCTAAGAGGATAATGATTTTAGGATGTCAGAAAATCTTCTCTGAGAGAGTTACACTTGAGTTAAAATCTGAAGGATATATAGATAGAGAGTCCTGAAACACAGGTTCATCACAGAGATATCTAGGTACCTTGATTATGCAAAAGAAAGTTATTAGATTCACTATCATTTTATTTTTATATTTGTGATCTTATATTTTGTTACAGAATGACTAAACAATGAGGGGAGATTTTTTTTTCCAGAAAGCATACAATGTTCTTTCCTGTGGGTGCTGTTGGTTATGACAAAAAAAAATAATAATAATTGTGACAAGATTGATGTTCCGCAAGAATTTGCAATTTAATGGACTTACATTATTGACTAAAGAAGTACTAATAGTGAAACACTTCATAGAGAGTTTTAGTTGTCACATGTTAGACATTAAAAATATATTTGATCTTTTAATTTATGAGATACTTATTTACCTCAACTTTTTAAAAAATATGTTTTAAAGGTCAAACCATATCAATTTGTATAACTAATGCAGTTTTTTTGTCCTTTTCCTGTTGTGTTTCCAAATTTAATACACAGACCCTGTTCCAAACATTTATGGATAAATGTTTAATATAGTAGTATTAGTGCATAATATATTCCAGTTGCTTGCCAACATAACAATATTCTCATGACAAGAGTGAAGTCCCTTGGAAACATTAGACTGCCATTGTACTATCTGCATTTCAAAACACACTGAAAATTTACATGTGTATAAGATAAACTCATAAATGAACAACTTATACAACCATGCAAAAATAGGTTGCTCTTGAAGGACTGTAATAACTAGTAGTTGTATAAGTACATTTATATTGATGTTTGCTTTTAGTGTTGTTCTGTAGTTTTCCAGTATTGATTGAAATCTAACTAAAGCATATAAACCAGTGATATTTATGTTAATATTACATTATATTTAAACCTATTAATTGCTAAAACAATAAGTTTTAGAAGAAAGTTTAAATACAGTTTTGAGAGGTTACTTGAAATTTTTATCAAATCAAAATTTTCTGTTACTAGAATTTGGAATAAATAGTTAATTATCAGGAATCTGGAAATTCAACTGTGTTTTGATAGTCATTGTTATTGCCTGACATTTTTCCTATAGCTTCAAGTTCATGAAATTATACCTTTGGCTTTTAGGTAGACAATTGAATAATTTAATTGATCCAAAGCAAAACAGAAAATTCTTAAGTGAGTGCTTCAAAATTATAATTATTATATTAAAGTTAAAAGTTAATAGTTTGATTTTTATAATGATAAAAAGTGCTTAATCTATGAAACAATGTGCATATGTCTTTTGATTATTATGTCCTTTGATCATTCCCTATTGTTTTTATGTATGAACAGTATACCTAGTTTCCTAATTAAATGCTACAGTTTGAAGACATTGTCTGTCTTTCCTACTCCTACATCTTTTAAAGTTTTATCACACTTGATCACCTTTGGTCTGTAAGAATTGCTTTTTAGATTATAAAAGCTAGAACTATATTCAATACTGTTACTAAAAAAAACAAACAAACAAATTTAAATTACATTTACTCATTTGGCCTGAAATATATTGCTTTCTTGGGCTTTTGTCAGTAAAAATAACTCAAGTTATCAATTGTATGTAAATATACATTATGAATTACAGCTAAAATTTCTCTACATTTTATCTTTTGTTTTGAAATAATTTTGTTTTAACATATTTTTTTTGTGCACAGATGCTACACTAGCTTTCACTTTATAGATAGGAAGCAAATTCAGACAGGTTACATTATTATTCAAATAAAGATGTTCCACATCTCCATCCGTTAATATGCACAGATTAGAAATGCTAAAATTAAATTATACACACACCCACACACACACTCCGACAGACTCACAGAAACACACTGGCAATGAAACAATCAACAAGTACATGAAAAAATGCTCACCATCGCTAGCAGTCAGAGAAATGCAAATCAAAACTACCCTAAGATACCATCTCACTCCAGTAAGACTGGCAGCCATTAGGAAGTCAAACAACAATAAGTGCTGGAGAGGATGCGGGGAAAAGGGCACTCTTGTTCATTGCTGGTGGGACTGCAAATTGGTGCAGCCAATTTGGAAAGCAGTATGGAGATTTCTTGGAAAGCTGGGAATGGAACCACCATTCGACCCAGCTATTCCCCTTCTCGGTCTATTCCCTAAAGCCCTAACAAGAGCATGCTACAGGGACACTGCTACATCGATGTTCATAGCAGCTCAATTCACGATAGCAAGACTGTGGAACCAGCCTAGATGCCCTTCAATAGATGAATGGATAAAAAAAATGTGGCATTTATATACTATGGAGTATTACTCTGCATTAAAAAATGACAAAATCATAGAATTTGGAGGGAAATGGATGGCATTAGAGCAGATTATGCTAAGTGAAGCTAGTCAATCTTTAAAAAACAAATACCAAATGACTCCTTTGATATAAGGGGAGTAAACAAGGACAGGGTAGGGACGAAGAGCTTGAGAAGAAGATTTACATTAAACAGGGATGAGAGGTGGGAGGGAAAGGGAGTGAGAAGGGAAATTGCATGGAAATGGAAGGCGATCCTCAGGGTTATACAAAATGTCATATAAGAGGAAAGGAGGGGTAAGACAAGATAATACAAATGGAAGAAATGATTTACAGTAGAAGGGGTAGAGAGAGAAAAGGGGAGGGGAGGGGAGGGGAGGGGGGATAGTAGAGAATAGGACAGACAGCAGAATACATCAGACACTAGAAAGGCAATATGTCAATCAATGGAAGGGAAACTGATGTGATACAGCAATTTGTATACGGGGTAAAAGCGGGAGTTCATAATCCACGTGAATCAACCGTGTAATATGATGTATTAAGAACTATGTAATGTTATGAACGACCAATAAAAAAAATATACTGCAAAGGTGTATAGCAATGGGACTTCCAATTATTGCTGAGGGTAATACAAAATAGCATATAATTCTGTAGCAAAGTCAAGCTAACACTTAATATAGGGCTGAGCAATTCCATTTCCAGGTATTTGAAAAAACAAACAAAAAATATATTTTAGACAAGTACCTGAATGAAAATGCTTATAACTTTTTCTATTTGTCATTTCTCCAAATTAGATATAATCCAATTGTCTGACTCAAATGTCCTTAGCCCAGATGGTGGTACATAGATACAATGGAATACTACTCAGCAATAAAAAGGGGTGAACTATTGATACATAAAAATTGCATAAATCTTATGGTATTATGCTGAATGAAAAAAAGTGAGTACAAAAAGAGTACCTCAATGATTCCAGTTATATGCATTACCCAAAAGAAAAACTACAGAGATGGAGAGCATATTATTGACTGCTGCTAGGGAAAGATGCCACCATATAGAGAAAGCATGAAAGAATGTTTTGGAAAGATAAAACTCTTCTGTATGCTAAAATATCTTGGATATTATGGTGGCCACACAAATTTAGGCATATGTTAAAATTTAAAGAGATATATACATAAAGAAAAATCCAGTCAAAATGACTATGTACTAACAAAGAAATTAAATATATATGCACATATTTGCATGCATATGTATGTATCATACATATGTACATATGTACAAGATTATAATGCTAGTATTTAGTAAATTCAGGATTAATCATTGCTCTTGGATTCTGTGAATAGCTAAATTTACATGTAGGGAATTATTTGGGAACAAGTTGCACCTGTATGTAATGTGGACTTTGTATCTCATAAACCTCTAAAGAATGGAGTATGCAAAGGATAATGCTAGATATTCAATTAGTACACAGGTTCATGAAAAGAAAAAGTTTGCCAAAACATAAAATTAATAAAAATATACTTAAAGCCTGAGATGGTAAATAAACAGTCTATTATATTTTTCAGCAAGTTTCTTCTCCAAATAAGCTAGACAAAGATGAAAACAGTATGAGGTATATCAGTCATCACAACAACACTTACATGGGTATTATTTTATCTGAGAAAAGAAAAACTCATAGTACAGTGATCAAGAAAAGCAGAAAAGGAGGTCAGAGAAAATTATAGTTAAAATAAAACACATAGAGATATCTTGTCATTGAAATTTTTTCATTTTTTCCTTGCTCCCATGAATATCCTCAGTTGTCAAATGGATCTGGAAGACTTCTGTAACCATTTCTAAAGACAAGCGTTTTCAACAGAAGCATTATATAAAGTCCATGAAAGAAAATTCCAAGCTTCTACTATTTTATTCTTTATGAATGTGACTTTAAGTGCAGCTAAGAATTTCATCTATGTGCAACATTAATGTGAAAATATCTACTTAAGAGAGATAATTAGATAAAAATGCATGCTTAAGAACCTGATTATTAGGCTCCCTACAGTTAATACAGAATTACATTTGGATGTTGCAATTGACTTAAATGTTCAGGGAAAAAAACAAAACCGGTTTCTGATGCTACTGACTTTCCCACTGCATTTTGTCTCTCATTAAATAAAAAAAAATTGTAGAAGGAGAAAAATAATGCAAGGAGTTAGGCTCAGCCTTTGACCATTAGGAAAGTGTATCTAAAAATAGATTTGCATCACTACCAATAACTTGAAATAGCATGAAATAACTCTGCAGATCATGTTTGGTGAGTGGTTTAACAACTTTGCAGTTTAGTTTGCTCATCTGTACCAAGGGACACACAGTGTCAAATATTTCAGGCTCACAGCATGCTGGCTGCATGTTAAGCATTCGCAGTGTTCTGGTGAGGGAGGAATCACATTCTGGCCTCCTTTCCTACAACCCCTGTAATTTTTATCAGAAAATCCTATTGTCTTTTATTTCTAAACATATCTAGAATCTCACCATTTCTCACTCTTGAGCCATCTTTTCTTGAACTATCAGCATTTCTTACCTAGCTTCTCCTTGTGTTTGCCCTATTTGGGTTATTCTAGACATATAGCCAAAATGATCCCATCCAAATATAGATGATGTCACTCCAAATTCCAAATCTTGCCATGCATTCCCAGACTCTTTTGAATGAAGGTCAAATTCTTAATACAAACATTGTCAACGCGGATTAGTTATGAGTAGATAACACACACACACATACACATACACACACACACACACACACACATTATGTGTGTCTCTCCAAAGACAGCTTCTCAAATACCATTTTAAATTTTATAAAGAAATTGCTTAACCACAATTATTATTATCATTTTTATTATTATTTTATGTATTTATTTATTATATTTATTGTACCAGGGATTGCCCCAGGGGTGGTTACACATTGAGCCACATCCCCAGCACTCTTTTTTTTTTCTTTGAGACAGGTTCTCCTTAAGTTGCTTAGGCCCTCCCTAAATTGCTGAGGCTGATTTTGAACTTTTGATTCTCCTGTCTCAGCCTACCAAGCCACTGGGAATACAGTTTTGCACCACTGTGCCAGACTCTTGCCTAAATTCTTGTAGGAAAAGGCATATATTTTTTATACAACAACAACAAAAAATGTGCAACATTCTGTAACGGACCTCTATATTCTTAAAAAGGACAAATAGCTAATGATATTCAAGCCAATTCTGCCTGTCATATTATGTCACTTGGTTTCACTTTATTATGTACATTACCAAGAAAGAGAGAAAATAAGCAAAATTTTCAATGCAAAAAAATAAAGGATGAGAGTTCAGGAGCCACATTTTATGAAAAATCTAGTATGAATCAGACTCTCAGAGTTATAGAATTTATAGAAAACTAGTTTTGCAGAGTATTTTTGAGAACACAGTATCTTTTTGTTATTTCTGTATATGTGTGGGTTCTCATTCTTTTTTATCATTGTCCTTTAAATATCTATTTAAATTTATGGACCATTAAATGTTGATTTTAGGAGCTATGGAATTAATATTAAGCTAAAAATTATAATAAAAAATAAAGATAGGTGCATTCATGCATTTTCCCTCCTAATGTATTTTTATTATGCACATAATATGTATTTTTAAAAGAATAATTGTGAGTCTACAGTAGATACAGGCCAAGGTAGACTTTTATAAAGCTATAATTCAATTTAAAAGGCTGTAATTAATCACATTTGATAGAATTTTTTTTGGTGATGAGTAAAGAGAATGAAGAATGTAATTTCTGTTTTGAATAGTTTTGCAGGTAATAGTTTTTGTTGTAGCTGCTGCTTTTTAACAAATAATTATTCTCGAAGAAATGTGTTACCAACTACATGATGCATTTGCTCTCTCCTTAATGATATTATTTGTAATTGGGTTGGTGAGAACAGGGCTAGAGAGATGACAATTGTAGAAGTTAAAAGTGTGTCAACAAGAATCAGTATGAGCATCCTCATGAGCCAGGTCACAGAGACATGGGCAATTTGATGCTCAATTCATGGATATTTATATAAATGTGTCTGTCATTTAATGACTTTCTTAGAAAAAACACAGCGTCTCCCCAAATACAGTTTATTTCCTTAACATGGGCCAAAAATAGTAATCTTCACTTCAAAATGTTGATAAGAGGATACAGATAATCAATGGGAAAAATTTGCCTATTATAAATAATATAGATTTTGTCTTTTTAAATATTACCAATTGTTTAAACAGATATGGATTGTTTTTACATTCAATCCCAATTCTGATTACAATACAATAATATAGAATACAAAAAATAAAATAATTAAAAATAAGGAAACTTTAACTGGTTATATTATATTTCAGTGCAGGAAATATATTTAAAGCAAGACATTGTAGTTAGGAAGTACTTTGGATGAAAACAAATAAAGAAACATCCTATCATGTATATGGAAGACACTGACTAGTCAAAGAAATCTTGAAAAAAAAATCTGGAAGTGTCATTATCCCTTATTTCAATATATACAACAGGGCTACTGTATCTAAAACAGAATGATTTGGACAACAAAGCCAACTCATAGACCGCTGGCATAGGACGGAGACAACAGAAATAAATCCATACATCTAAAACCAACTGATGTTCTACAAAGGTGCCAAAAATGTACACTGGAGAGACAATAAGTTATTCAGTAGATGATGCTGGGAGAAAAAAAAAAAAAATATATATATATATATATATATATATATATATATATATATATATATTCATATGCAGAAGAATGAAATCTGACCCCTATCTCTTACCAATTGTAAAAATAAACTCAAAATGTATGAAGGACATAAATAAAACATAGAGGAAACATGAAAAATAGAGGAAAGGCTTCAAGATATTGTTATAAGCAATGATTTTTGGAGAATAGACTCTAAAAGCATGGAAACCATAACAAAATGATGGACAAGTGGCTTTCTATTAAACTTAGAGGATCCTTCACAGCAAATGAAGCTATCAGCAGGATGAAAACCACCTAGAGAAAGGGAGAAAACATTTGTAAACAATTCATCATTCAACGGAGGATTAATATCCATAATACATAAGGAATTCCAGCAACTCAATAGCTATAAAATAAAATAAAAATCTGATTAAAATGGGCAAGGGATCTGAATAGACATTTATTGAAAACAAAATAGTAATGGACAACTATAATGGAAAATTATTAGATGAAACAAATGCTTATTGTACTTAGCTATAGGTAAAATGCAAATCAAAACCACAATTGAGCAATATTTCAGTCTATTCAGTCTATTTTTTTAAAAAAATTCAATTCATTTTGGTATCCAGTATTGAATCCAGGATTACTTTACGAGTGAGCTGCATTCCCAGCCCTATTTTTAAATTTTTGTTTTATTTTCTGTCTGGGGTTACATGTGTATGCCAACATGCCTGGCTATTAATTTTTTAAAAAGCAAAAAATAACAAATGTCAGCAAGGATTTGGAGGGAAAAATCTTATACACTTCTAGGGGGAATGTAATTAGTAGAGTCACCGAGGAAAACTATATGAAGTTTCTTCAAAGAACAAAATAGAGAACTAACATAGGACCCAACTTTTTCACTTGTGGATGCACATTTGAAGGAAACCAAGACAGTATTCAAAAAATAAATAGCTTAACTCCTATGTTTATTGCAGCTAAAATATGGAATAAACCAAAGTGTCCATCAATGAATGAATGGATGAAGAAAGCCTGGTTCATGTATACATTCTGGAATATTAATCTTTTCTAAGAAAGAATGAAACCTGTCATTGTGGCAAAATTGATGAAACAGGAGGACATATCACGTTAAATGAAATAAGTCAAATACAGAAAGACAAATACCATATTTTTTTCCTCATATGTAGAAGCTCAAAAAAAAGTTTGATCTCAGAGTAGAAAAAAAATTGATCTCAAAGTAGAAAATAGTAGGATAGTAATTATCATAGGGTAAGAAGGACAGTGAGTAGGGTTATAGAGTGAGAGTAGATAATAGGTCTAAAATGATTTAGATAAGAGAAATAAATTCTGCTATTCTACAGAGCAGTAGGGTGACTATAGTTCACAATGCTCTATTATACATTTGATAAAGAAGTAGAAGAGAGGAGTTAGAAGACTACCAACATAAAGAGATAGCAAGGAGGTAGACATGTTAATTATTCTTGCTAGATCATTACATAATATTTATATTGAAATATGACACTATACTTCATAAAAAGGAATAATAAAAGTAATATGAATAAACAAGTAAATGAATAGGGACAAAGAAAATAATTATCTTCATAGAGATTTAAATTTTCAGGAGTTTGTAACTAATTAGTTCATTGCAAAGACAAAGAAATTTTCCCTTTTTAAAAAACTGACCAAAACCACTAAGACAATATGAAAATATTAAGGAAAACTATGGAATTCACTCTATATTTCATTAAATGCCAAATAAACAAACAAGGAACATTTTAGAAATATTTAAGTAATTTGGATACATCTTTAAATATTATTTTTACAAAAGTATTTAATCTGAATATTTTATCTTATTTCCTATGTGGTAATAATTATTATTTAACTTCTTATCTCAATAAAATTTCAAATTTCCCAGCATGCATACTTTCCAGTTAAAAATGTTAATAAGAAAAACAACATTAATCAGATTAGATACTGTCTTTCACAAGTGGCAAAGCAAAATAAACAAGTCTTACTAAGCATTCATATATAAGGCATACTAGGTTTCCAAGAGGATAAAATGGAAGGGAAAAAAATATGAATTCTGCTACAAAGGGTAATATATAAGCGTGGGCTGTAATCTGAAAGCTCACAAAGTTTCATAAAGGACAGTTACTAAAGTCAGTCTTAAGAGAATAGACTGGCAGAGAGTGTGGTGAACACACATTCAGCTTGAGTGAATGGTAAAAATATATCTCAAAGGTAGAAAAATCGGGGTTTACTAAAATAGTAGTTGAATAAATGAATTAGGCTGGCTTTGTGACTTTGAGATGGTCAATGATTGGAGGTATACTGCAATAGCTCCCTCGAGACAAGATTGTTTGGACTGTAGAATGTCAGGTATAAGTGCTTTAAAGTGATGCTGTTCTCAAAATTTGAAGTCACTTCAAAATTCTAAGGATTAAAGATTTATTGTAGTAACCATTAAAAAAAATGAAGTTGGTAATGTCATCTTCATTTTTGTCTTCCTTTATTTTTAATGTGAACAAGACACACCTAATATGGTAACAATAGTGGCACTAGCTGGAAAGAAAGAGAATATGCATGGGAGAATTCCTAAGGAAATACAGTCATTAGAACTCAGGAACTCGGAACACAGAATTACCCATTAATGAGTGGAAGTCCTCAAGTACAAGCAGTTTTGAGAATTGGGATATTAAGAAGATAGATAGTGTATCGGATAGGGGAGTTGGAGAATATTTTAATAACCTGTAGAACCTCAAATAGTAGAATATTAAAGTGGAAATATCGAGGAATTTCTGCAAATACAGGAAATCAGATAGACTTTCCAGAAAGAGTCAAGTTGAAAGCTTAATGTAAGAGAACAGGTCACAGATGTGAGAGTCAAGGCTGTGGACCTCAGTAAGTCTCTAATGTAAAACTAAGGAGAATATTCCCAGAGGAAAACTTGGAGGATTTCTCTCATTTCTCATGGGAATCTGCAGAAAAAGGATTGAGTGGAGTTGCATATTATGAAATTTCAGGGAAGTAGTATTTTTAAAGAGAATAAATGACCAGTGTGCAACCTACTATAATAAATGTAAATATAATAAATGTAAATATAAATATAGTAAAATTGAAGAAACTTTAATGTTATTAATAACTATAATAAAATTAAATATCAAATAAAATAAAAGTAAAAATGTATGAGAAACAGGGAAAAAATGGATGAAGAATTAGAAGAACTCTGATAGGGGATTATATCTGGAGAAGTAAGAGTGCAAATGATGCATTATGAATTCTAGAATGTTTACAATTGAAGTCTTCAGTTAATCAGACAATACTTAAAATAATTTACATCCAGGCAGATATTAGAAATATCATGAAAGCTGGGCATGGTGGTGCACACCTGTGATCCCAGTAGCTCAGGAGGCTGAGATAGGAGGATCATAAGTTCAAAACTAGCCTCAGCAACCTAGCAAGACCCTAAGAACTCAATGAGTCCCTGTCTCCAAATAAAAATAAGCACCCTTGGATTCACTCCCCCCTACAAAAAAAAAAAGAAGAAGAAGAAGAAGAAGAAGAAGAAGAAGAAGAAGAAGAAGAAGAGAATAGCATGAACATGAAAACCTGGATTATACCCAGGAAGTGTGAAGGAGTGAGTGAAGGCTCTTGCTGCTGGATCTGAGTCATAGAGGGGACATAGAGAATGCCATGTTCTCTGAGAATCCTTGAGAGCAGAGCCACCTTCTACCTGCAAAACCAGGATGGACTAGGCTTCTCACAGCAAGTGCTGCTTCCAGAAATATAAATAGGCATCATCCTAAAGAAATGGAGGTGGATATGGGAATAAAGAAGGAGTTGGTATAGGCAGGCAATTCCCATGAGAGAAAAAGTTATCAAACAGCTGGAAAACAACACATCAGGGTGACTAAGAAGGAGACAATTGTGAGAAGTTTGGTGAGAAATCAGGATGATGATAAGAGATGAGGTGAAAAAGAAATTGTGGCCTTGCAAGTGCTGCTAAGAAATTATAACTTTCCCTTGAGTATAAGGAATAACAGGCCTCTAAGCAGAGGAATGATAGTTATCCCAGTCAACAACAATATCCAACTTTCTATTTTGCAGTTTATGAAAAAAGAGAAAGAGCAAAATCAATTACCAATGGGGGGTCAACAATCTATGCTTATTTCTTCTCGTTTTGAAATTTCAAATGCCTTAAAGCATAGGAATTATGAACTTTATAAACATAATGAACCTCAAGTTCATGTTATTGTCTACTTTTAATTTAAAAAAATGAGTTGTCTTTAAAGTTAAAATATAAACAACTTTATAACTGCTGGGATTATTGTTAATCCTACAAGGGACTTTATTTTTATAGCAGGCCCAAATCAGTATGACTCTGAGCCAGCCAATGGGAACAGAAAGGAATGTTGATTGAAAGAGAAGTCAGCACCTGCTGATGGCTTCCAATCAGATGCTAAAGTTAACTTTTCCCTGCCTCTGAAGATAGCATAATAATTTATCCAAGGCAGCAGACAAATTTCTATCCATCCACTAGACTATATCACAAATAAAAATTGATTGACTGTGGTACAAACTTACCAGTCACTTGGGGAATCACTTAACTATACAAGTATCTAACAAAAATAGCCGAAATAGCATTCTGTTTCCTATGTAATTATTTCATTTGCCACTGCTACAGAATTCTGAAAAAGCAACTTTAAATCTTACTGTATAACTAGAATAAATATATTAATGTACCTGCATTATGTATGTTTTTTTGATAACAGACAATATATGAATACCCATTAGTTTCAAGAATCACTGGCTGGGGAAATATATGGTATAAGAAAATAAAACCCAAACAAACAACTATATTTAAACTTACTGAAAGCTGGTTATTAGGGACATGGTTTCCTGAATTGAATTATCACATTTGGAATTCGTGACCCAAAACTGTTGCTTTTCTCAGTTGTGCAATTGACACCCACCAGCAGAGTGTATGTTGGGGGGAGAGATGCTTTCTTTAAGACTTGTTAATTTAACTTATGTAAATAATTGGCTTAAACATGAAGAGTGTAGAATTTTATCATTTGGATGGCTTTATTAACTGAAAAGTCAGGTGTCGGAATACTTTTAAATCCTGTTATTCTGTTCTCTGCTGGTGTAATGTGGGCAGATTCTCACTTGTTAATTATATTGTGTACAAAAAAGTAGAAAAACTCAATCAAAAGAAATAAAATAAACTCTCATTATTTCTTTGCAAGTAAGTATATATCTACAAAAATATATGGTCCTTGCTGTCACAAAACCAGCTTTGTCCTGGTCACAATACCACAGACACAAATTATTATGACAGAATTATTTCCTTTTCCAAGATACTGCTTTCTACTCTAAATAATCTTATTACTCTACCATTAAAACTAACCATTATGAAATTCTTACTTGAAGATAACTACCCAGAAACTCTCGAAAAATCAGAAAAACATTGATCCTTATAATTTCAGAAAGCAAATTTCCAAAATAATATATCAATCCTGTTTAATCTATAGCTTAAAATTGATATTTTTTAGATTATACATGATTGCAAATTCTACCTTTACCCTCTTTATCTCACTGTAAGAATGGTAAAGTGACCAACTTGATTTAAAACCACTGATTATCTCTAAAATTTATAATAATGTTTGCTTATGAGAAACTGTGGTATAGCAATAATATTTCATAGACCTGATTCTTTAAATATATTAGAGGTGTTACTTACATATCATTTAAGTATATTTTGTGCCTCCATCTTGGCTATGGATTTTAATCCCCCCAAGATGCTTCTAATATCCCTATTCTGATTTAGATTTATCAAATTAAATGTTGAATATCACTATACATGTTTATTAAACCATATGTATCACCTTATATCTCATTATCACCTGATTCTAATGTTCTTGAGAATCTTTAGGGCATTAAAAAAGTGGATAAAAACACAGAATCGTACGTGAAATACATAATTATGGTCCAGGGGTTTGGCTGTAGCTCACTGATAGAACACTTAGCTAGCATGTGTAGGCTCTGATTTCAATTCTCAGTACTGAAAAAAATAAAATATGTTCATTCAGTAAGTGTTTTCATAAACAAATGAATGAGGACAAGTAAGCAGAGCATTCCTGGAAGATAGAGAACATATCCTGATTTTAAGTTGATATAAAGTGTCTTCAGAAAATAATTAAGATATGAACAAAAAATTCAATAAAATTAAAAGAAATAGGCATTTATGAATTAAGTGATGAAGAAATGGCAGGGACACAGAACTGGCAAATAGTCTGCAGCTCAGCTGTTGCTGATGAATGTGAGCAACTCCATTGCGGTCATCAATAAGGCTAACTCTTCCATGCAGACCTGAAATAGAGGCCAGGCCAGGTACATTCAAGACAAACAAGACATCCATCATGTTTCCAATACCCAGAGACTGAATATAAATAGTAACAACTGGAAAGAATTCAGTGTGGTATACTGTAAAATAAAATGGGTTGGACTTCTGATAAAAAGCATAAATTCTGCACACCAAAGAAAGCTATAGAACCATGCAAATGGAGAAGGGACCCCTGCACCCAGGAACCCTGACCTTCGAACACTGTCCACTCACCAAACCCAGCTTTATGAGTAAGTGGATTAGTTAGCAGCTGGAGAAGTGGTATGGGAAGAGAATTTTCCATGAAATTTCTTTTAAATTTCATGCTAAGACATAAGAAAGCTCCATATATGGAGGTAACCTTGTGAGTTAAGAAATAATTAACTGAGCTAAATTATAATACAATGTATGTTTATTTATTCTCGTTTTGAAATTTCAAATGCCTCAAAGCATAGGAATTATGTACTTTATAAACATACTGAACCTCAAGTTCATGTTATTGCTGCTCATAGATTGTAATTCTTTATAAACTATGTCTTTACATCCTCAATATATCTAATCATCACCGCTCAATACCCAATTCGGTCATTGAGAAATTGCACACGAAAGCTTATTTACTTAACAAATAAATTTCTATGTGTCAGAGACTGTACTAAACTCTGAACAAAAATTATCAGCCAGAGAAACATGAGGCCTACTTTACTGAAGTTTAATGAGCATAATAGATATTTATTAGTCAAATATAGAATGATATAATTAGAATTTTTATTTGAAGTGATGGATAGTGAGTTCTGAGGGCTAAATCAAAAGATTCTGATCAAGTCTCAGAATCTGATCATGCCATTAAGGGGGAACTCACATATGAGTAGACGTTAAATTGAGGAAGGGATATAGTGGAGTGAAATTCAAGGCAGAGGGATGAACTGGCTAAATAGATTGAGACTGTAGGCAGCAATCTGGGTGTAATCCAGTGCAGGCAGTAAGGAGAAGAGTATTTGCAGAGGACACTGTGCCATCCTTCAGGAGGAGTATAGATCATAAAGGCTAAGCATTTTAAGCTTTAGCTCAAGTGACAGTTTTAAGCAGGGGTGTAACAAGACCGACTATAGCTGCACTTGAAGGTCATTTTCACTTCAGAGGCAAGTGGATTGGATAAGGAGGTCTTAGGACAGGGACATCAATTATATTGTCAATAGGAATGCTAAGAGATCACTAGGGTTCAATGATAATAAGTGTTATCTACACCCTTTTCTTCATTTCCCCAGACTTTTTAAACACTGAGTGACCTAAGTTTATATCTGGTAGCCTCTTCTTTATGAATATTTACTCCTAAATGAATTCCTCAAGTCTCATAGTTAAAATTAAAAAAAAAAATACACATGTATATATTATCTAGATCCAGATTTTTCTCAAATTCCTATTCCCATATTGGACCCAACACTTGAACTCCAAAACTTATCTCCACTTTGATTTCTAGTAGGCACTTCAAATTTAGGATGCCCAATAATTATTGATTGAAAACCCTCCATATTTTCTTTTCTTACAGTGTCTCCTACCTGCATAATTGGGAACCTCATTTTAAAGTTGCTCAAAATACTTTTGACAAATAGAATGCTTGACTACTCTTTTTTTCCCCCTCCCAATGTATATCTAATTTATCAGTAAAAGTCATTCCCAGATGGCAAAATTCCCATTTTGCCATCTCCAATCTAACACCCTGGTCAAAGGCACTAATTTTTCTCACTTAGATTATAAGTTTCTTAAAGATTCTCAATTTGTGAAATTAAATCCCAACAAAAATCATTTTAAGTCATCTAATATTGTTTTCTGTTATCAAAACCAAAGCCAGTCAGTACCTTTACAATATTTTCAAATGGAATCTAATATCCTCTGCAGCAGATTATATTTCTAAATGTGGCTGGAACAAAATTACCATCCCGTATGATTTTCAGCAGTGTCATATTAACACTCTCCCATTAAGATATCAAGTACAGGCCCCATATGTGTCACATGCCTGTAATACCAGAGATTCAGGAGTATCAAAAGTACCAGGCCCCATATGTGTCACATGCCTGTAATACCAGAGATTCAGGAGTATCAAAAGTACCAGGCCAAGCAGGGCAATTTGTGGGTACTTTGTCCCAAGATTTAAAATAAAAATAGGTGGGGATGTATTTCAGTGATAGAGTCCACCCAGATCCAATCCCTAGTACAGATAAAGAAACCAAGGAAGGAAGGAAGGAAGGAAGGAAGGAAGGAGGGAGGGAGGGAGAGCAAAAGTAAGAGAGAAAGAAAAAGAGAGATTAAGAGATTGAGTTCATTTTTACACCAACTTGGCTCTGACTGACTCTGTGACTGCTTTGAGAGAGACAGAGAAAGATTATAGCAGAACTGATTCTATGCCAGCTCTAGACCTGGTCCTAACACCTTGCTATTTTTTTTGTTTTTTCCCTGCTTCTTCAAATGCTCAATTTTGAAACTCCTCTTATTTGGACAATCTCACTGAAGACCCAAGTCCTATCTTAGAACCTAAGTTCAATACACAGAAATAAGCCACATCTAAGCTCTTCTCTCTAACTACAAGCTCTTTCTCCAGACAGTTATCTCTACATCTGAATCTTACTCCCTTAGTTGATCTATTGAATTCACCTGTTTAAAGAAGTCGACCTTGACCATTTGAATAGAAGAAGAGAAATAGGGAAGAGTGAAGATGGCAGATTAGAGGAAGGATGCACTTCCCAGCAGATTCTTAGCAGAATACTGCTTCTCCTTGAGGTGAGTAACTCAGATTCAATATTGACAGTACAAGAAACCATAGAGACACAGAAAGTCAGGAACTTTGAACATAAGAAATAATATAAAAACCCAGAATTTTATATATATAAAATTTATATATATGATACATATATATAAATTAAATTGAATTATATTATATATAAATTGTATATAGACAAATATATGTGTGTATATATATTCGTGTATATATATGTGTGTGTGTGTATATATATATATATGTACATATATATAATCTGTGTGTGTGTATATATATATATACACACACACACACACACACACATACATGCTTTGGAAACCTGTGGAATAGAGAGGGAAGCTGATCTTTTGAATATTTACTCCTAAATGAGTCAGTAGGGCAAGAGTTTCAGTTAAAAGTAACTAAAGTCAGTGAGTCTGCAGGTGGATAGTTCTGTAGAAACCAGGCTGGAAAAGGAACAAGTGCTGCAGAGTAGTGAGCAGAGACAGAAGATAAGAACCTCATAAAGAAAATTGCCGGTGAATCCAGTACTTGCCTATATTATCCCCAGAGTGTGCCTGAATCAGAGAGACTAAAATAGGTGGCAAAGAAAATTGTGCCTGGAGCATAGCGCCTCCTGATACCAAGGAAAGAGAGCTCCCTTTGTTACTGGTGTTCAATAAGAGCTACCTGTAATAACCACACAAGAAAGAGCGAACCCCAGTGCCCATACCCAATAATTCATATTCATTACAGTGAATGTGAAACCTGTGGAGGTTTAGTCTATATACCTTAAAAGTGGCTTTTCCAAGAGATTCCTGAGATCCAGGTGTCTAGCAGAGATTAACATCTTCTTAACAACAGGGAGCGTTAATCAAATCCCAAATACCCACTCACAGTGTCCCAAAGGTCAGCCAAAACCAAACTCCAGCTACAAGAAGATTAATTTAGAACTCTGTTCCACGCTCACTATAGGAATACAGCATTCACCCATACCTCCCTTGGTATGGTGGCTCTGTGAGAGAATGGAAGGTGCATTGAAGGAGGGCTACAAGTTCATTCTTGTTTTTCTAATCCCTTTATACATTTTCTGAAAGGTGATATCATGCTATTGTGAGATCTTCTGGCAAGGGTATGGGTTTTCTTTAGTAATTTCCTATCAACCATCCCATTATCAAGAAGAGCAGATGGGCTTCTAGTTAAAGAAGGGGGGGGGGGGAGCCAGAGACACATCTACTTTTACTATTCCACTTACAAAAGCATGAAAGCCACAGAAACTCCAGGAAATCATTAGAGCTTTACTGTGAAGAAATTTCAGTATTAATGAGCTAGATATGAGGAAAGCAGTATGTAGAAGTCCACAAATTGTTCATTATCACCTGTTTCATCCTTTTGGAGGAATTCAGATCTACATTGTAGAAATGTGCTTGGTGTTACTTATGGAAAGGGAAATCTGCAACAATAAAAATAACACGAAATCTGAGATTTATTTTTATTTTATTATTTTAAATTAAATTTATTTTAACAGGTATATAAAAGCAAAAAAATTGTACATGTTAATGTAACACCATGTGACATTTTTATACACGTGTATGACATGTATACATTGAACAATCAGATTAAACATAACTATTCCTCAAACATGTGCATCTTTTTTAATGTTAAAAGCATCCTAAATTTTTTCTTTACACAGTACACAGTCACAGATTGTAGTCATCCTATTGTGCCATGGTGCACTGGAAATGTAGTTTTAAGTGAGATAGATTCATTTTGAGATTTCATGAACAATCAGGCCACAGAGGCAGGGACTCAATATCCACCCTGTCTTCTACCTCTGCCATAGCCTAGGGTATTGGATGTGTCTTTGTGTTCTAAGCTGGAAGATACCTTCAGCACTTTTGCTCACAGCACACTCTCCCTTGTTTATTCATATTTCTTCAATGGAGTATAGAAAATGAAGATTCTGGTAGACAGTCACACTGTCAGCTAAATCTTGCTTGGGGAATAAGGAGGGGAATATTGTATTACTTAAAAAGGTGAGAACTGGATCTTGGGGAATATTAGTCTTTGTTTTAACTATGGTCTGGAAGACTATGATGAAAATTTCCCTAGGAAATCTTGCTGTACTAGGGCAAATATTTCTTAATATCAAATTGTCTTAGTTTAGAACGTTAAAGGAGGCAAATTTTTGGATTTATAGGCTAACAGATTATGCAGGCTTGATATGCTTTTTTTTTTTACAAGGTTTCCTTTACACACACACACACACACACACACACACTCACACATGTTTGTACAAACAAGGTGTGGGGGAGAGAGAGAACTAGATGGTTTGTTTAAAGAAAAATAAAAACCATAGGTAAATTTTCAATCCTATTTTAAACAAATGCCATTGTTAATAGAGAGAGATTTAAAAATACATCTGTGAACTACATACCACATGTAACTGCCATCTTCTGAAGCCAAGCTGGCATCCAAAAATAAAATAGGAAAGGATTATTATGCTCTTAACATACTACATTCAACTGTAATCTTAACAAACCAGAACAGTTGCCAAAAAGAAAATAAGACTATCACAATCTATATGAATTTGGCAAACTGTGA
Source organism: Urocitellus parryii (assembly GCF_045843805.1). Taxonomy (NCBI): domain Eukaryota; kingdom Metazoa; phylum Chordata; class Mammalia; order Rodentia; family Sciuridae; genus Urocitellus; species Urocitellus parryii. Next base: position 634,603 of record NW_027554122.1, on the reverse strand, counting down.
TAACTAGATGCTAAAATGATAAAGGGGGGAAAATGGGCATCTTTCCCTTAAGCACACAGAAGTTACCATTTTATACAACCAGAGCTAAAAGTTCTGTCTCTAGCCTTCTTCAACAGCTCTTCTCTCACTTGCATAGGGGGACTCTGCCAGCCTGCCTCTCTACAGGAAATAGGCATATGCATTGCTTCCTCACTCCCCAGAATGCTCACCTATTTAGAGGAAGCACTGTGAAAGTGCTGAGATGAGGCTTAGCATGCTACAAGCAGGCTGTTCATGAGCTAAGGTGCTGAATTGAAATCTTAAGCTGCACCTCACTCTCTTCAATCAAAAATCCAAAGAGGTAAAAGAAAATGAGATCTAGTTTCAAGATGATAAAGCAGCATCAAAGATTTTAAACACAATTTATAATTTGACTTACGAATAAGGACTTTGACAGCAAATTAAACATTTTGTTGAAATTTGTAAGGAGCAGGTTGTTAGCACACATGTGGATGATGTGGGCAATGAATGTGAAATATTTCAGGATCTCACAGATCCCTGAATAAGAAAATAAAAACAGAAGCAACAGCAGAAAATAGAAACCACGTAAAAGGGGTCAATGCCTTGATGATTTTAAGAATGTTCGTTTCTTTGGAAACATTCTCTATAAATATGGGCTTGAGAACTATAAAAAAGAAGACATTGTATTAAAAAAAACAGAGAGAAGCAAAAGGGAATTGGTGAGCAGGGAAAAGAGACAAGTAGGAAGGAAAGATGGAAGGAATGAATGATGTGAGGCAGGGAGGAAAAAGAGGCAAGAGGGAAATAAAATACAAAATAAACATTACATCTTTGGAGGTGATAACATTTTGAAGAAAATAAATGACTGTTTTGATAACACATTTAGTAAGTTTCTTTACAATGGACAGGAATATTTTTTTTAATTAGAAAGAAAATACCATTAATGACAAGTGTAGTAGTCAGCTTTTTCTTTCCATAAAAAATGCCCCAAATAAATCAAATTAAAAAGAATAAATACTTATTTTCATTCACAGTTCCAGAGATTTCAGGTTACGGTTAGTTGGCCTGTTGCTTTGGGGCATGTGACAAGGCAGTATATTATGGCAGTGGTCTATGGCAGAGGAAACTGCCAATGTCATGGGACCCAGGAAGGAGAAAGAGAGAAGACACCAGGGTTCCAGTACCTGTTTCAAGGTGATGCTTTCAATGGCCTAACTTCATTCTAGTAGGTCCCATTTCCTAATGGTTCCACAACCTCCCAATAGAACCATCGGTTGGGGACCAAGTCTTTAATAATGAGTGTTTGGGTAGCAATAAGGAAGGTGAAAGACATTCAACTTAAGAAGAAAGGAATAGAAATTATGCCTGAGAAGGTACTAGAAACTGTTTCTACTAATCATGAGTGTTCAGTGAAAGAAACCAAGAATAATAGAAGTAAATTCAGCAATTACAAATAACAACATGTATAAATCATTTATAATTTGTTTAGTGTTCTATTCTGTTCCTGTTGCTGTACCAAAGCATCATATTGGGTAATTTATATATAATACATATACATTTTTCATAATTCAGGAAAATTGGAAGTCCAAGATCCAGATGCTAGCAGGACCTCCCATAAGATTCTGATCTGCATCTGGGAAGCATGTACCACTGTAGTATACTGATTTTTGTTCTTTTGATAAATACCAAGGAATGCAATATCTGGGTCATATGGTTTTCCATTCCTGTTCTTTTGAGGAATCTCCAGACTTCTTTCTAAACCAATTGTACTAATTTTCATTCCCACCAACAATATATAAGTGTGCTTTCCCCCTACCCACATACTCAAGAGCAGTTATTTTAATTTGTGGTTTTAGTGATTGATATTCAAGTTGGAGTGAGATAAAATCTTAGTGTAATTTTGACTTAAATTTCTCTGATTGCTGAACATAAAGATGTTGAACATTTTAATTTGTGTTTCTTGTTTTGAGAAATGTCTGTATAGATCATGTTCCCACTTATTGACTGAATTATTCGGGGGTTTTGTTGGTGTTAAGTTTTTTTAGTTATATATATATATATATATATATATATATATGTATATACATATAATATAATTATATATATATGTGTGTGTGTGTGTGTGTGTTTGAATATATATATATATATATATATATATATATATATATATATATATATATATGACATTAGTCTCCTACTGGAAGAAGAAATGGAAAATATAATTTTCCCATTCTGTAGTCTCCTTCTCCACACTTTTGTTTCCTATGGTATGCAGAGGCTTTTTAATTTAATGTCATCCTACATTGAATCTGGGTTTTATTTCTTGAGCTTTATGAATATTATTAAGGAAGTCAATACCTGTGTCATTATGTTGAAGTGTTGACCCTATGTTTTCTTCTAGCAGTTGTAGGGTTTCTCGTCTTATTCCTAAGTCTTGGACCACTTTGAGTTGATTTTTGTACATGGTGACAGAGAGAGAGAGAGATCTAGTTCCATTCTTCTATATACTGATATTCAGTTTTCCCAACAAAACTTGCTTAAAGGGCTAGCTTTTCTATAATGTATGTTTTGTCAAAGATAAGATGACTGTATTTATTTGGATTTGTCTCTCTATCTTCTATTCTATCCCCTTGGTCTGTCCACCTGTTTTTATGCTAATACAATGCTGTTTTTGTTAGGATAATTCTGTAGTATAATTTGAGGTCAGATATTGTCACACCTCCAGCATTGTTCTTATTTCTCAGTATTGATTTTGCTATTCTGGATACATTCATCTTCCATATGAATTTTAGGACTCTTTTTAACAGTTTTGTGAAGAATAACATTGACTAAAAGAATATTCATAAACCCTTAGCAAAACTAAGCAAAAGAGACAGAATAACCAAATCAACAAAATTAGAGACAAAAACAGAAATATGACCATAGACATTTCTGAAATTGGGAGGCTCATTTGGGATTATTCAGAAAACTAATTTTCCAATGAATTGAAAAATCTATAAGATATTGTCAAATATCAAATGAGGTAAAGACCTATCAAGGAAAGAAATGTACAGAACAATATCCCCAATACAGATGCAGAAATCCTCCAAAAATATTAATGCACATTAAAAAACACATGAAGAAGATTGAGCACCATCCCAGGGATACTCAGTTGGTTCAACATGTACATATCAATAAATATAATTTATTACATACATAGAATTAAGGTAAAAAATCACATCATTATCTCAATATATACATCAAAAGCCTTTTTCAAAATTAAGCACCTATTCATAATATAAAAAGTGAAGAAACTAGGGTTAGAAGAAGGAACTTACCCCAATATCAGAAAGGTTAGACACAACAAGTCTAACTCCAACATCATACTGAACAGAGAACTGAAAGTATTTCTTCTAAAATGAAGAACAAGACAAAGATGTCCACTATCATCTATTTAATACAATTTTTGAAACTCCTACTCAATGTAATTTTTGAAACATTCAACTGAGCACTCAGGAAACAGAGTTTAAAGGATACAAAAAGGAAATGAAGACATCAAATTATCTCTATTTGCTGATAACATGATTCTAAAGTTAGAAGGCCTAAAATTCTGCCAAAGGACTTCTAGAGCTGACAACAAATTTAGCAAAGTAGTACAATATACAATCAAAACAAAGAATCAATGGCTTTCCAATATTCTAATGATGAATATGTTGAGAAAGAAATCAGGAAAATAATTCCATTCACAATATTCTCAAAAAGTAAATAAATAAAATAAAGTACTTAGAAAAAAATCTAGCCAATAAGGTGAAAATTCTCTATAATGAAAATTGCAGAACACAGCAGAAAGAAATCAAAGAGGATCTTGGAATATGGAAAACCTCCAATGTTCTTGGAATAGGGTGAATTAATAGTGTCAAAATGGCTGTGTTATTAAAAGCAATATACAGATTCAATACAATCCCCATCAAAATACCAATGATGTGTTTGTATGCAACATTTTCAAGGAAACTATGATTAGTTTTCAAAATAACATTTATAACTTTCATGTAAGCTAAAGAAAACAAACATCATATCTCCAGAGAAAGTCTTAAAAGAAGGTAGAAAAAAATTAGCATAAAATGAGAAAGAAGGTTGACAAAAATGTGTTAAATGCTTAACCATAAACATAAATGCATTGACAATGTTGACATTTACCTCATCCCTGTGCGCATAGAAAATGGTAGCAGTTAAGAAATTCTTCACCATATTGAGGTCTGAAAAATTGTTTATAGGATTGCCTTTCCCCATATAGTTAAGATAACACTTGTGTATGACCCCCTTGTCTGTTTATGACAAGTCTATGCACAGACCCTTCGAACTTCCATTATCTGTCACATAAATGATTAGCTCAACTAATTTTCCCCCACAAAACTAGTTAGACATAGATATAAACATTTACTGGTGGACTAATTGAGACGAACATGATTAGGAATCAACCTCAATTCTAAAACCATCCCATTTGTATTCTATCTACTGTCCTTAAAAGTCCAAGGGAATACCACCCTTGGAGGCCTTTTCATCTTTGGAGCTGAAATTCTTATTCCTGTCACAGGTTCCTGAATAAGATAGATTTTTTTTCATTACTTTTTTTCTTTGATAATTTGGTGCCATTTTTTGAATGGAGCTAGAGGGCCACTTTTGAAATCCCATCTCCATTTGGGTACCCGGTCTTTCCCACTTTTTGTGCCCCATTTTGGCATCCTACGCTGCATACATTGCCTGATTCTTATGCTATGAATATTTGTCGATGGCCACATGGTAAAGACTAGATTTTGCTTATATCTTTCAGTGACTTTTTAAAAATTTTAGTTGTCAATTTTTACTTAACCTTGTTATAAGGAAAACTAATTCATACTTCAACACCCTTCAAAATACTTGTGAATTTTATGTGTTACCCCTACAACAACAATTTAGTTTATTACCTTCATTTGGCAGAATTTTGCTCCCCAGCAAAATTTAGTCTTTCTCCCCCAGCAAACTCATGCAAATGATCCATGCATTCCCTCCCCGACCCTTTGCTCACCAACAAATCCTACTTTTTCTACTGTTTCTGTTGATCCCTTTCAGCCCTTAAGTTTTCTCTTCCTGCCTCTATTAAATATCCTGATTCTCAATTTCTTATCTTGATCTATAAAACTGGTCATTTTCCATCTGTTATTAAAGGTCAGTGACTTGGGCACCCAGCTGAATAAGTTCTTAAGCCTAGGTCTAATTTGATTTACACAATACTTTCAAAGACTTTCCAGACTCCCATAAGAATAGGGTAAAATGTAGAAATTAATTCAAATTAGTCATCAGGATATATTTTCCAAGGCTGCCTTATTTATATCCACTTGTAGCTGCTAGAGGGCCTGAGAAATGGACAATCAAAGATATCAAAATACCTCTGAGACTTACATGTAGACTAAAGCCATAGGACAGAACAAGCATTTATTGAATAAAGAAGCAATCAATGCAACAATAGTCGAATACAACTCGAATCATGAATTTATATTATAATATGTTTGAAAGAATTACTCTGGCATTATATTTGATGACTGAATTGCTTCTGCCATTGTTGGTTTTATAAAGAGCTTATGGGAAAAATTTAGAGATATTATTCAAACACAGAACACAAATTAATGAGATGTTCCTGTCTCTAAAATATTGACATTAGTTCAATACCATAAGGGCTCTATTGCAGAAGAAGTCAATTTAACACAATACAAACACAGGCCTTTAACTTAAACAATTAGGAGGAGATACATGAGGACAATCTTCCCCCTACAAAACTCCTTTATATAAGGATACTTGCAGACATTGTAATGAAAAGGAACATAGGACCTGACCTTGTAAAAAGGAGGAAGAGTCCAAAAATCTGTAATCTCTATAATTTCTCATTGAACAACCATCCCCCATGCAAGCATAATTTCAATGATAAAGTAGAATAATACTCCCCATAAATGGATACCCCTCCTTCTTCATAGTATACACAAAGGTAACATATTTTTCCTCTGTTTTCCCTAGATCGTCCCTTGGAGTAGGCAAGCCACATTTATGTGGGAACTGATAGTGGGTCTACCTTATCACCTGACTTTATCTAAATACCCTTTGGTCTCACTAGGACCACTCATTAACCTGTGTAGCTTTATGTTTAACTCTACCATTACAGTAAAATGGAAAAAAAATATTTACTTTTAAATTGGAATATTAGTGTTTTTTAGTTTCCTTAATGTTCCTAATTTTATACTACACCTTTGAATTTGAATTGCTCTCATGGCCTATAAGACAATTGTTTCTCCTGTCAACTCTCCCCCAAATTCCTGTTTTCACAACAACTACAGGGATATCCATCAAAAAATGAAACTCACTCCCTAACCTCTTTAGGTCCTTACCCAAGGAATAAGCAATTATCTTTAAAGCTAAAATAAACTGTTTGGCTGACAAAAAAAAATGTTAAGAGTTTCCTTTCAAGCATACTTTCCTCTGCTCAAAATCCTTTTGAGATAAGAAACTCTATTTGAGGAATTTAGGTGTACCAACTGCTACCACCGGAGGCTGAAAGTTAATTGGAAACAAGTTAGCTGTTCCCCCCACATGCAGATGGTCTTTATAGACTCCAAAAGAGCTTCCCAATCTCTCTCTCTCTCTCCATTCCTTGCCCTAAATGTGGCCCACTTTTCACAGCATTATACTTGGTGCACAAGAAATCTTAAAGCTCTCCTTTACAAATACTGGTAAGATGCTTCAGCAATGATTGATTCTAAGCAGGGAATCTCAATATTTCCTATCTTCCAGAAACATAATTGTGCTAAAAATATAAAAAAATATAAAGGCGATGTGTTAGGTTTCCATTGTTGTGACAAAATATTCCAGATAAATAAGTTAAAAGGAGAAAGGATGTATTTTGGTTAACAGGTACAGAGATTTCAATCCAAGGTCAACTGACTCTGCTCCTTTGTGACCTGTGGTGAGATAAAACATGGTGGGAAGTATTTGATAGAGAAATGATGCTCACTTCATGAAAACCAGAAAGCATCAAGAAAGGATGATGATCCCAAAATTCCCTTCAAAGGCACACACTCTAATGATCTAATAACCTTCTTCTGAGTTCTCACCTCCTAAAGGTTCTACCACTTCACAATAGTACAGAGGATTAGACCAAGCCTTGAGCACAAGGACTTAGGGGAAGCATTTAAGATCCAAACCTTAACTGGTAAGATAGGAACAATTGTTCCTCTATATGAACTAGAAAGTCAAAATTTTAGAATTGAAGATATACTCTATTAATGACTCTCTGGGAGTGCGTGTGTGTGTGTGTGTGTGTGTGTGTGTGTGTGTGTGTGTATGTTATTATGTGGAATATCATGCTGCCTTTGGATAGTATTATCAGATTAGATTATAAAATCCCTTAAAGGAGATCTATTCTGATTTGTTTAGGGATAAATACATACTCATATAAACTGAATATTCTTAAATTCTCAGGAATTAAGGAAATAATTTTAGTTGTGCAATATATATGTATATGCATATATACACCCTAAGTATATATGTATTTATAGACTTATTTCTATAAATTATAGAAACTAATAATCAAAATGTTTCAAGAATTCAAGTTCACATAATTTGAATAAGTAGCAAAAAATCTCATTTAATATTATTCCTTTAATAAAAACTGCTATGTATTCTGAGTTCAGTGTTTAGCATTCATTTCTATCCTACTTGGGTAGTTTGCTTCTTAACTCATATAGGTTTACTAACTGAACAATTTGTCATTACCCATAATAGATATCTAAGATCATGAAAAATGTCAATTTGTACATAATCAAATTGAATCATGATTTGATAGTTTTTTAATTTAATAGTATTTCTGTTTTGATTTATGTGACTCAGCTTGAGTAGTTTTCAACATATTTAGGTAACTTAAAACCCTAGACTTATGCTAAATGAATTGGTAAAGAATAATCATAGGTACTGTTTACAATATTGCTAATATGTTAATGTTCTATTTTCTAGACATTTTCTTCTATTTTTTTAAAACTATCCATAATCATGGCAATTTAATAGATCATTTATATAAAGAGAAAGATAACATCTTTTTCTTTCATGACCTTTCTAGAAACCAGAAAATATATGAACACTTATTTTCCTGATAATTATTGTTATTCTTATTGTCAGTAAAACTCTTACTATGAATGCATATTTTAAAACTTTGGCTATGTGCCCCAGGCTTTAAGTAGGATGTTTTATTTAAGAATGATCCTCATTTTATCAGGTCAACCGGTTACTTTTATAGAGTGCCCAAGATGGCCTTAACTTTCTACTTAGTGTGACATAACTTTAGACAGACTTATTCTTGACTTTGGCCCCAATCTTCCTTTACATAGAACATTTTCTTTAGAAAACTTATAATTTTAAATCTCTTCTCTGTCCTTTTGTGATATATGTAAATCTTTTCAAAAGACTCTTGCCAGTTTTATAACCCACAAATATCTTGTCTCAAGGACCTGGGAACAATCCCTTTGAAATGTATTCAAGAAAGAGAGAACCCCTAACTCCCAGTTCTGTAGGAGGAGAGGAGCCTAACTACGACTGGCACCTTGCTCCAAGTTGTAAAACTCCCTCCTGCTACAAAGATGTAAGAAAAGTTGTCTTTTCCTTTGGATAAATCCAATTAGCAAGCACAGATGGACTGTTATCCTCCCACTCTAGCTCCTAAAAGCTCTACAGCCTTTTGTCTGAGTCAAGTTGAAGACAGATTTTAGTTCAAGCCTTTCCTCTTTCACAATAGCCTTAAATAAATCCCTCTCTGTCTTCAGTGCAATTTTTGCTTTGCCAGGAGCTAAGATCCATTATGGAGTCAATGCTTGCAAAGTCCTCTCCGAAAAACTTACCTACTACCTCACTCCCAGAGTTCCCAGCCAGGAACCTTAGGATGTTTGGAGGACTTGAAGAAGAAAGCAATTCATCTAACCTCTCTGTATCACAAGTGAGGTACTGGGAGTTCTAGGCTTGGTTTTCTAGCCTTAATCTTGTGAGATTTCATATGAAAACTTCCAGCAAAGCAAACTCCAAAATACCTATGTGGAAAAATCTCCATTCTTGCTGTACCTATGTCAATAACTGGGCCAAATAATAATAACTGCTTAATTTTGTGATCAGGAATAATCTTTCTTTGAGATCATCTTTTATCAAAAGTAGAGGATACCATGGAAGAAACTTTTATTTCTTAATAGAGAATTATAGCATTTAGAAAACTTCATCTTCTCTGGTAGATTTAATTGACTCCCTCTCCTGCTATGGAAACTCTCCTTTTGTTACTTAACCTAAAAATTGGACTGTATCCTGTCATAACTGCAAAAAGTGGCAACTCTGTAAAACTAAATGAAGATCACCCCAAAGAGAAGAAGCAAAGGCTATTTATTCAGAGCTTGCTATATTAAGGAATAAAGGATTGTCATTTGCATTTGACAGAAACTCAAAGGCAGGAAAATAAATGGAAGAACTTTGTAGTAGGAACAAAAGAAGGGCTTCAGAATTGACCTGAGTAGAGACTGTTGTCATGGGAAAGCTGTAGGCAGGTAACTAGAAATAGGTCATCTGTGTAGTTGGCATGTTGAAAGCAAAGACAAAAATTAGGGAAACTGAAAAATGTTAATTAAGTCTTGCTGTTTATTTGGACTGATTATTATAGAGATTATTGTTTGACTTCCTAGACTGGTTGCTAGAAATAATAGTCTGAAATCCTATAAATTTGACTTGTAGATAGTAAACTTACTTTATTTCCTGGGAAAGAATCTAAAGTAATATATAGTGGTTTCCTGGACTGGTTTTGGCAGATTGTGGGTCATATTTCCATTTATATATATATATATATATATATATATATATATATATATATATATATATATATATGATCTGGCCATTGCTCATTTGTATATTCAGTCTTTTAACCATTATTGAATTTTCAATCTTTTTTTGTGTGGATTGTTGTTGTTTTCAATAACATGCTATAACTCTTCAAACTAGCATTTCCATTTTTTCTTCCTTTCTGAATCTGCTATACTATGAACTAAAACCTGATTATCTAGGTGTTTATACGGAGTCTGGGTTGCCTTGTACCTGGTATTTCTCCACAAGTTCAGAACACCCAGTTAGAGCCAGATAAAGTTTTTGTCCATGTAATTTTTTTCAAAAAATGATTTTCCCTGATGACCAAAGGAAAAAGATCTCCCACTTGCTATAGCATTCCCTTGGAAAATTTAGTATTGTAAAACTATTCTCTGTAAAACACATGACACATACACACACACACACACACAAAGGATTTGTGAGTTTTTGTAAATTTGGCATCTCAAGAATGTCATTATTAAGGGTCTTTACCTATCACTTTGAAATGTGAATATCTAGAAAAAGGGTATTCTCTCTCTGTCTCTGGGGGAGTTCATACTAGGCACCTGGTTTCAAGATATAATACCGTACTGATACAAAGTTTAGCATTTCCTTTGGGGAAAAAAAAAACAATTAGAATATTGTAACAGGTTGAATCTTCTTGGTCTTTAAAAGGATGAGATTGTTTTCTCCATTTTCAATCTATTTAATGGATTGTCTATGATGTGAATCACAGTCTGGTTTAATGTTTACTCAATAGTAAAACTGTTTTCTTTATTTACTATATTTACTTAGAATATTCTTGGAATGGGTAGGTTATTTTATTTTATTTATTTCTTCAACAATGCATACCTTGAAAGACTTATCACCACAATGGATAATACATGGGCCAGAATTCTCCTTAGATAAGTCACTGCCTGGGACACTAACAAAGTATAGTAAAATGCTAAGATCATACATGTTGTTTTATAAGTGTAAACAAGACAGTGGACAACCTCAATAGCATCCACATCTTAGCTTTCAGAAACTCAAAAGCAGTACTGCAAAAATTAAGGTTTTCCGTCCCTTAGCCTGTTGGAATCTGGTGGGCTTGATATCTTCAGGGCTTACATATTAGCTCTTTATTTTAATATGACCATTTCTATTACTGTTTCTCTTTTTCATTATGGTTATCTTTCTTTTAGGATGTCTGATTGGTAAGATTCTGAAATAATTAGCCTTTACCACTGCCCCTTAAAAGATGGTTCAACTGATTTTACAGGAATAAAAAGTCTTCAGTAAACACCCTCGTAGGTGCTGTCCCACTCCACAAGAGAGGTTTATGAATGCCATTGTTTTGCAACAGAAGCATGCAGATTGTTGAACCTCACCTGTTTGTTGTCCTGGAAAGCATCAGAAATTAAGAAATGTCTCCCTGCTTTGGTTTACCAGGAATCAACTGATGAAGAGAAGACCTTTCCTTATGTGACTCAAATGAGACTTGCAGATGGTCCCCTTTCTTTATTTATGTCGGTTCCAGCAGACCAGGAATTCTCATTCTTTATTTCTTAAATATTATCTACTGTCACCCCAGTGTTGGCTAGGTGGAAAGACACACATTTCCTGTTGTTGTACTGTATTAGATTTCCTGGATTTCAAAAACCATCCCAAGTATAAAAGGGTATAACTTGCTATACTTCTCTTACAAATATGTAAGGTGAAAACACCATGTACATAGATATTGTGATCTTCAAATATGGAAAGTTCTTTCTATTGCAATGGACTGAATAAAATCAATGTGGACAAAACAAAATCTATTTTTGTTTTTGTTTTTGTTTCTGATGAGGTTTAACTCTATCATTAAATAAGAAGTTTCAAGATTGTTCTTAATCCAGATTCATAATGTCAAAAAAATAAACAAACAAATTGAAATACAAAAGGAAAAATTATGACAAAGAAATATCAAATGCCCCAAAGTTAAAATCATGATTTCAGTATTAATGTTAAAAAAATCAAAGCATTATATATTAATTTGGATAAAAATTGACAAAAAATCAAACTTCATAGTAAAAGTTGAAAAAACATAAAATTATCAGATAAAAATCTCAAGTTTTTTTTGAGATTTGCCTTAGAAAATCATCACATTCTAATCTCATATTGGATAATAATATTTTCTAACTTTGGACAGTAGGTTAACAAATGCTAAAGTTCAAATCATGAGGTCCTTAGTTTTTAAAAATGATGAAACTATACAGTGTAGTAATTTCAAGTGAGGCACAAAAATTATGCTTGGATTATAAATATAATTGACTTATAAAATTTTGTTTTTGGAATGAGTATTATTTGTGTTTAGGAGAATGTGTCATTTTCAAAATAGACATGATTTGGTTGGTCTGTTCCGTGTAGAAAGTCCCCTGGCTGTTTCAGAAAGAGCCTGAAACACAAGGACCCCTGTTTTGAATGAGGCTCTTATTGTATTGTTAGAAAATGTTATAGAAAAAGTGAACACTGTGCTTTCTGAAGAGCTGAATGTTGTCTAGGGTAGCACCTCATTAACTAAACTCTTGCTCCTCCTACTGTCTACAGAATACACTGGGTCCATGTGTGTTTTCCAGGGATTGATTTTTACAGCATTGTGTGAGTCTGTTACATATTCTTTTTTCCATGACAAAGAAAGAAGTCCTTGTAATTAGTTTTCCAACTAGATTAAAATAGTAAAGAACAAACACTATCATAAATTCACAGAAAACTTCTATTCAGTGTTCTGGAAATAAGTTCTATAATTTAGTACATATTAAAATAAAGGAAACAACCACTACTTTCTTACAATTAAAAATTATACATTCTCTGATCATGATTAAATAAAGTTAAAATAGTATCAATACTCTAAATAAAATCATCATGGGTAAGTAGATTTGAAAATTCTAATAGGTAAGTAAGGGATTAGGCTTCAAAATCAGTCAGTATAAATTTGTACAAAATAATTGGAGGAGTGCAAATATAGTGACTTAAAAATAAAACAACTATCTGTTGTTCATGCTATAATAATGATACAAGGTGACCTGAGTGAGAGGGTGACAATTTAATAAAATTTAAATTTAAATACTGCTCGTTCATATTTCTCTTCTCCAGGCTTTTTTTCCCCCAAAATGCAGTTAGGTATCTTTCTTCTCTGATAAGCAAAATTATAATGACATAGAATCTCTATAAGCCCTATCTCACAGTTGAATTTCTAGGATAAATATTATTTACAGCCATAATGTTGCCTTGGAAAATGGAAATATACCTATAAACGTATCCTGGAAGATATGATTATTTTTTACCAGAGTACAAATTCATTGAACATTGAAATATAGAAGGAATAGCATAGCAAGTACTTAAGGGTTGTTAGAGGGTGGTAAAATAGTATGTTGACCTACTCATGTTAAAGATGGAAATTTTGGATACTGTGTAAAATCAAACTCATGCCAAATGATGATAAGCATGTCCTGCAAGACTGTGAAGTAGAAGGAAAATGGAGATAAGACACTAGTTCTTCAGGTTTATGACAGTAAATTAATAGACTGTTTATAACTAGCAAAGCATGAACTAAATACATCAAGACGTTATTTAGAAGTATGTGATAACCATCAAAACAAAAGCAAAAATGAAATCCTTCCACTCTTGGCTCAGTGCCTGCTATACAAAAGGACTCTCTCATTCTGAAGGAAAACCTACAATTTTCTGAAAACCACAATTAGTTAATGGAAATAAATCCATAAAGAGACATGTTCTGATAAAATTTTAAAAGACCTAGGATGAAGAAAAAAGTATACATCTATAAAGTAATAGTGAAAAGAAAAATAAGCATAAAGAATCACATTGGTACAAACTTTGTCACCAACCCTCACGACTAAAAGGAAAATGAGACTGCCTCAACCTAATGAATGAAAGTAATCTCAAAGAATTTTATATTCTTAAATTCTCTAATCAAGTGATATTTTATTGGGAATTATGCTGTTTTTCCAAACTGCTAGTTTGATAAAGAAGAAAAAAATGGTTTCATATTGAAGAATAATTTTTAGTTTCTCAATAGCAATTATTGAATAATTACATTGTTGGGGAATGAAACTTAGAGGGTGGTGGAAAGGGACTGAAATATTTATACCACAACCAAGAAAATGAATAAAGCTGTGAAGCAAGAACTAAAAACAATACAATAGTATTGAACTGGAGCAAGCACGCCAAGAAAGAACTGTTCAAAGATTCATACATATATAAACATAAGAAACAGCATCCAGAAAAAAGGTATTATAATTTATTCAGATGTACCTCTGAGGCTCAGCGGTATTTACCATTATTTCTCTAAATGCCAGGCTCCACAATGAGCAATAGAAAAATAATAATGATTCTATCAACATGTACTTGTGTAAAAATTCCATTAAACTATATTTGAAATATACAGGACCATGGAGAATTGCCACATTAGTGCACATTAAGCTATATATTTTTTAAATATAAAATGTATTTTCTACAAAGTTCTTCTATTCTTAAACTCAATTGCATCTTAGACACGTTTATCATATCCCCCTATATGCTACATTTTTTTCTCTGGCAGTTATGGAACTACTTCAAAGGCATAAATAAAAGTAGTGAACTATGGCACCTTAATATTCTGGCTATTACCTCATCTATATTTTCCAAATGTTTGTGACTACAGTTAAGCTCGTTTCTTCTGAAGTGTTTAATTCCAGAATTGGTACTTGTTCTATTATTTCTAATTAAATGTTCATACCTATGAATGCTAAGAAGTGTTTTTAGACACATCTTCCTAGTTTAACCCATTTGTAATAGAATTAATTGAAATTAATTCCACATTAATATCAGTGAGAGAGGCTGAATGCATATGCAAGAGACCTCCCCTGGGAATACACATTTATAAATGCATTTTCTACAGAGCTAAAGATCCAAGGAGAAAGCCCTGGAATGAAAAATCTTTTATATACCTTCATAATTACATTTAACAGATTCCTTTAAGGAATTTTTAAAATTATATTTGAATTTACAAAATAATTGTACATATTTATGTAATACAGTATAATAATTTGATACATCTATACAATGTATAAACATTAAATCAAGGCAATTAGCCTTTCCCTTTCCTTGAACACTTGCTATATTTTTGAATTTGCATTATCTAAACTCCTCTTTTTTTAGTTCTTTATGAAATATATTTAAAAATTTATGAATAATATTGACTCTGCTCTGTTGTAGAGTGCTAGACTTATTTCTCAGATACTAACTGTATTTTGATACATGTTACCCAACTTCCCTTTATCCTCCCTCCTTCCTATGCTTCTTAGCCTATAACAATTGCTGTTTGTTTGTCAGCTTTCTGTAACTGTAACAAATATCCAAGATAATCATCTTACAAAGAGAAAAGCTTTAGTTTGGCTCCCAGTTCTGGAGGTTTCAGCCCATGATCCCTTGATTCTGTTATTTTAATTTGAGATGAGATAGCACATTGTGTCAGAAGCATGTGGCAAAACCAGTGATCTCATGGCTGGGGAGCAAAAGAAAAAGGGGAAATGCTTCCTATAATCCCTTTGAAGGTACACCTCCAATGATGTAAAACCTCACAGAGACTCCACAAAAAGTTTCCACCACTTCCCTAAAACAATGAGCTGAGGATCAAGTCTTTAACACATAGGCATTGAGGGACATTTCAGATTCAGGCTACAGGTTTCTGGCCCTAACCCCCAATGGTAATATCCATCTCAAAATG
This sequence comes from Urocitellus parryii, assembly GCF_045843805.1. NCBI lineage: Eukaryota > Metazoa > Chordata > Mammalia > Rodentia > Sciuridae > Urocitellus > Urocitellus parryii. The sequence goes on along the minus strand of NW_027554122.1, from coordinate 618,969 downwards.
CAAAATACATTCTTCCATTACCAGAGTCCCAAGATCTTAACTTTCCATCATTGCTCAGAAGTCTAAGTCCAAATTCTCTGAGACTCAAGGCAAACTCAGCTGTGATCCCGGTATGTTACAAACTTCCAAGATACAATAACACAGGGTAAATATACCCTTTCAAAATGCAAGGACTAGTGGGATGTAATGAGGGATTTGAGCAAAGCAATGCTGAAATCCAGCCAGACAAGCAGCAAAGTCTACAGGCCCATGTCCAGCATCCAGGGTGCTTTGTGGTGGGACCTGAGTTCCCAAGGGCTTGGGAAGCCCTGCCTTGGCAGCTTCACTGGTTTCATCCCACAGACTGTATACAGTGCCTGAGGTTCTATTGGCAGATGTTCAATAGAATTCAAAATTCAAAATTCTTGGATTTTGAATTTTCTGAGGTCTTCACTGTAGCTTCAGCTTGACTCTACAAGCTCTCTATATCACTCTGTCAGGGGCTGTACAGAGGGACTTTGATTCTGCCTCATATTGCCTGGCCTCCCAGGCTTTCCTGTGAAATCTCATTGGAAACCTCCAGGTGTCCATAACTCTTTCATTCTGCATGCCTGCAAAACCAACAGTGTAGCAGAAGCCAAGGTCTGCCACCAGCATGATACAACTGAACCTGCTTGATCCAGGGCCACAGCAGCATCCGAATGACTCCTCAGCTTAGGTGGTACTGGGTAATCTGTGCACCCCAAGGCTTTCTTCTCAAGTGAGAGTCTTTGAAACAAATTTGCACATTTATACCTTTGAGCCTATGATGGGTGGGCCTGACTGATTTCTGAGATAACAGCATCTTTCCTATTTTTTCAGTGCAAAACTACTGCCTTGTATTTATGGACACTAATCACTGAATCCTCCTCAGACACAAAGACCATGGAAACAGCTTTAAACATTCTACTTTTCTGGTCAGACTGCCAGTCTTCTAAATCTCTCTACTATGCTCCCTTTTGTTTCCAATTCTCACAAAATTGGGCTAAAAAATAGCCGGTCATGCCCATACCACTGTTCGAATGCTATCCCTTCTTTGGAATTTTCCTTGCCAGATAATCATCCGTCACCTCTAAACTCAGCCTCTGACAGTCTCAAGGCATGGACAAAATGCATGTAAATTCATTGCCACATTATAATAAGTCCAGGCTATGCAATGAATACAATTCCAATCGAATCCTTTCTTTGTGAAATCTCAGCAGCATAGCTTATCCTGCCCACAATTCTTTGAGCATTCTGGTCTTCTAAACCTCATCAGAATTGCCTGTTAATCACTTCTTCGAACATTCTAGGCTTTTTCTGGTTTGCTCCTATAAACTTTTCAAATCTTCCCATAAACCAGCTTTAAAGTATTGTGAAGCACATCATCAGGTATCATCATAGCAACAACCCTGCTTCATGGCATCAATTTTGTTAGCTTTCTTTCACCATCACAAATACCTGAGATAATCAATTTCTAAAGAGAAAAGACATGTTTTAGCTCACACGTGCTGTCCATGATCAGTTGGCTATGTTGCTTTTGAGATACGATATGGCACAAACCACTAACCTAAGAGGAAGGGGAAAGGGCTTAGACCCCAACAACCCATTGGAGACCACACATCAATGATCTAAAACCTCCTACGAGGCTCTACCTCTTAATGTTTCCACTCCCTCCCAGTAGTGTCAAACTTGAGTCAAGGCTTTAAAACATGGAATTTTGGCAGACATTCCAGACACAAATTACAAAATTGTTTTACTCTCTTCTTCTATGAGATCAACTTTAAAATTTCCCTAGATGAGCAAAAGCATGCATAATTTCAGGCACAATGGAATATTAAAAATCCATAATAAAGAAAAACTATAGTTTGTGGCAAAAATGAATGAAATTGGAGAACATAACATTATGTGATATAAACTATTTAAAAACTTTGAATAATACAGAAACAGGCATATTGGAAGACACTAATCAATTTATATATGTTTATAAACCTCATACATAAAAACAGTATGTTAATCAAAACTTAAAATATTAATTAATTGGTTTAATCCATTAGAAGACAATAGGGAATTAACAATGGAATGAAGAATTTTGTGGCCAAGATTTTAAACAATAAAGAATCAAAAGATAGTAATGCTGGCATTTTTAGTTGCTTTTCCCTTAGAATCATCTGGTAATTTCATAAGATAAAACTGATACATGAAAAATTCAACAGAAGTTTCAACAGCTTAATGGAGATAAGGAAAAATATGTTATCTAGGGACTAACAAGCAGAGGAAGTTTTAATCCCTCTGTGATTTAAGACTACAAAATAGTAATCTCTGGAGGTAAGAGTAGATCATAAATATACTGGTACTTTAAAGAACTGTAGCCCTTATTCAGATAATCCAAACCTTTATGAACAGATTAAAATGAGCTAGAAGACTTCAGCAATCCTTTTGTGCTGGGAAAACAATGACTAGCGGTGCAAACCCCACCAGACCAGTACTTTGAGACCTCCTATGAAATACATGACATCAATCATGGCAAACCAAACATGTCATACCTCATGTAAATTAAATGCAAATCATAATTACTTCATCCTTAATTGTAAAAATGTGATCAGACTACACATACACCATCATAGAAAGATAACATCAACCAAAGTCTCTAGAACTACAATTAAAATTTTCTGTTATTGTAGAAGTTGCACTGTTCATGAGTAACCACAAGCCACAGTAGCTGTTCACTATTTGAAAAGTAGCTACTATAACTTAATTTCTAATTCAATTTAATTTTACTTATTTTAAGTTTAAATAGCCATGTCTAGTTAATGAATACTGTACTGGACCATGCATTTTTCTTGTCAAATAATATTCAACACTCAATTAAATGTTATTAGATACAGCAGTTGATAAGGAAAAAATGATAAGAGGAAAAAACTGAAAATAATAGAAATGAAGTACTACATGATACAAATTCTGGAGATTTTGGGTTCATGTATCCTTGGTTTTTAAAAGAATTTAGAGAGAAACAGGTAAGTACATGGAAGAAGCAGGATGGGGAAGAGACTTCAAGTGAAGACCTCCTGTGAGCCTAGTACCACAGAAAAATTGTGCATGGAAATTGCACTAAAGAATTTTTTCCACCACAAAGAAGAGCTAACCCTTGTGAATCTTTTGTTGAATATGAGCTACTTTAAAAGTACAAAATTTTCCATGGAAGTTTGACCTTCTCCATATCTGAATAAAATAATCTCAAGGAGTTGTATTGTTGATTTAGTCCACTTTTATGCTGCTGTGACCAAAAGACCTGACAAGAACAATTTTAGAGGAGGAAAATTTTATTTGGGGGCTCACTATTTCAGAAGTATCTGTCCACAGATAACCAACTCTGTTCCTTGGGGTCTGAAATAAGGCAGAACATCATGGTGGGAGTATACAAAGGGGGAAAACATCTGGGGACATGGCATTAAGAAGCAGAGGAAACTAAGATCAGGTCACAAAATATATACCCCAAAGTCATGCTCCCAATGACCCACCTCCTCCAGCTATATCCTACTTGCCTACAGTTACCACCCAGTTAATTCCTGTAAGTGGATTAATACACTGATTAAGTTAAGGCTCTCATAGCCTAATCATTCCATCTTTAAACTTTCTTGCATTATCTCTCATGAGCTTTGAGGGAACACATAATATTTAAACCATAACAAATATGAATAATAAAGATTAAAGAAGAGAGTAACTGGAGGTTGGGTGCATAGAATTAAAAAATTGATATCCCAATGCCAGCAGCATTCTATACAAAAAGAATAGATGCACACTCTTATAGCAAATTTGAAAGTAATGCATATCAAAAGTGCAATACTCAGATGAGTAGCATCTGCAACACCTGAGAAGTGGTTGGAAATGCATAAACACTAATAAACATTCTCAGTCTTATCTCTCTCTTGATAAACCAGTATAGGTAAAATAGTGAATTCCATTGTCTGACGTTCCCAAAAGTCTTTATGCTCTTTCCTCCCCCCCTTGATTATTGATTACGCTAATATCTCATTATGCACAAAGTGATTTTTAATTCATTGTTGGCTTTTTTAACATATTATTTTGTTCTTTTATCTCACTTAGAATTTCTTCATATGCACATGAGCCACTTCATCTATTTCAAGTAAGAATTTGAAGCTTAACCTGTGATTAGAAGGTCTGGAAGACCAAATTATAGGAAGGTGCACCTGTTACTTGGAAAACTTGAAAGTGCAAGAATCTGAAGGGAGTCACCACAGGTGACAATAGCTTCTGAGAAACCACATCCTTCTTAAGGAGATGCCTATAAAATCCTGGAAAAAAATCATCATCCATCATATTTAAATGCCACATGCCTACTTAAGCTTTCCCCAAGCATAACGGGTAGTTTTTCCACTCTGATTTCCATCACATGCAGATGATTTCTAGCTCTAGCTGAAACCCTACTGACAAGCACACTTAGAAAGTAATTTCCAGGTTTTCAAACTTTCAACACAGAAAAAATTTTAAAATGTGTATCCAAACAAGAATGTACACACATTCTTCAGATCATACTTCTTTTTCGCTGTTCGCCTAAATGATTTACTTTTCAACTTCTATAGCCTAAGTATAGGTTGAAAACAATTAGGATCTTGTGAATCATCTCCTAAAGCAAACTTCAGTCAAGGTGGAATCTAGAGGGAAGAAATGCCCTTTATTGTGTTTACAAATGAAGTTTGTTTCTTTTTAATTCTAATTCTGCAGCTGTTAGTCATGTCACAAGGACAGATATCTTAGTCTGTGCAGCAAGCTGCTTTGAACATCTATACATCTTGATAAATGTAGCATTATGCCTACCATCATCTTCATCAATATCCTGCCCTGCCTTCTCTGAGAAAGAGAACTTTTGATTCAAAAGGTAGACTGGGTCTATTTGGTTCAGAGATTTGTTGAGAATAACTAAACTCATACTCTCTTAAAAGAGCTATAAATATTTTACTTTACATGGTGTCCTCCTTTAGATAAAAGAAAGAACTGTTTCTTTCTGTACTGATACATTTCTCCCTTGCTTTTCTAGTGATAGGTCAGTAAAAATTTATTTCTTTTCCCTGTTATGGTTTACCAAGTCAAGGGCATTTCATAAGGAAGGGATGGTTTGCCTCTCTTCTGTTATCCCAAATAATCTAAATTATGTCTCAGAGGACATAATTTTGCTACCATGGAGCTAGACTTTTAAATGAAATTGGAACTGCTCCATATTTTCCCCCATCAAAATCTGTTTTTCAAACAAAGTGTGTGGGGTGACATGGAATTTACTTGAACCAGCTTTATTTGCTTTCCTGTGCAACACCAAAAAATCACATTCAATTTTAAAACTTAATGAGTTAGTAAAAAAGGCATGCACTTTTATCTTCCTTGGTTTGTTTTTAATCTGCATTGAAAGAGTTGTCTTCATCATCCATTGTGTCTTATTAAATCTTATCCTGAATTTTGGAGCCAATGTTTCTTAATAAAAAATGTACTTTTAAAAGTATTGGCCTACCATCCCCCAAAACCAAAGGCTGAATGTCCTATGTGATAAGTGGATGCTGATCCATAATGTTGGAGGTGGGGCATGGGAAAAATGGAGAAATTGTGATTGGACAAAGGGGAGGGTGGGTAGGGGATGGGCTATGGGGGCAGGAAAGATGGTGGAATGAGATGGACATCATTCTTAGGTACATGTGTGACTGCACATATGGTATGTGTCTACTTTGTGTAGAACCAAAGAAATGAAAAGTTGTGCTGTAATTGTGTACAATGAATCAAAATGCTGTCATGTATATCTAATTAGAATGAATGAATGAATAAACAAACAAACAAATAAATAAATAAATAGAATCACTGTCCTAACTTCATATATTCCTTTCAGATCCTGTAAGAAAGATTCAGCACTTTAAAATATTAATATATTTCTGATGCCCTTAGTTTAAATAACATCTGACTTATTTTCCTGGGGCTCTTTTTAATAAAGTACCACAAACGTGGGTGGCTTAAAATCATAACAGTGTATTATCTTGCTGAGCAAGGTGGTAAACACCTGTAATCTCAGAAACACAGTAGGCTGAGACCAGAGGATCTTAGGTATGAAACTAGCCTTCACAATTTATGGCGATACTGTCTCAAAAATAAAACAAATTAGATTAAATTAAAAGGCTATGGGTGTAGCTCAGAGGTAGATTGCCCTGGGTTCAATCTCCAGTACAAAAAGAAACAAACAGTATCCCTGTAGTGTGCTCTTTTAAGGTCTTCAGGGAATAGTCCGAGAAGGGCAATAGCTGGGTCAAATGGTGGTTCCATTCCCAGCTTTCCCAGGAATTTCCAAACTGCTTTCCAAATTGGCTGCACCCGTTTGCAGTCCCACCAGCAGTGTACAAGAGTACCCTTTTCCCCACATCCTCGCCAGCACTTGTTGTTGTTTGACTTCATAGTGGCTGCCAATCTTACTGGGGTGAGGTGGTATCTTAGGGTGGTTTTGATTTGCATTTCTTTGACTGCTAGAGATAGTGAGCATTTTTTCATGTACTTGTTGATTGACTGTATGTCCTCCTCTGTTAAAATATCTGTAGATTTTCATTAATTGATAATGATATAAATTGTGTAAAATTAATTAAAACATAGAGCTTAGTAAAGCAGCAAGTATGGAGTAACTTACCCAATTAAAAAAAAAAAGAAACAAACAACAAAAAATATAAATGTATCATCTCACAGTTCTTGAGAATAGGAATACAAAATTATGCCCAGCAGGGTTGGTTTCTTCTGGAGCTTTAAGGGAGAATCTGTTTCTTGTCTCTTTAATTTCTACTGGTTTTCTATCAATCTTTGTTTTAGATTCACTACCCTGATCCTTCCTTCAAAATCCTATTGTGTGTGTATGTGTGTGTGTGTGTGTGTGTTTTTCTCTGTCCAAGTTTCCCCCTTTGTTAAGGACATAGTCACATTGCTAAGTTTCCACTTTAATAACCTCATGATAATTTGGTCATCTGCAAAGACCAAAAGTTTAGGATAGATTTCTGAGTGAAAATTATTCCCCTAGCCATCTTTCAGTTTAATTCTTTCATCCAGGATGAAACTTAAAAATACTGTTTAATTTTAAGATGGAAACAAAATGCCTACAAAGAGACAGACTAAATATAACAATACTACATAATTATATAACTATATTAATTAGATAGCTCAATTCAAAAAAGAAAGGTACATCCTCCCACCATATCTAAAAATAAAATTTTAGTGCCTCCATAGAAACCATAAATGTGGCCATGTGGCAACCTATGACAGTGAATTAGAGATAAAAATCTCTGGAAAGGGGGACACAGAAAGGGCTGTCCTCTCTTAAAGGAGATTTAAAAATCTCTATGCACCACTCTTGTGCTAGTGTTGAAATCTTGGCTCCTTCAAAATGCTTCTGCATATGAGAAACAATTAATTGAACTACAGAAGAATACATAATTAACATTGTAATAAAGGTCAGTTGAGGAGATCATAAATGTGAGAAAATGATTAGACCAAACAGAAAAGAAAAGTAACCCCCAAAGAAATAGAAATATTTCAATAAAGAAATTGAGTGATAGTAGATGCTTTTCTTACCTGCTCTGATTTTATTTTTCCCATCTGCAAAGAAGAGACAATTATACTACCTATTTCATCAGGCTATTTTCAACAGGTGCCAATAATCTAATACTATTTAGCTCATAATATTTGCCCATAAAACAGTGGACTGAGCAATGCATAACACAGATAGAGCCCAAAATACTACATGTGATTAAAAAATTATAACTGCAAACTGTTATATAATCTGTATGTAAAATCTAAATGTAAAAGAGAAAGTATTGTAGAAATTTGAGTTAAAGCTATATTGATAGCTATAAGAAAATATATAATTTTAGATATTTCTATTGTAAATGAAATGATAGAAAAGTAATTTACAAATATAGAAGTTCAAATAATAATAATAAAACAAGGCAGAAGAAGTTTTTAAAAATGGTTTGAAGAACTAACATTGAAACATGATGATTTGCAAAATGGAACACAGAAGACAGAAGAAAATATTGAGAAGAATAAAAATTTTAAAAAGGAAAATTATAAATCTAGATGCAAGAATACCAAACAAAACCCTTCCAAGTCAAATTCAACAGCACAGCATGAAGATCATACACCAAGATCAAGTTGGTTTCGAATCTGGGAGGCAAGAATGTTTTTATATACACAGATCAAAAAACATAATATATAAATAGAATCATGGATGAAAATCAAACTATACTGAAATCTATTTTATGTAAATGCAGTTAAATTGGATGATTCTTAAACTAATAAAGAAAAAAATAAAAAAAAAAAACACTAAATAGACAAGATGTGAAGTATGCATAGTCATAATAAAATCTTTGTTCAGGAGACACCTCTAATGAGTCAGGAATAAAGGGACAGAGAGGGTCAAGCAGATACCTGTAGACACAGCATTACAGGATTAAAGACAAAGCAAAGCAATGGTGCAACTGCCCTGATGGTATTGGTCCTGGAGGTCCAGGATCAGCATGGAAGTCAGTGTGGCATGAGCTTGATTGGTCAAAGTAGAGGACAACAGGAAATGAAGTCAGAGAAGTAGAAACACTACAGTAGTGCTCTAGGATGATGCAGGACAGGTCACAGAGGGTGCAATCGCTCAAATCAAGTAAAGAAAGGAGTTCAAAATGGAGGAGGTGATTGTCTGATTTTACCCAAAGCTCTCCTGCTTTTACAACTGACACCCTGTGTCCAGGAAAACACCTAGTCCTAGAGAAATCAGAACATTTTGTCACTTAGTGATGAAGCCTGTTAATTACCCTTAGAGTTGGCAACATGGAAGTCTTCCCTGACCTTCATGAGTGCATAAGAAAAGTGGTGGAGAAAGCCTGTGATTTTATGCATTCAGGAAAACATAGAAGTATCAGACAAGGTTCATGAAGAATATTTATACAAATCTTTCAGAGGTAACCTATAATGAAATAGAAATTGGAAAAATAGAACAAGAGGTTTTTTTTGTGTGTGTGTGTGTGTATACACACACACACACTATATATATATATATATATATATATATATATATATATATATATATATATATATGTATGTATTTCCCATCCCACGACCTCCATGCAATGATTTCCTTCATTTATCAGGTGTGGTAAACATACAACTTTTTAACATTCTCGACAAGTGATTGTCAAAATTGAAGAATATTGGAAAATCTACTAACAATGTATAATTGCACTCTGAAGTCCCCCTTTTCTTTCTAAAAATTCGGCTTCTGTATTCTCTTCTAGGCTCATTTATACTATCATATTTTCCATAAAAAATTCTAGCATACTCTCTACTTCTTCTGTTTTTAGGTTTCCTACGTCTCACATTACATCACATTCTTGGATTCCTAGTCAACATTCTATTTCTTCCTGCTTTGTCCAGAATATTATTATGTAGGTATTAGGTATTTGCTAAATGCTTACTAGTTTGACTACATTTGGGGATGCAACTCTACCACATCTGTAATGGTTTTGCATAAGATTTTGTAAGTGAAAGAAACCTCAGTTTTAAGAGTAATTTATGAAAATATATACTGTGTTCTGGGTGACTTAATTAATTTACAACATAAAATCCTGTAAAAAACATACCCATGTTTTCCCTGCAGAGTCCTCTGACTAGGTACAGCATATGGATTTCCTGCTCTGCTGTGGTTGAGACATGCTTTCCTGCCAATACCCATTTCATAATTATTTATCACAAAGTAATAGAAATGCAGCACTTCTTCTCTCCTTTCTGCTGTGGTGTCTGAATAGTCAAGGCACAATTGCAATGCTCTCTTCTTTTCCTAGAGGTGTAATTTAAATTCTGAGATACTCAGGATGAGAAATTAGAATGCCTTTTGCTTAATTTGTAAAACCTGACAGCTTAATTCCAAATACTCTGGACATTTAATTAATGAGAAGTGAATCAACCCTTCAATATTAAAAAGAAAATCTATAATTTGGGCTCTTTGAGTGAACAGAGTGAAATGTCAAATTATTTTAGGTCCACAGAAGGGATTTTTCATAACTTTTATGATGTAAATGTTTCATAATAATGTCAAAATTTCTGCTATATTAGGCCAGCATGCAACTGATCCAGTACAAATTGCCTACGACAGTAAATTATATTGATGTCTTACCACAGAGATAAACTAGTCTGTGAAAAGTGGGCCATGCCCCAGCAGCAGCAAAGGAAAGATATTTGGGAAATAGTGTGCCATGCTACTTACCACTCTTGGAATTGCTTGCCTGTAGCAGCCACTGTGAGGTATACCTGCTTAACCTTGAGTAACAGGAGTAGAAAGATCTAAATTATAACTGACAGTTGGGTTTTGTATGGTAATTCTCTATTTGCTCCAGCTTCTCTTTTTACTCAGCCGTCAGATATATACAGTGTATTCATTAAAGGACCTCTAAGCTGTAAATTCTGTAGGATCAAATGCCTGGCCAAGACAGGAAATGAAAATGTTGACAAAAGTAATTTCCACAAGTTGCTGCCTTTACACTATTTTCCAGCAAATATATAGTTCTTCAAATGCCAGGACTGATTAATAGCTACAAATCATTTGATGATGAATCACATTATAAGACTGTGTGCCTATATCTGCAATTATAGAATTCTGTAGACATCACCAAGTCTTTGGTTTGCAAATTATGGCAGCTATTTCTACAATTACATATTTAAAGTATTTAGAAAAGGAAGGAAGTTGGAAATATTAAAGATGGAAATTGTTTCTTCCTATGAGTGAACAAATGAAAATATTTATTTGAGATAAGATTATATTGAAGGTGACTTTTCAAATAAATAAGATATAAAATGTAGAATAATTTTGTTACATTGTATTATACTAAACAGGGCAGTGTAAGATGTGATAGAAATGATATAAGGCATATTTTGAACCAACTAAAGGATAATACTCATGTTTGAAGTTCTTTCAGTTGGTTTCTGGAGAAAGAAGTGAATTTTTCATTTCTAGAGGAATTTTGAAAATTTGTGCATATTTATGAGTTACCATGGGGTGTGCTTATACATGTTCTGGTGCTCTATTGCTCAGCAGGGTGACTATAGATAACAATAATGCACTGTGTACTTCAAATAAGCCGTAAGAAAGTGTTTTGAATGTTTCACCACACACAAAAAAATGACAAATGAGGACCTTGCTGGAGGCATCTAAGCAAAGATATAGCCATTGGAATAAAGCAATTATTTTGAACCTTGCTGTCAATATTTCTATATTATACAATATTTTAAAAAGTGTTTCTTAATAAAAACATAAGATAACATTGCTGATTTTCCAATTAAAAGAAAGGAATACATAAAACACTACTTATCATTGATATCTATAGTGTGTTACACTATTTTATATTAAAAACTAGTTGTCATGACCTTCACAAATTGGTGTTTTATGCTACTTATGTTTCAAAGTACACTTAAAAAAACCACCAAACTAAATATCCTATCTTAAGTATCTTTTTGTCTCCTGATTCTATCAAAATAAAACATTACTACATAACATAAAGATGCGTTTAAAAAAAAAAAACTTTTATGTCTCCCTTTCTGGAATACATCTTTTTGAGGTGTAAAGCATAACTCTTTCAGAATAAAATTAATGTCTTAGGAAGACAACAAAATCAAGGAGAAGGTAAGAAAAGACCTAATTGTCAGCGTCAGCATTATCACTAAATTGCTTATTTCCCAAGAACCTGGAGGGACTCTTAAGATGGGCATCCCCACTAGTTCTGGTTCGAGAATAAATGAAGACTCTTCACTTTTAAACCCCAAAGTCATAGTTCTGGATGCCTACTGCTTCTCAGGGCTACCTCCCACCAGACAGGTTCCTGTCACCTCTACCAATCAGAACTGGAGATCCCAGTACTCAGTGTAATCATCACCAATGACTACCTGCAGTTTGGACACTGGTTCAGTCATCTTCTCATTGCTGTGACCAAAATACCTGTCAAGAACAATTTAGAGGAGGAAAAGTTTATTTGGATTTACAGTTTCATCACTTGGATAGCCAACACCATTACTTTGGGCCCAAGGTGAGGCAAAACATCATGGCAAAAGGATGTGATGGAGGAAAGCTGTTTACGTCATAGCAGCTAGAAAGTAGAACAGAGACTGTGGGCAGGGCTGTGGGGGACAGGGACAAAGAGTAAACCCTCCAGAAACCTACCTCCTCTAGTCACATTCAGTCTGCCTATACTTACCACCCAGTACAGTAGTCCTTTCATTAACCCATCAGTTAGGTTATAAGTCTTATAATCTAATCACTCCATTTCTGAACATTCCTGCATTGCTTCACATAGGAGCTTTTGGGGAACACCTCACATCCAAACTACAACAGATACTAATTCTAGTTTGTAGAGTATGTTAGATATAAAGTCAAAATATAAGTTGGAAGAATGTGACCATCTCTGACTCTGCTTTTGCAGTTATCTTTATATTGTACCTTTTGAAAGGTTATACATGGCCAAGGTTTCCTTCATTTTATTATCTCTATGACATAAATATAATTATATAATATAATTATATAAATACAAGTGACTAATGTATAATAGGAAAAATAATTGTGTTATTGAAATATTAAAATCAGATAGAGTTGAGTTAAATTTGCATGTCCCTTTACTTAGTGTGACAGATAATTATAGATTTCTCATCTGTAAGTGAACTTCTAGGGTTATCTCATATATATAGATATATGACACATATATATGTATGTATGTATGTATGTATGTATGTATGTATATATATATTCCATTTATATATATTTCTAATATATGTATTTAATTGTAAAGAGTGCCTAGAAATGATTAGAGCCAAGAAGAGCTTATGGAGATACGACAATATGACAACAAATCCTGGAACAGTAAAAGAACATTAAATAAGAACTTAAGGAAAACTGAATATAGGATAAATTTTAGTTAATGATAATGTATCAATATTGAGTTGGTGGCCATTTCTTGCTTTTTCCACCTCTGAAGATGTGGAGAAGCTGATGTGTGGATGCAGAATGTAATGAGAGTAGTTCTTGGTCAAACCAGGAGATGAAGTGTGGAAAAGGCTATTCCCAGCTGATCTGGGATTGAAAGCTTCACAAGGTACACAGCATCTAAATTCCCGCAGTTCTCTGAAAGCAGGCCATGGCACAGAAGAGCTGTATGGACAGCAGCATTGATCTCCCCTACAGAGACCTGGCCTCTGAGGGTACCAGGTACAGAGTCATCATGGAAGACAGAGAAAAGATGAATATCAAGAAAAACAATGATGTTACAAAGATGGTCTTTGTGAGGCTGAGAGTGATTCTTAGGCCCAGGAAACAAATTCAGGATCCTGATAGGTGGAAGAAGATGCTAGACACAAATAGGGTAGTAACATACTTTATTCAGAGGTGGCAAAAGCCTCCAGCCTCCAGCTTTAGCTTCAGTCTCCAGACAGTTCTATTTATCCCCCCAAGCCATTTGTATAGGGTTTTGTTTTTAATATGCAGGCCAAACAAACCAGGCACACTACCCACAGGTTACATACGTGGGTGCATGGGGTGCATGTTCACAGGTAAATGTTTATGACATTGAGTACATATGCTGAACCAGAGTTTTCTAATCTTGATTACACACTGACCATAACATAGCCAACTCATGGTCTTTGTTACACACTAAAAACATAACATAGCTCACTGGAAGCCTTGGTGAGGGAGCCTAACTATAACCCTTTTGGGCCTGCCCCAACACTCTCCCATTTGAGTATAGAACAAATGCCCCCTCCCAGGAAGATGGTCCTTACAGTACCTCATGACCCACCTCCTTTTCCAGCCAAGGATCCTACATTCTCCTAATCAAAGTCTTGCTGTGTTACTCAGGCTGGTCTTAAACTTTTGGACTTCAGTCATCTCCCTACTTCAGCATCTGAAGTGGAGGGAACTACAGGCATACACCTCCATACTGACTTTAAATTACATACTTTAAATGGATGAATTGTATGGGATGTAAATTATCTCTCAATAAAGCTTAGAAATAAATAAAGTATCAATATGTACCAAACTAATGTCTAATGTTGACAATATGGGTTTAGGGTATATGGGAACTTTATGCCATCTTTGCAATGTTTTTACAATTCTAAACATATTATAAAAATTTATTAAAAAGACTGCATAGGATAAATCAGGTAATTATTTTGTATACTTTTGTAAGCGTATATATATATATATATATATATATATATATATATATATATAAAAGTATATATATAAAACAAATACCTTTTATATATAATAATTTAAATATATATCATAAATAACACATATTTTTAATTGACTACTCATAAAACGTGGATTTCTGAAACATTTCTATTCTCAACATTTCAATGTGTATGTGTTCATGAGATAGAATAGATACTGAAAAATTTTGCTTCCGTTTTAAATTTTAATTTTTTATAACAGCTTTATCTAGGCTTTCTTGAGTTTCTGAATCTTCATAAATTAAACAGCTATGGATTACATAAATCTGTACTAAATACTGCCTAAGTGATTGTCTGATGATGATAACCCATTTATATTCTAATAAGGTGATAGTTTTAGTAACAACAGACAAAAGGCCTCACCTAAAGGCCAGTATGCATAACTCAGCTTAATTGGCTATTAGTAAGTTCATCCTATTGATATTGTTAGTTTAAAATCCTTCTTTTCTATGTAACAGTTAATTACCATCAGACATTAAGGCTAATTTTATCTCATATTTTCTTTCTTAGGCATCAAATTGTTACTTTACATCATTGGTTTTTAATTTACTCATCTAATTAATGGGGGTAAATCTACAATATTGGAATCAAAACATATCCATTTAACTCTAGAGCTGGACATCCCTATCCTAAGTTTAGTACACCATGTTGGTTGATTTCCCATTACTATTGCAAAGCAGTTGAAATATTTAAATTATAAAGAAACATGAATTTTGCCTTATGGTCCTGAAGTTTTGAGTCCAAGATCAAGTATTCTCAAGCTTTGGGCCTCTGATAAGGGCAGCAAATCAGGACAGAAGCATATGGAGTTAGGAAGCGAAGAGAAAGAGATGAATAGCAAGAGGCTCACAATCTCCTTTGGGGAATGCCTACCATGACCTGAGCACCTTCCCATTAGGCCTCACCTGCAAAATGGTCCACCACCTCCCACCTGCCACTAGACCCCACCTCACCTACCACTACTAGTTTCACCCTGGGAACCAACCATTTAACACATAACCCTTTGGGGAACATTCAACATTCTAAACTAGCAACCACCCAGAGTATAAATAGCCTTCTCACATTCACCTGCCTCTCCCAAGCAACATCATGTATTTTGGAATTATAATTGTGAGATATTGACATATCTGTGGGAGCTTTCATTTTATCTCCTGAAATTTAGCAACTAATGAAATTCCACATTTTTTGAGAGGATAAATAATTACCTCAAATAAGGTGACAGCCCAGATACTTTCCTGTCCTTCAACAACTCATTCCCAGATCCATTGTATGACTGAGTTCTAGTATATTCATAGCCATTAGGTAATTTCTCCATTTTATTTCCACTTCATTCTATAACTCAAGGATGAACTGATCTGTTTCCTAGATTTTTGCCTGAAATTCAAAATTATTACTGATAACATAAAAACTAAATTCTTGAACTACACCACATTAAAGTTAGATTACTGACTAAATATTTCGATTACTAGGCAAATACTTGATGTATCTGGCAAACATTTATGCTTTCATTGTGACATATCAGAACCTGTTGAAATTTTAAAGTAGATAAACTTATCTGAACTCATTTGTGCTTCATCTTTGTGTGATTTCCTTCATTTTTCTCATGGTGCATTAAACTACTGAACTCCACTGTTTGAGAGACATTAGAATGGACGAATATTTGCACATTGATTTTCCAATAAATTAATCTCACAATGACGTTGCTTTACTAATTCTTTTTGAATCATGAAGAACATTAGTTTTAACACTTTAGTACTGTGGGATTTGGAGGTTTTCCAAAACAGTGCTGAAGTAGTTTCTATGATGTCTATAGTTACATGAAATTGTGTTGTCACTAAAAATTTTACTGGCACAGAAAGAAACACATCCTTTGCTGTAAAAATCAGTATGTAAAGAAGATCAATATATTGAAAAGTTAATGTAGCAAAGTTGTATGTAATGAAATTAACTGTTTTCATAGCCATAGTAGAAATGAAATTATGAAAGGTAATTCCTGGGGAGATGGTATCATGCAGGCTGAAGATGGAGGCTTTACTTACCTCTAGAATAGGGTTAACAGGGCTTTATTTCCTGTTAGGTCCTTACAGTAATTAGGTGATGTTTGGGAAAGGGGAAGTAATAAACTATACAAGCTTTGCAAAATAATGGGAAAAATTCTTACAGTAGGGTAGTTTTTCCAACAGCAGGAATGGCAATGTAGCTGTTAGTTTCTGTGGGTGGTAATGAGTGAAACTGCTCTTAGGTGTAATGCCCTGGAGACAGTGAATGGGGACTAAGCTTGTGGGAACCTAATAGAATGGACATCTTGTACCACAGTGAAAGACTCCATGGCCTAAAATTCTAATAATAGAGAAGATAAGCCACACCCAAAATATGTGGAGAATTTGCATCCAATAGAGTGTGAAGCATGCTACATTCAGCCATGTAATTGTATCACAGAAGCAGCAAAAGTACTGAAGGCAACAATTCTGATGCCTTTCCTTTGTTCTAGAATCATAGAAACCTAGGAATCACTGACCATCGTTTAACAGTCAGAAAAATTGAAATAATACCAATAATACCTGGAATTAAAAAACATGTTTTATTTGATTGATTTTTGTATGAAACCAGATTTCACACAATCTTGAGCATTAAATAAAAGAGTATTAATTCTGACTTTTCAACAGTTATAGTGCAATTCATACTCATTTTCTAAGTTTATGTCATTTTTTTCCATATTTTGTTGCAATTTATCTTTATACTTTTAATGGGGCCATACACCTTACATTTTTATGAAAAAGTTCTTGAATATATATTTCAGAATAAATAAAGAATCTTACTTTTCTTTCCCTAGGTAGCGAATTGCTTGGATTTCTATTTTATATATCTCTTTATTTTTTTTACAATTCACAATTTTACCTTCCCCCCTTCTCTCTCTCTCTCTCTCTCTCTGAAAAATAAAATAGATATCTGAATTTCATTTGTTCTCAAAAAATAGTTTAGGCCTGGAGAAAGTAATCTGTATTCACTTCCAACAGTACTTGTGCACATTTATCACATTGGTAACAGAAAATTAAATTTCCGAAGAAGAGTTTTAGTTTTTCTTTAAAATGCAATCCATATGGATTTAGTGTTTTTATTTTTGAGCATTTAGAGCTGCTCCTCACTAATACTTTGGTTTTGTTCTTGGCATTTACCACAAGTAGTCCATTAAAGCAAGTTGTTTTTCTCCCACTATGGTCCATTATATAATCCTTTTTTTTTTCATTTTAAAAAGTACAGTAACAAAAAAAAACTCACATTCCAAAACTGTGAATTCTTAGATGATTCTTTATTGAGCTCATGCATCAGTTAACCTGCAGAGGTGTAGATTGCAAATGTATTTAATCATAGTCATCAGTATTATCACTTATGGGACCTCCATGAGTATCTTGTATTGATAGAAGTGATGCAGACACACACTTAGGGGAGTTGAGACCTACTGAAATCTAGAATCATAATTCAAAATTTTAACATTATTTTTGGACTTTTGTACAGAAATAAAATTTTATGCTACAGACCAGAAGATGAGGGAAATATAATCCAACTTCCTCTCTTCTGTTCTTATTGATCCTATCTTTATTATAAGTGAGATTGATTTACATATACTAATACTACTCTGATTTTAATCAGTGCAAATAAATATATTTAAATATTTGAGTTTCTGATTTCTCCAGTACAAATATTATTTCCAAATCAATAAACCTTAAATCTCACACTCTGTTTTGCAAACATTCAAAAATATTTTAAATGTCTCAGCTGAGGAATCAGCATTGATCTACATTAAATCTAAGAAAATATATTACCTTCTTCTAAACTTCTTAAATTAGATTCTGAGCATTTAGTGATTATTAAATAAATTATGTTTTATGGCTTTTGTTTTCATGAATATAAATTATAACTTCAAAGAATCCATGTTTTATCAAAATAGATTTACATGCTATCCTTGAATAATTACATTTACATTGCTTTACTGGGTTAAACAAAGATATATATTAAATTATAAAACTTATGAAGTTCAGTCAAACAAATGGAATTAGAAGATAATGCTTGTACTACTCTGTACAAGTTTCCTTGTGTTATTAAAATCTGTATTTTATATTTCTTTTTTTTCATCCAGAGAATGTTATATACATATTGTGAGATAAAGAATGAGTAACTTATATGGATATCATTTAAAAAGGAAAACGTGGGGCTTGGGTTGTGGCTCAGTGGTAGAAGGCTTGCTTAGTATGTGTGAGGCACTGCCTTTGGTATTCAGCACCACATAAAAATAAATGAATGCAATAAAGGCCCATCAACATCTTAAAAAAATTTAAAAGAACTTTTTACACTGGACAAAACACTAAGAGATGTAAGTTTAATAATGTTAAATACTAACACTGAAAAATTGAATTTGATTTGGAAATAGTAACCTGAACATATAATTGTTTTCTTTAAATCTGTTTTATTAACTTTGTTCTTTGAAAATGCCAAAACCAAAAAGGGACAAATTGAAGACCAAATTGTGGTCTCTGAACACCTGACACCTGAAGTAGACCAAAGTTTCTCAAGTAAGTGGCTTACTCCAGGCTTAAGATGAGAAGTATACTAGATGAGCCTGGATCATGTTGTCATGTAGGAAAGAAGAGCCATTTAGAGACATTGAGGATCACAGACATGATCTTAGGTACCACTCTCAATGACTCAAGGATAGGAAGGTTTGATCATAAAGAACTTCAGTGAGTTGAAATATGTGACAATTGCTTATATCCTGATACCATTGTAAAATTAAAGGAAATAATAATTGACCTGCATGATAGGATGCTGGGGAACCCAATGACTATTTTGAGAAAGACAAGGTTAAGAATTTGCCCTGCCTTTCAAATAAAAAGTATATTTCTGGAATATTTATTCTGGAACAGAGTTTCTCTTTAAAAGAGTATATTCAGTCTTAACAAAGAAGAAATGGTGGCATTAGAATGTCACCATTTGCAACCACTAATAAAATCATGTGTATAGGCAATGATCAGTAAAGAGGAACAACTACACCTACAGGTATTCCGCTGAAAAGATACTAGAGCACCTACAGCACATTCTTGCCAAAAATCTATCTTGAATTCATCAAACATCTACATCTAACTACAAATTAACACAGCAAGATGTCAAATGTCATCATACTGTAGTCAGTAGAATCCAGATGACGGGATACTGTAGAGAAAAATGATCTGATGTTCCAACACAAAAATTGCAAGTAAGAAACACACACAAAAAAGGTGGAGGGTCATGAATTAGCACTCATGATATGTAGCTGCTAGCCATATATAGCTATTTAAATGTAGATTAATAAAATTATATAAACTTAAAATGGAGTTTGTCATTCACTCTACCGTATGTCAGGGCACAATAGTTCTCACTCGTGGAGAACACTGATACAGTACTTTTTCCTCATCACAGAGAGTTTTATTTGGGGTAGAAGTGTTATTGATTAAAATAAATTTCAGAATTGTATCAATCAAACACATTATGTGGATTTTACTTGAATCCTATTTCAATAACCAAAGACAAACATACTCATATGAATCAAGCAAGAACATTTTAGCATGGGATTGGTAATTCATTATACTAAGGAATCATTGTTAGATTTATTATTACACAAAGGACTATGTTATATTTATAAATGATTCTTAACATTTAGAAATGGATACACAAATATTTGCAGATGAAATAATGCAATGTTTTAAGTTTGCTTCCAAATTGATACAATTGAGAGGGACTATATGTGAGACATTTTTACCCATGTACTGATCATTACTGAAGTTGAATATTCAGCATTGAGGGTCAATATGTCAATATGTTTGCTTGAAATCAGCTATAATAAAAAAAGTTTTAAAAATTCTGTTTTATTCAGGTAAGTTTGTACAAGGCACATAGGTTATAAATACAAGTTCAAAGACAAAAACAGTAATGTTAACTATAAGAAAGCTTTTAAATGATGATAGTTATCAAACATGAGCTATTTAGACAGTGTGGCTATATTTATAAGTATGATGTACTATTTTATCTAATATGCCAATATGAGTAACATACCAGAAATAAATTCATTTGAAGTTATTTAGACTTGTTTTTGAAGAAAATATTAAAATATGCAAGAAAATAGATTTTTCAAATTCCTTCTAAGTGTAATGTAAGCAAAAATTTTCAAACATTCAGTTGCATTAAAAACATTGTTTAAAATGTAGATTTACAGTTCTGCTCCAGTTTAATTCAAAGGATCTGAGCTCAGAGTTTAAGAATCTTCCCACTTAAGAGGCTTCTGAAGTTCATGTCTTTTTTTTTAATAAAAAAAAATCTGAAAAATGCTACTTTTCTAAGCATCATCCTTGCTTTTTCTTTTTTTGTTTTTTTTAGAGAGAGAGAGAGAGAGAGAGAGAGAGAGAGAGAGAGAATTTTAATATTTATTTTTTAGTTATCAGCGGACACAACATCTTTGTTGGTATGTGGTGCTGAGGATCGAACCTGGGCCGCACGCATGTCAGGCGAGCGCGCTACCACTTGAGCCACACCCCCAGCCCCAGCATTGCTTTTTCAAAGTGCCTCCTGCAGCAAATAGAATATGTGACCCAAACCTAGAAAATTGACTAATTTAGCAGTTGTCCCAGAACATATTTACTTCTTTTAGCACTCTGTACTCTGGGACCCATCCCTAGAAGCCTAAAGTTCTGTTAAGAAGCCAACAATATCATTTTCTCATGACTTCAATTGACACCATTTACTTTGCCTCACTAGTTCCTAAAATGAGGGGGCTTATCTGGGTAACTATTCTCTTTGTGCTCTCTTTTGACAGAGTTCTTTCTAAATGATTGTTAGAAGCCTGACACATGTCAATCCAAGTGTTACAGAAAAATAGATTGTTTTTTATTACTTCAGTCAATGTAAAACACTTAGGTTTAAATACAAAAGTTTTGTAGTAATATAACATCTATACAATGTTGCATTTGCTTTATTTTCCTTTTGCTGATAAGTACATAGTGGGGAAAATTAAAGCATGATCACATTCACAGCTCTTCAAACCCACTCAAAACTTTTTGAGACTCCCAGTTTCGCTACTTGGAATGTGTCCGTGATCTAATTATTCATCTTCTCATTTGTATGAATGACAATGTCAGACTTACAAAGGATGATGGTCATCATTAATAATCCTTGCTAAGCCACCTATTTATTGATTGAAGAGTCAAAGAAGCATGTTACTGCCTCATGCTCTATTGACAAGGGGATTAGAGGTCATATCAGAAGAAGAGAGTGATGTACTAGTAAAAAGCAAGAGACCTAGAGAATGAACTGTCATTCATAAATCTCCTGGAGCAGCTTCTGTATTTGTAGAACTTGGTAAAAATGGAGAAGGCCACATGAGGAAAGACACACGATCCTGTATTCCTAAAGCATAATAGTAAGTTTGATGTCATCATCTCCATTTCCAAACTTTTTCACTGGTCTCCCTACCACCTTTTTTTTTTTCATTCCTTATATTCATTCTATGTACTGATGACAAAGTAATATTTTGAAAGCTATTTTCTTCTTAATGTCACTAGAATGAAACTCTCCAGTTCATTCCCATTTATCTATGAATGAAAACTCCCAAATTGCTTGTATTGCTGAGTAAGACCCCTTTAGGATCCCTTTCATAACATGGTTCCTAAAACCAGTTTATCAGCATTCTTCCCCGCCATTTCACAGAAAGCCTTTTGCTTTATTCAAACTTAGATATACTTTTCAAACTTCACATAGTTCACTCAGAATGGTTTTTATCATCACCTGGGGACTCCATTCAATGTAATATCTTCTCTGATGCTCTCTCAGGCTACACCACCCTAGGAGGACGCATCGCTTGATGATCTTTTAAATCTCTGTCATATCCCTGATATAATCTCCATCAAATTGTGCCTTTTACTCTAGCTCTTGACAAGTGAACATACTGACACATTTTCACTGTGTAGTTGGGACAAACTGGTGACAGTTAATCTTGTCCTTGAAAGATAGATAATCATTTGAGAAATGAGGAAAACACGTGGAGTTTCAAGGAAGGATGCAGAGACAGAAATGGCAAATCCCAGTATGATAGGCAAACTGTAACAAAAATTGTTACACTTAAATATTTTTCTATAGAAACCAAAGTGCAGACACTTTGGAAGAAAATATTGGTGTTGAGGGGCCCAAAGGAAGATATTACTATGAAACATGTGCACTAGAAAAAAAAATTGATCTTCATGACCCCTGCTCATACTCTGTAGATCCTTATCTCTTTTCATCTTCATCTTGATACACAATCTATAAACTTGATAATAAATTTGTGCTCAATATGTATTTGAAAGCATAATAATCCCAATAAACACAGTTCTTTGGTGTTTTAATTTCATTGTCTATAGATATATACCCAGATGTGGGATAGCTGGGTCATATGGTAGATCTATTTTTAGCTTTGTGAGGAGCTACCATATCACTGTTCATAATTAGCCAAACTTGCATTTATACCAACAGTGTATAAGATTTCCTTGTGTTCTACATCCCTTTTAACAAGATAAATTTTTATAATAACCATTATATTAGGATGAGATGGAACCTCATTGTAATTTTGGTTTGCATTTTTCTGATGGCTACTGATATTGAACAGTTTTTTTATATGTTTGGTGACATATTTATTCTTTTTAAATATATATATATATTTAACTGACAAAAGAGCATAAAATTGTATGTGTCAGTAGAATATCATGTAATGTTTCAATACATGCATACATTGCATGCTTATGTCATGCTAAACATATTTATGTTATCTAACATTTATCATTTTCTTATGGTAAAACTCCCCATATTTTTTCTTCTCCTTAAAAGATAAAGTGAAAATTGTTATCTATAGTCACCCTACTGTGCAATAGCATAACAGATACTCTTGCTGCTATTTAACTGTAACTCAGAAGCCATTCATCAGTATTTCCCCATCCCAATTCTTACCCATTCTCCCTGGCCTCTGAAAACTACCATTCTACTCTCTCATTCTCTGGTAACTTTTTTAGATTGCACTATGAATGAGATCATGTAGTATTTGTCTCTCTGTGCTTTGGTTATTTCATTTAATATAATTATTACCAGCTCTACCCATGTTGTTACAATTGAGAGGATTAAAATCTATTTATGGCTAAATTGTATTACATTTTTTACAAATAAAACATTTTCTTTGTTCATTCATCAGTTGATGGGCAATTAGGTTGTTTCCATTTTTTGGCTATTGTGAATAGTGCTCTCAGTTAACATAGTAATGCAGATGTCTCTTCAACATACTTATTATCTTTAAGTGTAGGCCTACTTGTGGGATTGCTGGATCAATTGGCATTTTAATTTTTAATTTTTTGAAGAAACTCCATACAATTTTCCATAATGGCTATACTACTTTACATTATCATTAACAGTATACCTTTCTAAAGTGTCTGTTCTTAGCAAATTTACCAAAAATAAGTGTTTTTTTAGATCTGTGTAATTAATTCTAGGTCCGCTGCTCTGTTCTTTTGACCTGTGTGTCTGTATTTATGTCAGTATCATGCTCTTTTGATTGCTGCAGCTTTGTAGCATATTTTGAAGCCTCATGCCTTGTCCTTTTTTGCATTGAGATAGCTTTGGATATTCAGGACATTTTGTGGTTCCATACAGATTTTATGATTGTTTTTCTAGTTTTGTAAAAAATTGTTATTGTAATCATGGCAGGGATTGCACTGAATTTCTAGATCATTATTGGTAATATGGCTATTTCAACAACATTAATTCTTCCAATCTATGAACATAGACTATCTTTTCCATTTTTTTGTGTCCTTTTGAATTTTTTAATCAATGTTTTATGGTTTTTATTGTATAACTCTTTCACTTCTTTGGTCATATTTACTCCTGTACATTTTTTTCTCCTTCTTTGCCATTGTAAATGGTGTGGCTTCCTTGATGCCTATTACAGATAGTTTTCTTTCAGAATATAGCAGTGCTGATTCTTTATGTTCACTTTCTATTCAGCAATAACTAAATTGATTTCTTACTTCTCAAAGAGTTTTGTTGGAACCTTTGGAGTTTTCTGTATAGAAGATAAGCTCATCTCTAAATAGAGATAATTTGATTTAATTTTCCCTAATTTGGAAGTTCTTTATTTCTTTACCTTGCCTGACTTCTCTGTAAGAATGTCCAGAATTTTGTTGCATAAAATGTGTAAATGTAGACAATCCTAGTCTTTGCCAAATCTAGAGTGAAATATCACATTTTTTCTTCATTCACTATGCTTTTAGTATTTGTCTAGTATTTTATTGAACAATTGGCTTATTTTATATATGTAATATATAATTAATATATTTATTAAATATATGTATGTAATGTATATTTAATGTTGAGATGTGTTCCTTCCATACCTAATTAATTCAGAGATTTTGATCATGCAGGGCTGTTGAGTTTTATAAAATGCCTTTTTCTACATCTATTGAAATGATGATATGGTGTTTGTCTATATTCGATTAATGTGATGAATCACATCTATTGATGTTCATATGTTGAACCATCTTTTCATACCTGGGAAGAATCTATGTGGTCATAGTTCATAATCTTTTAAATGTGCTGTTAGATTTATTTTTCTAGTATTTTGTTGAGTATCTTTGCAGCTATGTTCACAATGATTTTAACCGATAGATTTGTTGTGTTTTTGACTGGTTTTGATATTAGCATAATGCTTGCCTCATAGAATGTTTGAAATAATTCCCTCTTCAATTTTGTTGAAATAATTTAAGAAGAATTGGTATGAGGTGTGTGAGTGTGTGTGTGTGTGTGTGTGTGTGTATGTGTGTGTTTGGTAGATGGTAGAGGTGAAGTTATCTGGTTCTGAATATGTCTTTGATGGGAAACATTTTACAACTAATTCAGTCTAGTTGCTCATTATTCATCTGTCAATGTTTGCTATTTATTCATGATTCAATCTGAACATTGTGTGTTTAGAAATTTTCCCATTTCTTTTAAGCAATCAAATTTGTACATCATAATAATCTCTAATGGTCCTGTATATCTGTGCTGTGAATTAATGTCTTATTATTCATTTTTGACTATTTGAGGTTTTTTTTTTTTTTTTTTTTTTTGAGGCAAGCATGTAAAGCAGGGTTTATTTGAAAAGGGAAAACAGACTTCTCCTGGGAGGGAGAAGGGGGCCATAGCTGGTATCCTGGTATCCCAAGAAGTGAGGTCTTCTGCCCTTTTTATAAGTCCTAGGCTTCCTTTGTTCTACCCTCTTCCCCTTACTCTCTCCTTACTGCATACCCAGGAAATGCACGGTGGGATGGCCAAAAGGTGGGAAACAGGTGGGCTGAAGAGGGAGGGAGAGCATGGTACAGTCAAGGACACATTAACAACCTTATAGCTCCCTGTTGGGAGGTTACCTTGGCAACTGGTTGGAGCAGGGGCAGGTTCTTTTTTTTTATTTTTTTAATTGGTCGTTCATAACATTACATAGTTCTTAATACATCATATTACACGGTTGATTCACGTGGATTATGAACTCCCGCTTTTACCCCGTATACAGATTGCTGTATCACATCAGTTTCCCTTCCATTGATTGACTTATTGCCTTTCTAGATTCTGATGTATTCTGCTGTCTGTCCTATTCTCTACTATACCCCCTCCCCTCCCCTCCCCTCCCCTCCCCTTTTCTCTCTCTACCCCTTCTACTGTAAATCATTTCTTCCCTTTGTATTATCTTGTCTTACCCCTCCTTTCCTCTTATATGTCATTTTGTATAACCCTGAGGATCGCCTTCCATTTCCATGCAATTTCCCTTCTCACTCCCTTTCCCTCCCACCTCTCATCCCTGTTTAATGTATATCTTCTTCTCAAGCTCTTTGTCCCTACCCTGTCCTTGTTTACTCCCCTTATATCAAAGGAGTCATTTGGTATTTGTTTTTTAAAGATTGACTAGCTTCGCTTAGCATAATCTGCTCTAATGCCATCCATTTCCCTCCAAATTCTATGATATTGTCATTTTTTAATGCAGAGTAATACTCCATAGTATATAAATGCCACTCAGTCTATTCCCTAAAGCCCTAACAAGAGCATGCTACAGGGACACTGCTACATCGATGTTCATAGCAGCTCAATTCACGATAGCAAGACTGTGGAACCAGCCTAGATGCCCTTCAATAGACTATTTGAATTTTATTAACATTTTTTCTACTTTGCTAAGTTTATCTAATAATTTGTTGATTTTGTTTATCTTTTTTTAAGACCCAACTTTTCATTTTATTTACTTATTTTAGTCTCTCTCTCTCTTTTTTTTTTTAATTTCAACTCTTCCTTATTTCTTTTCTTCTTCTTTTGGGGGTTTGGTCTTTTTCTTATTTCTCTAGCAGTAGGTTGTTTGAGTTCCTCTGATCCTTGATATAGCTAATGATTGCCATAAACTTGTCTGTCAATACTATTTTACTGTCTATTGGTTTTGGTGTTTTGTGTTTCTATAGTTGTTTCAAGAAAAATTTTAACTTACCTCCTGATTTCTACCTTGATTTGCTTAATTTCCATGTATTTGTGGAGCTTCTTAAGATTTTCTTTTTGATTTCTAGGGTTTTCTTTTTGTATTGTAGCAAAAGGTCACTCAACATGTTTTTAAATATTTGTTTGTTTGTTGATCCTTATTTTTTTGCTGTGAGGTTTTATTGTTTATTTATTTTTATTTTTTAAATAGTTTCACATGACAGTACAATGATCTTGACATATCATACATTTGAATCAAATGGGGTATAATTTCTCATTTTTCTGAGTGTACAGATTCAGAATCAACCAATCATATTATCTGTCCTGGAGAACATTCCATATGCTCATGAGAAAAAATGTGTATTCTTTGGCTCTTGCATGCAGTGTTCTGCAGATGTCCAGTAGGTCCACTCAGTTTGGGTTCCAATTTAACTCTGCTGTTCCTTTGTTGGTTTTTCTGTATGGATAATCTGCCCATTGCTCAGAGTAGGGTGCTAAAGTCCTAAACTTATGGTATTGGACTCTATTTCCATTTAAGTTTACTTTTGTTTTATTTCCATTTAAGTTTAATTTTGCTTTATATATTTGGTTTCTACAATATTTAGAACTATTGTTTCCTCCTTCTGAATTAACTTTCTTCCTTTATCATTACCAACTTACTTTCTATGTTTCTTTTTACTACTATAGATATGAAGTCTATCTCACATGAAATAAATATGCCAACTCCTACTTTATTTTGGGTTCCATTTGCATGGAAGAGCTTATTCTACCTCTTCATTTCCAGTCTAAATTATCTGAGATAACGTGAGTTTCTTATAAGTCACATACAGTTGGGTTTTCTGTTTTACATGTAACCATTTGGTCATTCTAAGTCTTTAATTGGGAAAATTATTCCATTTATATTTAAGGTAATTGATAGATAACTTGTTTTCAAGTTTTATTTTATGTCTTGTCTTTATTTTTTTCTTGTGGTATTCCTTTGTGGTAAAGCAATTTTCTCAAAGTACCTTTTGATTCCTTGGTTATTTCTTTTCTTTTGTCTGTTAAAGGTTTTTGTTTTGTTACCATGAGGCTACCAAAATTGTATTTTGAATATCATAATATTTTTGAAATGATTGAAAAGTAATATGATCATTGAGATTAGAAAAAATAAAAGAATAAAGCCCAAAAATTATGCTAAGAAAAGATGCTACAGTTGTATGCTATTCCCTCACACCTTTGTAATATTTAATGTCTCATTTTACATCTTTTGATTTGCCTACTTTGTAAATATTAATGAAATTATATTATTTTAATCTGTCTATTATTTTAGTTTTTATACTAAAGACACATATCATCTTTTTCTATTTGTTCTAATTAGTTATATATGATAGAATGTATTTTGACATATTATACATACAGAAGTATAATTTATAATTATTCTGGTTGTAGATGATGTAGAATTATATTGGTCAGGTAATCACATATTCATACAGAATAGTAATGTAAAATTTATTTCACTATATTTCCTATTCCCATTTCCCCTCCTTTTCCTTCATTCTCCTTTGTCTAAACCAAGAACTTTTATTCTTCCCTAATCCACTCCCCTTACTGTGAAATTAGCATCTGCATATCAGAAGAAACATTTTGTCTTTGGTGTTTTGCTATAGGCTCATTTCACTTAGCATGATATTCTTTAATTCCATCCATTTATTGACAAATGCCATAATTTCATTTCTCTTTATGACTGAGTGGTATTCCATTGTGTATATATGCTACATTTTCTTTATCCATTCATCTGTTGAAAGGCATCCAAGCTTGCTCCATAGTTTAGCTATTGTGTATTGACCTACTATAAACATTGATATGCCTGCATCACTGTAGTATGCTAATTTCAATTCCTTTGGGTATAAACTGAGGAGTGGAATAGCTGGGTCAAATGGTGGCTCCATTCCAAGTGTTCTTGGGAATTTACATACTGCTTTCCAGAATGGTTACAACAATTTTTAGTCCCACCAGAAATGTATATGTACCTTTTTTCCCACATCCTCGTCAACATTTATTTTTGCTTGTATTTTATTTTTATTATTTGTTCTAATCAGTTATACATGACAGCAGAATGCTCTTTGATTCATTGTACACAAATGGAGCACAAAAAGGAGGATCAAACTATTTGTGCAATCATACATGTACCTAGGATAATGATGTCCATCTCATTCCACCATTTTTCCTACCCCCTTACCCCCTCCTCTTTCCTCCCTCCCCTTTGGCCAATCCAAAGTTCCTCCAGTCATCCCATGAAATCCATTATGGGTTAGCATCCACTTATCAGAGAAAACATTCAGCCTTTGGATTTTGGGGATTGGCTTACTTTGCTTAGCATAATATTTTCCATCTCCATCCATTTACCTGAAAGTGCCATAAATTTATTCTTTTTTTCCTGATGAGTAATATTTCACTGTGAATATATACCACAGTTTCTGTATCCATTCATCTATTGAAAGGCATCTAGATTGGTTCCACAGTTTGGCTATTGTGAATTGTATTGCTTGTATTGTTGATAATCACCATTCTGACTGGAGTGAGATGAAATCTCATTGTAGTTTTCATTTGCATTTCTCTAACTGCTAGAAATGTTGAACATTTTTTCATATATTTGTTGATCAATCATATCTCTTCTTCTGTGACATGTATGTTCAGATCCTTAGTCCATTTATTGATTGGGTTATTTGTGTGTGTGTTTACACTCCATGTTTACCATAAGAAAGCATTATGACATTATCTGTACAATTACATTTATAAGTAATTTTTTTTACTCTCCCATTTTATCTTATTACTCATGAATCTCTCTCAGTTTGAAGAAGTCCTTTCTAGGGCGTGGTTTGGTGAAGATAAATTCTATCAGCTTCTATTTTTTCTGAAAATGTATATATCTCTTCTCTATTTCTAAAGAATACCTTTTCAGAGTATAATAATTTTGGTTAGTAGATTTCTTTTCTATTTTTTTTCCTTTAGTACTCTGAAAAATCTCATGTTACTCTCTCCTGTCTTATAAGGTTTCTGTTGAGAAATCTGCCATCATATAATTGTCATGCTTTTATATTATTTTTTTTCTATCTTCTTATTTCCTTGAGAATCTTCTCTTTGAAATTTGACAGTTCAATTATAAAATGTCTTGATTGAGAGTTGGTTGAATTGAATCTGACAGGTGACCTTTGACTTTCTTCTATCATCTGAATATTTGTATCATTCTCTAGGTTTGGAAAGATTTCCATTATCATTTCTTTAAGTTTTCTATCCCTTTGACATCCTACAATTCCTTTTGAACTCCAATAACCCAGACATTTGTCTTATAATGCAATCCCAAATTTCCCACAAGCTTTTATCATTCCTCTCTCTATATATTTTCTTTTTTCTCCGCCTGCTGTATATGTCCAAATATCCTATCTTCAAGCTCATTAATTCTTTTTTCTTCTTGATGTATTTTGTTATTGATGCCTTCTACTGAGTTTTTAATTTTTCTTAGTGTTTTTTTTTCAGCTCAAGGATTTCTGCTTGAATGTTGTAATTGCTTTTATCTCTATGTTAACTTTCTTATTAGAGCAATGAGAAATTTTTCTGTTTTCTTGAAACTCAATGTGTTTCTTTAAAATGGTTGTTTTAATTCTCCATTGAAAAGATCACCCAAGGTGGTGACTATTTGCTCAGTTTCTGATGCCTTAATCTGACTGCATGGTAAGGTGATAGCTTCCTGAAAATTGCTCCTACTTATTGCTGTGTTATATAATCTGAAACTTGAAGGATTTGGTATTTATTGAAGTCCTAATAATTTGGCTTTGTGCCTATCTTTACAGAAATTCTAAGGAAGCTGCTTATTTTCCATAAGCCTGTAGCTACTTCCACTAATGTAGCATGAGATTGTGCCTTAAGTTCTTGTTTTCCATCAGTCAGCTTTGGGAGTATTATAACTGTTTCAGTGCTATAGAATGATACAAACTCAGTTTCTCTAAAATGTGAAGTTTGTGTGCTATTTAACATGAACTGGAAGTGTACCTAAAAGAGTATTCTGTTTCTGCCAGCCTTTTTCTCAGACCATTCTAGCCCCCGATGATATGACCACAATCATCAGCCTCTTGTCAGTCACTCCAGGATTTTGTCAGTCTCTGGGAAGAAAAGAGACCAGTCCCAGACTCCTATGAGGCACCTTGGTACTCTTCTCCCTTTTCTTTTCCAAAGAACACAGTTCCTGTCTCCACATTGTGCTGCCTGCAATTGATGTACAAATGTGGTAGCCAATCCCACCAATACCCCACCACCAGTCACACTCAAAGCACACAACCTTTGAGGAACAGTGCAGCACTGAGGCAGAACCAGGCCTGTATTGCTATTGGATGCCTACTGATGAAATGGACTCACAAACCCAGACCATTGCATCCAGTCACAGTGATACTAACCAGCATAGAAAATTGGTAGACTATGCTATGTGTCTCCATTTGGCACCAGAACTGGTTCAGAAGCTCCACTACAGACACTGATATGAGGTTGGAAATCATTATGATGCTCCCAGTAATAACAATAATAGTTTTCATCAGCACCAAGTTTCATGGCAAATTTCTGTGCTTACTATGCTGCCCTACCTCCAACAAATGCAGTGTTGCTCTATGCTGACTGAGGTTGGGGTGGTGTTATTGAAGATAGTCTTTTGGCTGCCAAGGCTGATGTTAAGATAGGATGCACCTGAATCTCAAAGGTATAAGGACCTGTACATTCTCAAGGCTTCACCCTTTATAGATTCTTCAGCAGGCAGTCATGCAAAGTAAAGCACAAGTTTGTACAACTGGGGCATATATCTCCATCTTTGATCAGGGAAGATCTAGAGGCTTTATCTCTGGGTGACCTGGGGATACCTATGGTACCTAAGACTGGGGAATGGATGATAGAGATAATTAATTTGCCACCAAGGCTGTTGTTAAGCTGGGCTACACCTGTTTTCGTAAGTCATAGGATCTTTTTCAGTCTGTAGAAAGAAGTATCTATTGTGCCTGAAGCCCACTCCAAGGTAACAATGATGTCAGTCCATTAAACAAAACTGACCACCCCCCACCCCGCCCAGTACAAAAAAGTCTACCTGACCACCTTATATTGAGGTAGGCCTAAACTCTTCATCTGCAAGATTTTTCCTGGGTATTGAGGCCTTTGGTTTTACCTGGTTCTGAGTATTACCATGGTGGTGTATTACTGATGTCCAAGGAAAAGACCTATGTTAACTTTTCTGCTCTGCTTCTTAGTAAATGAAGTCTCTCTCCATCTAAACATTTATATATACATATTTTTTTAGTTGTTGATAGACCTTTATTTTTTTATTTATTCATATACAATTTATACAGAATTGAACCCAAAGCCTCACACATGACAAAAAGTGCTACAACTGAGCCCCAGCCCTGAATATTTTTATTTTTAATATAGAAATTCTCTAATAATATAAAGAAGAAAAAAATTCCATAAGTATTGATGAAAGTGTTAATACAAAAAATATTACACACACACACACACACACACACGCACACACACACATATGACAGTAATTGAATTTTGGGACAAAAATCGCTGCCCTATCCTTATCTATCCTTAGCTGTCTGTAGACATTGTCCTATTTTCTTCATTGTACGTGTGTGTTGGGTGTGAGTGTGTGTGTACATAAATATATTCAATATATATATATATATATATATATATATATATATATATGATAAAATATAAAATATGGCTTTCTGGTAGAAAAAAAATGAAGAAGACAGTTGAAGAATATGCAATAAATAAACACATAATAAGAATATTTATCAATACTGAAAAAATTGTTTAGGTACCAAATTAGTTTATGTTGGTCAACATGACAATTTCAAAAGACTAATAACTATTCATTTCCTTGTGAAATTGTTAATTTTTATTTTAAGTTAACTTACTAATTGATAAAAACTAATCTTAAAAGATTAAACTCTGTATGATTTTATTTACACTCGTCACACATGTGGCAGGCCCTGAGTTCACTCCTCAGTACCACATAAATGAAATAAAAAGGTATTGTGTCCGCCTACAACTAAAAAAAGTATTTAATAAATAAATAAATAAATACATAAATAAAACTATTATGGTAGAGGAAAATCTCAGTGGCACCTTATAAAATTTTAAAATTACAAAATAAAAAAAGCATTTTCAAAATTTTAGACAGAAAAAAATAGCATAAAAGAACAAAGAACTAACCCTATAGTTTGACTTAGTACTGAAAACCAAAAGAAAGTAAAACGATGTTTATAAAGGGTGGAACATTTTTATCTCCAAATTAAATCATCATCTAATATTCTTATTATAAACAAGGTATTTAAATATATATAATGCCAGATATGCAAGAATGTAAGTAATAGATCATCAGTATCACTCCCTATTAAGTTAAATACTTGAGAACAATCAAACAAGAATCAAAGAGCTGGAACTTAGGCAAAGAAAATATTGTGGTTGTCAATATTTCAGTTAAACATGAGTTAAATCTACAGAGGTCATAAAATGGTCAAACTCTGAGCTCAATAAAAATGGGAATTATTCAAGTGAAACATATATTATACAATGATAATTTATTTTTAGTAATAATAAATATTAATAACCTAACATTTACATTTAGAACCAGAAATGACTGAATTATTTGAAGAGAAACTGAATAGAAATATAGAGTTTGAGTTTATTTAAAATCTAAAGAATATACCAGTTAAAACTATCAAATACATATTTTGAAACATTGAATTTTCCTCAAATACCATTTACACAAAGCAAGCACAGAGTTAGATAGATTTTTTGAAGTTTTGTGTAGAAGAAATGCTATCCCTACAACAAAGAAATCTGAATAATGTTTTTGACTTGCCTCTTTTTATTGATAAAACCCTCTGTCTTCCTCCCCAGTGGTGATGGTCCTGAGTATCTTAGAATATTCTACAATGAGTTGAGTTATCCATCAACTGACAGACTTTGGAAGGCAAACCTTTCCAATGACAGGTATAAGAACCATGACATAAAATCTTCTTTGGAATGTAAACTGTGGATATAGAAGAGAAAATTTAGGCTCTTCAACTTTAGGTGTTTAAAGATGAAATGTTGTGTTAATTAGTTTGACCAAGTTATCCATCCCCTCAATTCTTATAATTATTAATTTCAAAGTGCTGGGAATCAAACCCATGGCCTCATGCATGCGAGGAAAGGGCTCTACCACTGAGATACATCTTTAGCCCCATTGATCAAGTTAGTATAGAATTGACTAGATTAAATGTTTACCTATTCCTCATACAAAAGTAATTGAAGTAAACTAATAAATACATAAATTGTATGATAAAATAAATGCTCATTAATTTTTGCCAACTTTGTGTATTCAGCTATACAAAAATCACAAATTACACTTTTAGCGTTTATCAGTTAAGTTTATAATAAAAATTAAAATATGATTCCCTGGGATTTTTGAGATTCTTTTTCTCCTTTAATATGGGTAAATACATATATATTAGCAGATTTTGACAATCACTACATTAATCTACTTTTTAAAAGGATAGCTTTGACTTTTTTTTTTTGCTGTGTTAATTGTTCCTCAATGTTCCCCACATGAAGAAAGTTGAAGTTTTTTTTTTTTCAAAGAAATATCAGACACAGGAGCATGATTATGATCCTCAGTCTTGACACAAGTATTTTTCTCTCTTTTGTTTTGGGTTAATGAAGCTCTGAAACTTTTGCAGCTTACAAAATAATGCCATTATGTTTAATCCATCCTGCTTTGTTTTGTGTTATTTTAAAATCATGGTGCTTGGAATTAATTCATTAATTATCTTATGTTTTTAATAGCTGAATAGATGAAAAATATTTTCTCAAACTTAAGTTCATGATAGAGAAAAACACATTAAGAAAACACTGAATAACATTAGTCTATGAATAGAGATTGGGCAGGCATTTCATTTGTTCTCACAATTTTTCTCAAAGTAAAAATGCTGATCTTAAAGTCTGTAATAGACTATTACTACCATACTCTCAATAGACTATTTAACACCATAAACATCTACATTTGTTGTTGAAATATTTCTTGTCAGAAGTGATTTGGAATATCCTTCTTCCTTTTAGACTAAATGTGTTCATTCATTACATATGTTTTAATTTCTGAGAAAAATTCAACAATTGGTTAAGGGACTTCTGGGATTCATGTCACACTTGAATTAGGAGTACACAGTGCTCTGTTCTTTTTCATATGTAGACTTAGTTTATTATTTATAGCAGTGTACTTTTTTTTCTCTTAAAGGAAAATAAATGTAATACACAGCAGGATTTAGGACATAGTCAAGAAATACCGATTTTTAGTTATTTTTTAAAAATGTTATGAAATGTGTGATTGCTTTTTTGATAATGTACCTTCATGTCTTTATGGAAACTCATTCTTCATTTCACTTCGTTGTGCTCTTTTTATTGATATATGTTCAGAAAAAAACATCTGACAAGTGTACATGAAAATGGGTTATATAACAAGACAGAAAATACAGAAACTGTCCAGAAAATGGTAAAGAAAGAAAAGCACAGTGCAAGACATCAAAGTTAACTCTAAATTCAATCTTTTTTTTTTACATTTTTTTTATTGTTGGTCGTTCAAAACATTACATAGTTCTTCATACATCATATTTCACAGTTTGATTCAAATGAGTTATGAACTCCCAATTTTATCCCGTATACAGATTGCTGTATCACATCAGTTACCCTTCCATTGATTGACATATTGCCTTTCTAGTGTCTGATGTATTCTGCTGTCTGTATTATTCTCTACTATCCCCCCTCCCCTCCCCTCCCCTCCCCTTTTCTCTCTCTACCCCTTCTACTGTAAATGACTTCTTCCATTTGAATTATCTTGTCTTACCCCTCCTTTCCTCTTATATGTCATTTTGTATAACCCTGAGGATCGCCTTCCATTTCCATGCGATTCCCCTTCTCGTTTCCTTTCCCTCCCACCTCTCAACCCTGTTAATGAAAATCTTCGTCTCAAGCTCTTCGTCCCTACCCTGTCCTTGTTTCCTCCCCTTATATCAGAGGAGTCATTTGGTATTTGTTTTTTAAAGATTGACTAGCTTCACTTAGCATAATCTGCTCTAATGCCATCCATTTCCCTCCAAATTCTATGATTTTGTCATTTTTAAATGCAGAGTAATACTCCATTGTGTATAAATGCCACATTTTTTTAATCCATTCATCTAGGAGGGCATCTAGGCTGATTCCACAATCTTGCTATCGTGAATTGTGCTGCTATGAACATCGATGTAGCAGTGTCCCTGTAGCATGCTCTTATTAGGTCTTTAGGGAATAGACCGAGAAGGGGAATAGCTGGGTCAAATGGTGGTTCCATTCCCAGCTTTCCAAGAAATCTCCATACTGCTTTCCAAATTGGCTGCACCAATTTGCAGTCCCACCAGCAATGAACAAGAGTGCCGTTTTCCCCACATCCTCTCCAGCACTTATTGTTGTTTGACTTCCTAATGGCTGCCAATCTTACTGGAGTGAGATGGTATCTTAGGGTAGTTTTGATTTGCATTTCTCTGACTGCTAGCGATGGTGAGCATTTTTTCATGTACTTATTGATTGATTGTATGTCCTCTTCTGAGAAGTGTCTGTTCAGGTCCTTTGCCCATTTATTGATTGGGTTACTTGTTGTCTTATTGTCTAATTTTTTGAGTTCTTTATATAATCTGGTTATTAGGGCTCTATCTGAAGTGTGTGGAGTAAAGATTTGTTCCCAGGATGTAGGCTCCCTGTTTATCTCTCTTATTGTTTCTTTTGCTGAGAAAAAACTTTTTAGTTTGAGTAAGTCCCATTTGTTGATTCTAGTTGTTAACTCTTGCGCTATGGGTGTCCTATTGAGGAATTTGGAGCCTGCTCCCACAGTATGTAGATCAATCTTAGAAAACCTGACAAAACTCCATGTGTCAAATTCTATTTCAAAAGTTTACTTTAATATAAAGTGAAGCTAGAATTTTAGTCAAACCATACTAGTACATATTTTCCTGAAACAATGGAATTTTCTGTCAAATTCTGTGAACAAAGTGTAGAGACAACAATTTGGTAAGAAAATAAAAATAAATTCAGTGTTTGGATGTGAAAGCTAGATATTCAAAAGATTAAATTTTTTTTTAAGATCAGTATCTCCATAATCCTTCAATTTATTAGTATTTTCAATATATCAGTTTTTAATTATAATCTTGAATAAATATGATTATAACCAAATTTGATTAAAATTTTAGTATGAAGGATGTTATTTGCATGATAGAAGGATTTTTAAAAAGCATTCAAGTAGCTGATTAAGCAAGTTTAAATTTTTCCTGGCATACAACCCAAACCAAATGCCAATGTGTGAATGTTATAATTTCAATGAGTAATACTCATAGAAAAATCCAAAATTTCTACATTAGATAATTAGACTTTTGATCTTTTGATTTTTTTTTACTACAATAGACAATGGAGGTGATAGAGGACTAGTTTTGGGTGAAATTGGAGAGAAAATGAGTTTGTAGTCCATAAAATCTGGTTGGTGTGATGCAACTAAATATATATAGATGGCCTGGGCAACTAAAGAAAACTGTCTGAATTAGAGAGGAGAGAAGATTAGTGTATTCTTGGATAAGAATGAGAGAGTCAAACTGAGTAGAGAACCAGATATGGGAAAAATGTAAATGCAACATTATAATATTATATAAAAATGCTGCTATATAAAGGAGAAAATACAGATAGACCAAAGGAGCAGAATAAAAAGCCAGGAATAAATCCATACATTCATGGTCACTTGATTTTTGAGAAAGATGCCAAAACACATAATAGAGAAAGAACAGTTACTTCAATCAACGATGCTAGCAAACTTGAGAGCCACATGCACAAGAATGAAATTTAATCTTCATCTCACATCATATACAAAAATATACTCCAAATGGATTAAAGATTTAAACATAAGATCTGAAACCATAAAACTACTAAAAAAATAGAGGTAAACTATACAACATTGCTCTTTGCAATAACTTTTTGCAATAACTCTGCCCAGGTAGCAGAGGCAAAAGTAGGCAAATGGGATCCCATCAAACTAAAAAACTTTGAATGGATAAGGAAACAATCAATGAGGCAAAAATAAAGTATGGGTGAATGTAATGTAATGTAAAGTAATGGGAGAATGTATTTGCAAATGATATATCAGATAGAGCTTAATTTCTAAAATATATAAGGAACTCAACAGTAAGAAAGCAAGTAACTTAGTTTAGAAAATGAGCAAAGTACCTGAGTAAGTGCTTCTCAGTGATCCTTAAGATGTAAGAAATATACAAAGTTGCCCCATCTGTTGCCTCAGTTTATTGCCTAGAGTTTCCAGGCAGCAGGACAAAGGGGAAACTAGGCTAAACCAAAACATTTTCTAAATTATTTGCAGATGGGATTAGGTTTCAAGGGAAGTCAAGGAGAATACCATTTATGTGACATATCACAAAAACAGCCACACACAGAATTTTAAAAATCTGGATAGGACTGTCCTAAGTCTTCACCTGAGTATTGACTGATAATGCATACAAGCAAACTATGAACCACAAAAAGAACTGCCTTATAGGCAACAAAAACAAAATGAAATCTTATTCATCAGAGCTCACACAAGCCCAGTAATGATTTCTGTTCCTACCAGCTATAATAATAATTTAAAATAATTTAATTTAAAAAAAGTAAACCTCTTAATTCTCAGGACATTGGCTAGAATTTTAAGAAGGTTCTATTGGTATGCAACCAACCTTAAAAGAAGGACAGAAAGATGAAATGATTTCTAAGTAACTTAACCTAGAACAAAGATCAAAAATATTTATAAAAAAGTACCTACCACACAATTCACAATGCCAGGCATTAAATAAAAATATAAATAAATAATAAATAAACAAATGAAAATAGGCAATCATTCATAAAGCAAGAAAATACAACCCATACATGGGTGAAAAGTGAACAACCAAAACCACCTAAGATCTGGCATTAGTGGAAAGATACATTAAAATAATTATTATATCTGCATTATATATGAATTCTGTATGTTTCCAGTGCTAGGAAGAGGGATATGAGACACAATACAGACCCACTTTGAATATTTAAACCTGGAAATGACAATGCTAGAGATTAGCACATTGAAGAGAAAGCAGCAGAAAATTGCCAAAATTTAATACAATGAGAAATAAAAGACAAAAACAAAGCTTGACAGAACACCAGGTAGTCTCACACAAGCATAATTGGAATGTGAAAAGAAGCTGAGAGAGTATAAAAGAGGCCCGAAAATTTTTGTGAAAGAATGCTGGCCAACAATCTCTAAATCTGAGGAAATATCTGAACTGACAGATCCAAACCTTCAGAGGTTTGGAAATACTGAGTGATTAATGTTCCTCAACCGGCCTGTGATAGATTAAGGATACAACTCACAACCATGTCTGGGAATCCAGGCAACTTGGTACTGTTTCATGTGAAATCATCCTTTATTATGAACCAGATACAATCTATGTGTTGTTTATACTCCATCTTCCTATTTAAAAATAAGAGAGCCCAGGCAGGAGAATGGGGGGTTGGGGGGGTTATGAAAAGCAATTGTACAGTGAAGAAGTCCGTAAGATATTTTTCCTGTGAAAGAATTTAAACATCAAAGAAATATTACAAAAACATTTTATGTTAATAGATGATATCATTTTTCAAAGCTTTTAAGACACCTGTAACAGATTTTTAAGTTCATGGATTCTGGGGCCAGGTTGGCTTGGGTTCAAATCTCAGCCTCCTCTAACTATTGAGTGATGCTAAGTTTATGCTTTCTATTGACTCCGTTTTTTTCTCCATTCATAGGAGGATAATAATTTTGTCTATATTTCTAAGTTTATATAATAAATTAATTAATATTTGTAAAACAATGAGATAAGCACTAAATAGATATGATCAATGACAAGTGGATGGTTTGGTATCCTATTTAATGCTCTCAAAAATTTTCCCTCTTGACTGTGACATGTTTTACACATTTTACTCAAAAGCCTTCTTCTCCTTTGTCTGATTCTGATCTCTTCATCAATGCCTCCACCTCCAAACATATCTGATGCCGGCTTTCCTACATAAACTTAGCCTCAGTCATGGTACTCTTTCTCCTTCTTACACTTCACATGGTATTCTTTTTAAAAAGGTCTGTATACTCTTCTTTTCCATCTTTGTGACTTAACTTCATAGACTCTTACAAACTAAGACCTTACCCTCACCATCACTCTCCTAATGAAACTGTCCTGCTAAACACCGCAAATATGCAACTGGCAGCTTTGTCGAATCTGCAGCATAAAGCCCCTAATGAAAGCCCCATGATCCCTCTTTTGGAATTCTGTTTCCTTGAATTTTTTATGTCTTTCTTAGGAAAGACTTTTTCAGTTATTAGTGACTAAAATTTTGACTTATGTATCCACTCAATCAATTTAAATGTCTAGATCATATAGCTCCAGATACTGCTGAACACAGGTCCCAACTGGTAATAAGGAATGACGCTCTCACTTTCTATGTTGGCTTCATTCAGGCAGATCTTCCCTTGTGGTTGTAAGTTGTCCATCAGCAGCTCCACAGTTATGCCTAATCCTCACAGAAATTCAGGAATAAAAGAAAGAGAAATAAAACGAAAAAAAAGTCCTTTTTCCCCTAATCAGTTCTTTCTAGAACACTATCATCAGTCTGCCTTCACTCACATGCATATCTCTAAAAATTCTCATGATGCCCAGGAATATACGAAAATGCTAAAACACATGTCCCAAAATTACCTGATTCAATCTCACAACTTGAGTTTCTCTAAACTCTTTACTCTTTTAACAAAATTTTCTTAGGCATGAGTTTTGTGGTTGCTTCCTTAACACAAAGGCAGAACCAACTGATTCAGGAGTTGCAATCATCCTTGATAAACAGGAAACAGAAAGAGAAAGAGAGATTAGGAATATGTTATTTATATTGCATTCCAATTATCCCACTCACTACTCTGACTTCCATAGCTTTTATCAGGAATCCTATTATTCTCTTGATTAGTCTTCTTGATATCTTTTCCTGCTACATATTCCTGTTGTTTTTATATCTCCCGAAACATTGTTTTAAACAAGTTGTTCTCACTGCTCACAAATCTTCAAAAGCTTCATTGTCTATCAGAATCTTATCATCCTAGATCGAACATTCAGATCTTTTAATAATATGGTCTTAAGTGATTATCCAGTATTTGATCATGGTGTCCAACTTCCTGCTTGTGATCTTTTTGTGAATAGCCTTTTTTCTAATCCATATTAAAGCAAAGATCCTCCAAGTGACTTGTCACAAGACACTTGAGCCTCCAAGGTTTTTGCAGTAAGGACAGATAAAAATGTACCTCCACATATTATTCGATAGGTTGTATTGTTGAATGGCTCAGTGCAAGGAACTTTGGGTTCCTCAGATTAAATGCATTCCACAAGTGCAAAGCATTGTGTCCACGGAGCCAAAAATAGCTGTGGGTTAATAACTTCCCTGGGTACCTAATTGAAATACCTGGGTGCCATCCAGCAGACAATATCCATTGCTGTGTTTTAATTTACCACATGAAATTAAACCTTCGTTCTTTACCTTTGAAGTGTCTTTATAAATTTAATGCCACCACATTTTGTTGTACATTTAGATAGGTAGATTTTTCATTAAAAATCATACACATTATAATACATCCTCTTTGGCAAGTTCTGAACTGGCTTATAGTATGGTCACAATATAGCTAAACAAATCCTTTAGGAAGAGAGAAAAACCAACTGGGGCTTTTGTGTTATTTCTCTTCTAAAGAAGCTCTTTTTTTTCCCCCCGCAGCTCTGTTTTTGGAGTGAGGTTGGCAATGTTTTCCAGCTTACATCTTAAAATAAACTACAGCATGAACCCAAAACAACATCTTTTATTTATACACAGAAAATCTTCTTGATTTCATTATGTAATTTTAAGGAATCTTGTCTCTTGGGCCTGAGGAGGTGGTCTGTGCCTTCTTGGGGACTCTGATCAACACAGATAATGCTTCCTGTCTGTCTGTGGCATTCCTGTCAGCCAACATCTGTTTGCCTCTTTAGAATCCCAGTGACTCACATTACTACATTTCCACAGCTCAGTCTGATTTTCTAGTCAATTGGACCCTGCAACAAGCCTTCTTTGGGCTTTTGTTCAGGTATCTGTGACTCTTGTTTTAGGAGCCTTTTGTTGTTGTTGTTTTTTCTTTTGGGACTGGCAATTGAAAACAGACACATTTTAACAGTGAACCACATCCCCAGCCCTTCTTGCTTTTCGAGACAGGGTCTTGCTCAGTTACTTAGAGCACTGTTAAATTGCTGACACTGGCCTTTACTTGTACTTGTGATTGATCCTCTTGCTTCAGCCACTGGGATCACAGGTGTGCACACCTCTGCCCCAGCTTTTCTCATACTTCCAGAATACTCTATATCTAGTCAAGACAGATTGTCCTCACTTTTCTAAGTACCTCTCTCACTTTCCTTCTTTTTCTGCTAGTTTCTACTCATCCTCCAAAGTCCATCAGTAGAATAGCATCCCTTCTCTGAGCTCATGGAACTTTTCACTTATTAGAATCTATGGAGTCTTTATGTATGTTACTTTCTGTTTTGACTTCTTTACTTAGAGCGGTATGTCTTCTCTCTAATGTGAAATTATAAGCTCCTTGGGGATCCGAGGCTATGGTTACCACACTGATCACAAAAGTTGATTTTATATCATCCTGTTACTTTAACTCCAGAGATAATGACTATCATATATTTCTTTCTCATTACATTGCCATACAAATTCATTTTTTCCTAATCTCTTATATAGAGGTGTGAAGATGTAGAATATTAAAAATTGAATTCATTTATTAGTTCAGTAAATATGTGCCTTCATGATCTTTTTCATGAAGTATTAATTACAACTCTTCAACACTTCCTTGACATATTATTTTTTATTTAAATCATAAAGAACAAGAGTTCCCTCTTTCCTACTTTTCTATTCATTAGTCTTTTATAAATTGTTCTCACATTCAACCAATTGAAAAATATTTCTCTTAGGCATCAATAATAGTCATGGCCTAGTTATTCACACCTTATAAAATTTACACCGCTGTGTGGGATGTGTTTTTCTATCACTATCTCTTTAACATATTAGCTGGATTTTCAGTGTTTAACTTTATATATGAAAAGGCACAAAATACAATGTCAGAAAAAATTTTCCTGTTGTCTAAATTGAAATCTGTTATTTTCTCAACACAGTAAATATAATA
Source organism: Urocitellus parryii (assembly GCF_045843805.1). Lineage (NCBI taxonomy): Eukaryota > Metazoa > Chordata > Mammalia > Rodentia > Sciuridae > Urocitellus > Urocitellus parryii. The sequence continues at coordinate 575,819 of NW_027554122.1, read as the reverse complement.
TTATATGGTTCAAGGCATGAATCAAAATAAGTGAGTATAAAATTAGAGCATATATTATTTTAAATTTAAATGATTACTGTAATAATGAGTAAAAGGTGTTATTGTTATTTTTACTCTCCATATTGTTGTCAGGTCACACAGCCTGGGTGTATTGGTCAGGGATACACAACTCATAGGTTAGATAGAAGATAGATACATAGATGATAGGTGAGAAGCCCTACGATGTACCATATGTAAACTGGGGATGGAACACCCATCTCTTCTTGCCCTTGAACATCAAAACATCAGGTCATCCAGCTTTTAGATTCTAGGACTTATTTCAGCACCTTTCACTCTAGTTCTTAGGCTCCCTTGTTTCCCCAGTTTGAGCATATGAGGGGACTGGTCTGGTGTAGCAGCCAATTGGGCTGTGCAATGCAAATGTGACTTGCTTCTCACTCCGCCTGTGATCCCACACAGCACCTGAGATGGGTGTGACTTGCCAAGATGTCAATCAGTCTGCTCACCACAAGACATCACAAAGCAATACTCCACCTTCGAAACCGTTTTTCCCTGCCTTATTTGGTAAAGACCATTCCATTGAACCTTCCTTGTGTGTGTTCCCCCTATAAAATAAAAAGAATTCAGGTGCACACACTTTTCCAGTGCTGCCCAACATGGAGCTAACCCTTGGGGTCACTGAGCAGTCCCACCCTGGATCTTAGAAACTCACATTCATGTTTTGCCTGTTTTTTTGTTTGTTTGTTTTGTTTTGTTTTCTCAGTTATTGCTGCATCCAGCTCCTTTGAACCCACATCAACTCACAAGCCCGGCCAGCTGGCAACACCAAATCAGTGATCTCTTTTACACAATAGAAAGTGCATCACAAGAAAGAAACACACATTCTATATTTTCAGAAAAAATGATTTTAATTATTCCTTTCCTACAATGTATATGTTTCCCATATACACTCATTAATAGATTCTGAAAATGAAAAATTTATTTGTTTACCATTACCCATGTTTAAATTCATACAAAATTGTAATACATACACAATCACACCACTGTAAAATTATATATAAATTTTTTTTAAATCTGTGATGAATTTTAAAGTTCTAAGTGAAACCAACAGTTGAAACAACAGATTGTTCATATTTGAGCAGAACATTTATTTAAATGTATAGCAGCATCTATATGTCTAAAAAATTCAGTATCTATACATCTAATAAATTTAATTAGGTTGCTGTGATGCATGATCCCATTCTCTAATTATGACTAAAAGATACATTCTGAAAACTGCTGGAAGTGTTTCCAACTGACAATCTGTAGTTGCCAACCGTCATAGAAATGGCCCTTAACTTGAGAGAGCTGCCTAAACAACATTGTGTTCCACTCTCCCAGGAAATCTTGCATCCCAAGATGCATCCACTGTAGTATATAAAGGGCTGTTTTCACACCAAAATGCAGTATAACTTTAAAGTTCCGGTATAGCTCCAAAGCTCCTTGTCAAGTTGGCTGGGACTTTTGTTATGACCTCATCGCACCCAGCTCCTCACTCTGCCCAGGCTTCTTCCCAAAAATACATTTGGGGAACCCAACAGTCAATGACGACAAATACCGTCTTTACCACTGGGCATTATGTAATAAGACAAAAATGAACAAAAGGTGTGTTTCTTTCCCACAAACAGCATGGAGAAGTGTTTTCAAATTATGGAGCACAAAATTATTTTTGTGGGACATGATTAACTTTTGAAATTAGGAAGAAAATTAATAATGTCAATGGTTTTATCTGGCAGTAAAAGGCAATAATTGTTTTGTTACAGTTTCATAGATTGATTTTTTCTAGGAAAACTCAAACTAAGTTTGTGAAAAAAAATTAAATGAATTAAACAATCATAAGACAATAATTATATTAATAAGCCATCCTATACTTTATTTTTATGAATTGCGAATCTATTTTGCAATTATCTAAGTGAATACCAAAAGAATGGTGTTTTTAAAGGAAAGGACTGTGTCCTGTTTTTACTATTACAGATGTATATTGAGGTTCTGTCATGTGCTGGGCACTGTGTTTACCACTATTCTTGTTTACTATTGTAATCCCAAGAGCTAGCCTCCGGCCTCAAAGATCACATTCCCTTGACAACTACTTCTTCAAGCACAAGTGAGTTGGGACTCAAAATCAGGACTTCTGATTTTAATGGCCATTTCTGCCACATAGGAGTTATAGAACACTGCCCTTCATTTTCTTGCTCTTAAGGATGCATAACCCTAAATGAAGACTGAAGATATTAACAGATTTATCACAATATGTACTATGTGTCTTCAATGAGTTATTCACCCAAAGAGGCAATATAAACAACAAATAAGAATACTTTAAAATTTTTATTGTTATCACATTTATGTGATCTAGAATAAAATACTAAATCACATATTATTAGATGCTGACAAAGTCCTAATGTTTCCCTCATTTCGACTGTATTTTAAGCATACGTTTTTCTGACTCTAGGCCTCTGACATCCCTTTCTTTAGAACATTTTCCTTAGAAAAGATGTCATTGTAAATTGACATAAGTCTATCCTAAAGCTGCTCAATTTCACAATTCAGGAATATCTTTCCTAAAGACCTGGGAGCCATTCCTTTGTAATGTATTCAAGGAAAGTACAGCCCAGCTCTTAGTCTGTAGGGGAAGGTAGGAGCCTAATTTCAGTAATACCTTTTGAAACTGTTTCCTGTCATGAAGACATGAGAAAGTTCATTTTTTCCTTTGGGTAAAGCCAATTAGCAAACTCATGCCAGTGTTTAAAAGGTCTCCTATGCTTACTTCAGTAGAGTTGTATTCAGATGGTGTCCTGGCCTCTCCAATTCTATTGCAATAGAATAAAGTTTTCCTTGACTGTTTAACTTTTTATGGTACAAGTTTTGCTCTGACAGTGTTAAGTAAAATTTTATTACTAAAAGCTACCCTTTCTAAAATGTTTTAATATGTGTAAGGAAAGGAGCCAAAAGAAAAATACAGCGGAGAAATCAATGGGAAACTAAAAAGCTGGTAGAAGCTAGTTGAAAAATATTTTCATTAAATAATGTCTATTACCCATGAAGTTTCAGATGTAGGGAAGGTAAGTGCTCTTTGAGAAATTATGGTACCTCAGGATACCACAATTTTTTGCTAAGAGGCTCAGATTGAGAATGTGTACACTCGATGATCCAGAGGCTATATATTTCCTAGACATATATGAAAAAATAAATTACAAAAAGGAAGTAATACTCCTTCCAAAATTGTATGAATGTCAAAAAATATAGCCAACCGCCTGAGTGTTATTGTGACTTTCTGTCTAACCCAGGCAGAATCATCATTCCTTCTGTCAAAACACACTGAAAGTAATGTATGAAGAATTGGAGGGACTCTTTCATATTTCCAGTGATTAATTAACACCACGATGGTCCTCATACTCAGCTACCTTTCTCAGAGAAGTCAGGCAAATTGAAGTATTATATAAAGGATGCAAAGAATTAATAACTTCTGGAAAGAGTGGTCACTTTTAAGTCATGCTACAAAGTTATTGCAGTTTGCAAGAAGGTTGACTACAATGAATATTCTCACCATAAATAGCTGTGTGTATAATTATTTCTTCCTTTCCAAACATTGGCATTCAGGACTTAAGAAACTTAAATTTTTACCAAGAATAAGATATTTACCAATAGTAAGTTTAGTTCTATGTATGCCTCCACATTAACAAGAAACTTAAAACATATAAACATGCACAGAATAAGAATCTAAAATCACGTATAACCCATAATTTAGTGGTAGTCACTGCTAATATTTTGGTACAGGTTTAATTCCAGGTTTGTATAGAACATGGAGCTTAGCTTTAGGATTTAGTTTATACAATAATGAAAGCATTATTTTCACTAGCATATCAATATAATTACATTTAATTCTCATAAAAGCTTTATAAAATAGACATTATTCTTATCCATGTTTCACAATCAAAGAAAAACAAATACAGAAAGTTAGGCAACTGGTTTAAAGTCATAGAGTTAAAACAACTTAAAGCAGGACAAATTTATTTTGCTTCATGGTTTAGGAGGTTTTAGTCGATAGTCCTCTGGCACCATTGCTTTGGACCTGAGGTAGAAAGCACATGCAAGAGGAGAGATGGTGACTTCATGATAGCCAAGAAACAGAAAGAGAGAGAGAGAAGGAGGGAGGGAGAAAGGAACCAAGGATAAGTATGTACTTCCAGGGCAAGCCCTCAGTGATCTAGTTCTTCCCACTAGACTACATCCTACAGTTTCTTTCACCTCCCAATAGTGTCATCACATTGTTAATCTATCAATTGGTAAATCCACTCAAGATCCAATCTCCTCCTAAGAGTCCCTTCTCTGAACACTGCTTTATTGAGGAAAGCCTTCAACACAGGAGGAACCTTTGGGGGGCATTACAGATATAAATCATATATATAGTCATATCTTTGTGCCTATTTTTCAACTTATTTTCTTAGGATACCCTTCCTTAATAGTTCTGATTAGTCCAAGAGTATGTCCATTTAAAAAAATTCAATGCCTATTATTAAATCATCCTTGAAACACATTTTACCAATTTTATTCCCTCTTAGACTGTAATAGAGACACAGCATGTCTGCCCTCTCACAACAGATTGTTTTCTACTTCATCCCATAACTACTGAGTCAAAGCATTTAGACCCAAATAACACATATTGAAAATAAAAATATTATTATAAATTTCTTATTTATTATTCAGAAAACATTACATGAACCTTTATTTAAAACAAAACATTACACAAACTTCATTTTCTGAATATTTTATTGCACTCTAAGAAGAAATCAACTTCATCTTAGTTTAATTTTATTTATTTTACTAATTTAGGACATATTTATTGCAAGCTACTCTGCTAGGTACAATGAATAGCACAAAGATAAATAACACTATTTTTACACTTAATTATCTTGTCATCTAAGGGAGAAGTTATCCATGTAAACAGTTTATGTATAAGAGAGAATGAAATCTTTGTTAATAACATATATAAGTAGAGTATTATTATGATAAAAACATTTCATTAATTCTGACTGAACTGATTGAGAAGACTCATGTGGAGTTGTCTTTACTATGGAGACCTAAATGAGAAAGAACATGCAGGAAAGTAGAAGAAAGATTGGAAGGCATTTCTGAGACAGAGACAATGATAAAGCAATAATAAGGTGAAATTGTGGGAGTATCTGATCTTATTCATGATTTGGGTTTTATTTAGTAGAAGATGGCTTTATTTTTTCAGATATAAATGTAAATTTTATCATCTATTCATGCAAACAAGTTGTTCTAGCAGCTTTCTAATCAACAGTGCCCCCAAGAGGACCAGGTGTTTCCACAAAAAAATTATGATCCATGAAAAAATACTATTAACTAGACATTAAAAGAGAAAGTATATGTTACACTTATTTTATGTCCAGTATTGCTGTAGGCATTGGTGAGAAAGTGACCTGCTTAGACCCTTCTTTCAGAGACCTTACATGCTAAGAAAAGAAGATTTAAAAAAATAGAACAAAGGTAAAAGAAAAAAAAAGATTAATAGTAAGGGCTGAATTCTAAAAATAAAGCCAGAAGTCGGAATAGATAAAAGGCAGTCAGCCAACTAAAAACCCAAGGAACATATTGCAAGCAGAAGGAAGAGGACCTGCAGTCAGAAGAAACTTTTTGTAAGGGAAGGCTAAGTGGCTGAAAATCACAATTGCCACCTTAATCTATATGAAACTTACAACCTTTAGCCTACATTTCAAGATTATTTGAAACTTGGTCATTCTTTTTTTTTTTTTTTAATTGTCTACTCGGGAAACACATGAAGCAAATAAAAGAATATCATTTTACTTTTTTTTTTACTTCTATCTGCTAAGTAGCTATTCTTTCCCAGGTATTAAGTACTCTCCTGCTTATCCCCAGATGCCCAGTAATCAATGTCCTTCATCCCTCTTCCTCCTCCCTCTCTAATCCAGACTTACATACCAACCCTCTGCATTATTCAACAAAATCATAAAAGGGTTCAAGAACTCATTAATTATGATACTCCAGGTAAATTTATACATTGCAAGAGGATGTTTGTCTTAGGATTTTTTCCTCTTGTGAAAAAATTATGAAAGAAGCTTTCTTCCATGTAACTTCTTTTCAATTACTATGATAAATCAGTGGTGTGTTAGTTTATATTACTTTAACAAAGCACCTGAGTTAATCAAGTTAAAAGGAAGGAGAGTTTATTTTGGCTGACAGTGTAATAGGTTTCAGCCCATGGTTTCTTGGATCAAGGTGGGAATATGGAATGGAGGAGGCTGTTCACCTCTTGGCAGCCAGAAAGCCAAGAGCAACTAAGACACAGGAAGGAATTGAGGTCTCAATATTCTCTTCAAAGGCACACCCCCAATAACCTGACTTCCTTCCATTTAATATCCAAACTACAGCAAGTAGCTTAATGTATTTTCTTTTTTCTGGTTATGAGAATTGAACCCAGGAGGGACTTAGCCACTGAGTAACATCCCCAGACCTTCTATTTTGAGACAGGCTCTTGCTAAGTTGCTTAGGGACTTGCTAAGTTGCTGAGTCTAGTTTTGAACTTGTGTTCCTCCTGCCTCAGCCTCCCATGCCACTGGGATAATAGGCATGTGCCACCATGCCTGATCTTAAAGCATTTTAAATTTTTTCTTTTTTCCCCTGGGGTATCATTCATTTTTTTAAAAAAATACACATTGTGGAATACTATCAGTGTACCTTTATTTAATTAAGTGAATTTTATTTGTCTAAATATAATAATAGTAGTAGTAGTAGTAGTTCTATTGCATAAACATTTAGAAATACTTCCATTTTTCTAACTATTTTGGCCAAAAAAAAAATGTTGCTGTTCTTTTCCACACTAATGGGCCCTGAACTATATAATCATTCATCAAATGTGTGATCATGGAATAATTCTACTAGTGAAAAATTTAGGAACTGTGGTAGAGGCTTATACTGGTTTATACAAACATCAGCCTTAAGGGAAAGGAGAAAAATGAGCTAAAGATTTCTCAGCTAGCTTATTGTACAGCAACCTTTGCCATTTGAAACTCATCCTTAGAGTTTTGAGATACTCCTACCAAGGTTGTAAAATGAATACTGAACGTTTGTTCTTGTCTGTCTTGGGGAAGGAAGTTCTTTGGGGGTTTCACATTATATGCAGATTGTCACTCGATGTATTGCTTTAATCATTTTGTTGTTTTAATCAATGTGCACATGTGCTTAGAGAGATCTGAGGAGCATAATATAATGAACGCCAAAAATAACAAGCAGGAAAACCTCTGGGTCTTCTCCAATTCCAAAATATAATGTAATCTCTAAACCAAATGAAAGTGTCCCTGGTCCAATTTGTTCAAGGGAACATGATCAATTTATCTCCTCCCAAAGAGAAATAAAGGGAAGGAAAATGTAAACGTGGTTGGAGCCTCAAAAATATTCAGAAATACTCTGAACTCATCAAATAAATGTCACTTTCACCTGAGAAAAATACTTGGAAAAAATATTTCAGACATATACAGCAGAAATAGAAAGCATTAAAAAGAATCAAATGGAAATTTTGAACAGAGCTAATAACATCTAAAATTAAGTATGGTTACAGTGGAAAAACATGGTGATGGTGACAATAGCAAAATATAAATATTAGTATAGAAAGCAAGCATGAAGATGGGTCAGTAGAGACAAATAATCTGAAGAAAAGAGTAAAACAACTGCAATAAAATGAACACAGCTATGGGTACTGTTGGGTGCAGAGCAGGCTGAACTGTGTTGTCTACAGGGCAGGCTGAACAGATGTTGGCTGCAAGATAGCCCATGCACTCAAACCCCCCTCTATCTGGTCCTTTATCACCTGTTTGTGACAAGTCCCGCTCAAGGCTGAGCACTCAACCCCCCTTGGGCCAACAAGGCAGCTTGCAGACCCAGAGGCCCCATTAGATTTGGGCTATAAAAACTCCCTCCTGCCAGGCCCTTCTCTCTCTTGCTCTCTTTCTCTTGCTCTTTCTCTCTTGCTCTCTCTCTCTCTTGCTCTTTATCTTTCTTGCGTGCACTCTCTGTCTCTCTCTTGCTCTTGCTCTCTCCCTGTTCATCTCTTCTCTTCTTCTTTCTCTCTCTCTCTCTCTCTCTCTCTCTCTCTCTCTCTCTTTCTCTCTCTCTCTTTCCTTCCTTCTTTTCTCTTTGTTGCACTGCTGCAATAAAGATCTTTTGGTCACTCCGAGTGTTGTGGTCACTTTCCTTTCAGGTACCTGAAAAATGATATTCAAAAACTAGTATTTTAAAAATATTATTCAAAATATTAGTAATATTATTCAAAATATTAGTAATATTTTGAATAGTTTTTTTTCAAAAATAGTATTTTTTTCAAAAGATCTAATGAATGTGTGATTGGAGTTTTAGAAGAAAATTAAAGAGAGATTGAGGCAGAAAAAATGTCCAGTAATAACACCGTTTAAGAATAAAGATGAGAAATTGAGGAAGGTGGGTGAGAGGAAAGCTGCATTTCCAGTTGCTCCATGGCTTAGGATTCAAGCAGCAGGGATACTGCTTCTCAGTGAATTGAGTGAAGAAGGCTATTTACTGAAATTCAATATCAGATAGTCAGATTCTCTAAGAGACTCAGAAATTCAGGAACATTGAACAAAGAATAAGAAATAGTACGTTGGAGCCAAGCAGGTTGCAGTGGCAGCAGAAATTCCAGTTTAGTGCAGAGGGGAAGGATAACACAAAGGGACAGAGCAACACATGGAAAAGAGTTAGCCTGGGAAATCCCGGAGAACAGAAAAGCAGCCTGAACTTAGATGATTCAGATGTTGCATAATGAATTGGCCTTTGCTAAGTGCTCTTTCTCAAGTGGCCAGCAGAGATATGAAGAGGGGAACTATCTTGAGGAGCCCATGCTACAGCTTGCTACTGTGGGAGCCAAGGAAATCCCAGCAATTGCCTACTATGTGACTAGGATACACCTAGCAGAATATGCCTGAAACAGACAGAGAGAAGATTATACCCAGAGAGATTCAAGTCAGAGATATGCAGAGGAGTGAGGCTTGCTCTTCCTTTGAGTCTGATGGCTCACATTACCAGCTGAAGAGGGTGCAGAAACTAGCAAGCATGATTACACTCAGGGACTAATCCTGGGACATTGTAATCATGGTTAGTGCAGCATGAGACCTGAGGATTTGTCCCCTGCACCACTGAGTAGAATTCTTAGGAAGCTTCTGAGACTCAGACTCCCAGCAGAGATTAGCAACTGCCCAGCCCTAGGGGTGTTATGATCTAATCTCTCCAGAGTAGATACCACCCACCAAAATCCCTAAGGCTTGACTAAAGCTAAGTCACAGCTGCTGGTACTCCCCATGTAGAACTCTGCAGCAGCCCCACCATGGGAGGGCATAGATCTGGTTTCTCTGTACAAAACTTCAATCAATAGTACTTCCCATTCCTTCCTACCTTATACTGGTGCTAATGGAAGTTGAGAGAGATTTCAACCAGCTGCAGTTTTAGGCCACTCCTGCTGGTAGCTCAGTGAGCAACCCGAAAAAAAGGAAGAGTTTAACAATTCCCATCACATGCACACTTACACTCTCTTCCTTTCTCTTTGTGGGTAGTAAGAAGAATTGTAAAGAGTCAGGCAGAGGCAGTTATAACCCATCCTCATGGATAGTTTTGATGACCTCAATGGAGACAAGTCCTTCACTGAATATTTTTTCCTTTTATTTTTTTCTTGTGGTGCTCTTGCTGTGCTGATTGATTCTTGTTTGTACATACACATATTTGTTTTTTTTTAGCATTTAGTTTAAGAACATAATATTCCGTGATCAATTAGATTTCATCTAGGGATGCAAGATTGGTTCAATAGTTGTAAATCAGTAAATGTAATTTACCACATAAATACAAACAAGGACAAGAATCATATGGTCATCTAAATAGATGCATAAATCCTTAAAGTATCATTCTTCAAGGGGCCTACTTTTCTATATTTAAAGTATTCATTCTCTATGTATAAAGTATAAACCTACAAATCTCAGGTGGCATATAAAGTCCAGCCTGTTGAGAGCCGAGGCCCACTCAGAGTGATGCTTGGCATTTGCCAGAGGGAATGGTTGAAAGGTGATGCCAGCGAACCATTGAGATGATGATTTGAGTTAAGATGTACATAATTGCTGTGATGCTGGATTGATTGTATTGTATATTTGACCTTTACTGTCGGGCAATAGGGCGGATCTTGTTGCCTTGGGCGCCAGCTACTTTGGAGTTCCTTTGAGTTCTTGCAGGGGTTGGGGGAGATTGGACAAAGACTGGTGGAGGGAGTGGGTTTCCGTGTGGTATGTGCAGTGCCGGTAAAAGTTGGGGAATAAAGAGTGGCTGTTTGAATCTACAAGGCTTTGTGGCAGCTCGGTTATTTGTGCCCAGCCACACTGAGGCACCAGCGTCCTCCCAGCAGAATAAGGATATCCACAATCTGTCCCAAACTACTCTTCCTAGCTTCACCTTTCATAATCCCTGCTCACACACTCTGTGCTTCAACTGAAGCAATTAATCTTCTAATAGAACTGAACTTTTCCACGTCCATGCCTTGCTGGTTGCTTTTCCCTTTTCCTGCTAACCTCCCCAAACAGCTTTTCTTTTCATATTCTACCAATATTCAAATTTGAGCCCACTCAGCTCATAGTAATCTCTCTGAAACTTAAGAGCATTTATTATAATTTAAAAACACAACAAATCTCTATATGTAAATATCATTTTATGGAACTTTTAGTGTTTTGTCAAAAGGGAAGAAAATAAGCACTTCAAAGTATTTACTATGCATTAGGCACTCTGTTAAACACTTTCTATAATTAATCTAATTAAGCCAGGATTATTATGTAATTATTTTTTACTTTCATTTAATTTTCCAAGTGTTTATGGTTCATCTCATCTCCAACCGGATTATAAATGTTTGACCAGGATGCAAGAAAAGACCACTGACTCCAATTAAAATCAAATTAAAGCAAGCTTATTATTTTGACCGGCAGGGCTGCCTCTCCCTCCCAAAATTGTGGGAACAAGACAGCCACCCCACCTTTCCTACAGCCCAGCTTTATAGCCCAGAAAGTTACACAAAGGGGGGTTACAGATTACAGAACTCTGACAAGCATCACATTAATGGTAGTTTACATTTTTTGCTGGCCCCAACATCAGAATTTATGAGGACCATTAGAGCCTCAGAGAGGGTCGTTGTCTGGCCAGGGAAGGCCAATATTTATGAGGTGTCACTAAATTTCAGAGAGGGCTGCTATCTGGTCAGAGAGCCAGGCATGGATGAGTTCAAGGCACGGGAAGGCTTCCAAGCAGGTTCAGAATTTGCAGTAATTTATAGTAAAGCTGAAATTATCTTTTCATGGCTTTGTGGCAAGATGGCTCCCAATTTTAAGAAAAGATCAGGTTGGGTCTATCATAAATCCCCTACAGGCATAAATCTTTATACATTCAATAAGAATTCATTAAATTCCTACTAAGTGCTTCCAACTTGGCTTATATTGAGGATACAAAAACCAGAATTTTTGCACTTTATGTACTAAATTATATAGCTGTTATGCTCAGTAGATTTATAAACAAATACACTATTCTGTCCCAAAACATACTATCTTGCAATGTTGTAAATATTCAATGTTATTTGATTTAAAAGATAAAATTTAAATTGCACTAAATGAAGAAACTAAGACAAGAGTGTATAAAATATATATAAAAAATAAGTACTATAAGCTAAAAAGTGTTTTCCCCACCTTAAAAGATTTGAATTTTTTTCAAATTCTTAGTTCGTTCGTCTACTATGTAGATGACCATAAAATGTGAACTACAGCTTCTTCTACTAATATAAAATAAGAAAAAAGTTTTAGAACATGAAAACCAAAAATATTAAATATCCAGGCAAAAGCAAAATGATAAATAAAATCAGACAGAAAACAATTTCTTTAAAAAAATTATAATGCCTAATCCCTTGAATGAAGACATTTAAGTCTTTTTTTGTTTCACATCTAGACAAAACCTTTGTTTCCTTTTTCTCTGAAGAGTATGAGCAACCAGTTGCCCCCTTTCACAGTAAAAATATGCTATCCTTGGTGTATAAAGATATAATTGCTATAATAATCTATATTAATAAAATAACTATACAAATCTAAACATTAGGATTAATTCTGTTTGGGTTTCTTTTTTTCCTCCAGTCAAGGCAATAAATTAAAGTCTTTTATCTAATGATTAAGGTAAGAAAATTGGATGAGATGAAGGGAGAAATTCATGTTTATGGAACACAAACTATGTTGTGTGAAATGTTAACAATGATTAAGAGACTGAACTAGTAATTTGCAACTATCCCAAGTGCCAGGTGCAGGATGTATCATTCCCAGCTACTAAGAGGACCGAGGCAGAAACACTCTTTCAGCCCAGGAGTTCTAGTCCTGCCGGTGCAATGTAGCAAAATCCCATCTTTAAATAATTATATAACTACAGATACCATTCTATAAATTAATTGATATCATATGTGTACATGTGTGTATATGTGTGTGTACATCTATACATTTTGCAGTATACTGTATAGGACTTAACTATATATGTGGGAGTGACTAATAAACAGTCTTTCATTATGATGATGAAACCCAGAAAATAAAAAAAAAAACTATCAATGCTGTATTTAAGAAAGATGGAAGGTAGTGATACTGATAAGCATGAGTTGTCCAACTTCTAAATTATAGGAAACAATATGACAAGTGCATAAATTATCTCACCTTTGTTTTTCTTTGATGTTATTAAATGTACAATTAGTCTTCTGATTCTGATCACAGGCTTTTTTCTTTCTTTTTGTAATACATTACCTATCACCTTTTATAAGCAAATTTTCTAAAAGAATATCTTAAAATTCAGGAAGATCCTGAGTTCAAAGCTAGCCTCAGCAACAGTGAGGCACTAAGCAACTCAGTGAGACCCTGTCTCTAAATAAAAATTCAAAATAGGGCTAGGGATGTGGCTCAGTGGCCCAGTGGCCCTAGGTTCAATCCCTGGTATCCACCATACCTGCCCCCACCCCAAAAAAGAATGCTTTAAAATTCTCCTTCTGAAATAATCTATGTTGTTGTATACAAGGCTTAGAATATGACTTATGATGGCAGAATTTTCCAGACCAACATAGTAAAATTCTCAGATCAAGACAGTTGGACTGGGGTTGTAGCTATGTGGTAGAGTGCTTACCTAGCATGTGTGAGGCACTGATTTTGAAAATCAGGGGGCTGGAGATGTGGCTCAGCGGTAGCGCGCTCACCTGGCATGCGTGCGGCCCGGGTTCGATCCTCAGCACCACATACCAACAAAGATGTTGTGTCCGCCGAGAACTAAAAAATAAATATTAAAACAATTCTCTCTCTCTCTCCTCTCTCACTCTCTCTTTAAAAAAAAAAAAAGAAAATCAGCAGCACATTAAAAAAAAGACATTAGGACTCAGAGAAAGTTGCAGAAAACAGAAATAAAAAAAAACAAATTAATGTGTGTGTGTGTGTGTGTGTGTGTGTGTGTGTGAGAGAGAGAGAGAGAGAGGGAGAGAGAGAGAGAGAGAGAGAAACTTACAGACTGACCAGAGAGAGAGAGAGAGAGAGAAATGGTTATGAAATATTCACTCTTGACAGTAACAAGAGGAGTAAATACAGCATTCTTTAAAACAATCTCATTACCAATAAATAGTTCTACAAAGAAATGTAAGAGGAAAAAAATGGAAATAACAGGTCAACGAAAAGCAAAGAGGCTGTGATCATGTATCTGAATGCCATGAGCATAGCCATGAGTATTTCACCAAACCTGAAGTTATTTTGAATTGTAAAGATTAATTTTTCTCTCAAAAGAACATATCTAGTATAATCAAAAGTTTAAGAAATTAAGGAAAGCTGATTGTAAGAATCCCAGAATTGGGCTGGGGATGTGGCTCAAGCAATAACATGCTCGCCTGGCATGCACGGGGTGCTGGGTTCGATATTCAGTACCACATAAAAATGAAATAAAGCTGTTGTGTCCACCGAAAAACTGAAAAATAAATATTAAAAAATTCTCTCTCTTTCTCTCTCTCCCTCTTAAAAAAAAAAAAAAGAATCCCGGAATCATGTGCAACTGAGCTGCTCTCTCAGCCCCAAGAAACCTTTTGAGAGGCAGTGCAGGTATCTGTAGGCTGTGCCAGCACGAACGTTCCAGGAGTCTCTAATTATAATTGTCCGCTGTGTATTAATCTTCATGTCAAGTTTTAATTAATGGCTGATGGAGTCAGAGCAGGCACCAGCTGCCACTCCCCTGCTGGGAGGCAGGGGACACCCACAGGATGCTTGACCTGATAATCACCGCTAAGTGGCCTTTATCTGCATATCCCCACCTCTCCAACTCAGACCTCTCCTCCTCAAAGCTCAATGTTTTTTTCTACTATGCTATACCACCTAGGGTTTGAGGGATTGTGTGTGTGTGTGTGTGTGTGTGTGTGCGTGTGCGCACACTTGGTTTGTGGAGAAGGGTATAACCTTCATCTCAACTCAAGCTACTAACTAGTTCTATGATCTTTTTTTGTAACTTAACCTCCCTGAGCTTTGTTTTCCTCTCCCATCAAATGGGAAGTGCATTTGGCCTCAAGTAAATAAAATAAAATAAAAGGCTTACATAATAAGCTCATTAATTATCCCACAAAAGAAGTCCTCCATGAGAGTGTTTCAATAGTTGGTTTATTCAGAACCCAGGAGGCAGTTCCCTTCATTGTTCTATTCTTGACTTCTGTCCTCAAGCCTGTCTCCTCATAGTCATAAGGTGGCTAATCACCTCCCAGGATGGCACTCTCATTCAATAAGACCCCAAGACATGAAGAAGTCTTAGCTTTGCTTTGGGTCACTTTTTCAGAACAAAGTGACCTTGCCCAGTATATTTCAGCAGCTTTCTGTTAATGCCTCTCACTGTACAGAATAGTTACATGCCAAACTGAAGCCAACCACGTGGCAAAGAAGTTACAATTATCGTGGCTGACTGAGATCAGTACTCTCAATCCTGGCTACCCATTAGAATTTCGTGGTGTACTTTTAAAAAATACCAGTGCTCAGATTGCTCTCCTGGACCAATGTAATCTCTGGAAGTAAGGCCCAATTACTACTACTTTAAAAAACCTTTGCAAGTGAGTCAAATATGCAGCCAGGGGAATGAACCACTGGCTGAGACTAACCAAGATCAAGCCCCCAAAGTTTAGCCTCCCATATGCTGGCTGCTCAGAAGTGGATGAACAGATTGAGGTCTGAAAGGGAAGAGGAAGTAGTGGTGAATGGTTAGCTAGTCAATATCCACAAGTCAATATCCAGGATGAGGGCTATTTCCAAAGACCCATGTCCCATGTTATCACCAGAAGTAGGGTTGAAATTTGTGGAAGTATTTTTCCTCCAGAGGTATTTCTTCCCAGGACTGGCCCTGCCTTTGGACTGGAAGACTCTGGCTACCCTAGGCAGTTATTTCTAAATCTGGCCACATGTCATATTCTCCTGACGTGCTTGTTAAAAATCATGATCCCTGGGCTATGGTGTGGTTCAGTAGTAGAGCACTCGCCTGGCATGCGTGAGGCTCAGGGTTCCATCCCCAGAACTCCCAATGAAACAACAAAAATATTAGTCCTTTCTGGGCCTACCTATCATAGAGCCCAAACACACACACATACACACACACCCACATTAGTTGCTCAAGTGGGTCTTAGGCAGCCTGTCCATAGTGGTGTTTTGAATTCACTGCTTCAAAAAAGTCCCTCATGGCCTTGAAATGGGCCTGGAACTCCATCATCAGGTCTTCTTTCCTAAGTCACCATTTCTATTACCAACTCCCTGACCCCAATTAACTCACCACATTCTTGATTTTTAAGGAAAGATAGTTGGAAAGATGCTGTGCCTCTCTTGCCTTTAGTTCTTTTTCTTAAAATGAGGGTAATAATGGTTGCCTCATTTGTAATCACAAAGGGCCCATGAAACAGAAGAAAGTTGTTTGTCACCACAACATGCAAAGGGCAGGTGAGAAAATACCTGTGCCCTGGGAGACTGGAGGTCCATACTCCAGTTTTGTCCCCAGGTCACCTGGGGTCAGACCTTTCTGTTCTCATAACCCCTAAGCCCCTATGATAATTTCACTGACTCACGAAAGGCTTGGTTTGTGGGTGGACTCTTCTGTTTTGCGGCATTCTGAGTAACAAGAAGCCCCTCTTCTGCAGAAATCTCTTGGCACTTTAGCAAGTCGCCTTGCCCTGATGGATAGGACAGAAGTCATCCTGGTTTCAGAAGCAAGGGCAGAGGGGAAAGGCTGGACTGGGGAGTTCTTCTCAGGGGAGAAAGGCTAGGGTGGTGGTGGGGTCCAGGATGAGGGCTATTTCCAAAGACCAACATCCCAGGCCTCGGGATTTCTGCTAAGAGTCTGCAAGACACTTAGCTTCATTCACTGGCATTTCCAACGTCCCTGCTCCAGAGGAAGATTTTTTACTCTTTGTCTCCATGTGATCTATGGAACACCTACTATGTGCCAAATTTTTGAGGGGTTCACCAGGTCTATGGATCCCAGCCATAGCCCCCAGGCTCTGCAGCCTCCCTCAAGTCCCTGGATCTCCCATTTTTCGACTTCTCTTTGCTCCACATCTGGCTCTGGGTCAAATGTGGATCTCCTTTCAGCCTGAGACTATCCATATGTAGAGCCAGAACCAGAGGCAGTCCAACAAGGAGCTCATCCATCAGATGAGTCCAGGCAGGGGCTGGGAAAGACCACAGGGTGTCAGACCACCCAGGATGCCGAATGAAGAGAGGAGCTTCTGGATCTCCTGGCCAGGTGGTTGGTTCTGACCCAAACATCCAAGGAGTGTGAGGATCCAAGAAGGAGCATGAGGAATCCTGAGTCTAGTTCTCAGAGGACCAATAATGCTCTGTGTGACCTCAAACATTCCCTGCCTCTCTCTGGGCCTCAGTTTCCTCATCTGTAGCATGAACAAGTTGAATTCAAATGCCAGAGTCATGGAATCTCGGGGTCAAAAGTACCTTTCGAGGTCATCTAGCTGCAGCCTCCACCCAGGGGTCAGCTGAGCTCTGCTGGCACACCTCTACTGATGGGAGGCTCCTTCCTTCCACTGGCATTCTGGGATCAGTCATTCCAAGTGGTCTTCCTGTGGCTTCCACCAACAGGTTCAAACTAGCTCTGTCTCCTGTGGCTACACACGGCCTGTGCCCTGTGACAGCCCTTCAGATGGTCAATCCCAAGTTGACTCTATTCCAAGCCAAATGGTCCCTTCTGCTCAGACTGTTCTCACAGAGCCTGCTCCGTGGTCCCTCACTGGTTGAGGCCTGTCACTGGACAAAGTCTCCCAGGTATGGTCTTGGCAAGGACTCAGTGGGCCAGAACATCACCTTGCTCCTTCCAGACACAATAGGTCTTATAGCTTGTCACCTTTTTAATATTTAGTTTCTAGTTGTAGTTGGACACAATACCTTTATTTTTATTTATTTATCTTTATGTGGTGCTGAGGATCGGACCCAGCACCTCGCACATGCTAGGTGAGTGCTCTTCCGCTGAGCCACAACCCCAGCCCCAGCTTGTCACCTTTTGGGGGTCTATTTGGGGGTCTCTTCTAGCTTAATAGCTCCACGGAGAATGGTTTTCTGATTTCTGTCTGTTATCCCAGTGCCTGGTTTAGGGATGTGTTCAGACCTGTATTTGGAAGGTAAGCAACTCCTGGTTCAATCCCTGGAACAATAACAACAATAACAACCAAAAGAGACCTATGAGAGCTGGAGGCCTGTGGGTGCATGTGTGAGCACATGTGTAGGTGTGCATATGCTTTCACCCAGAAGCAGCCTGGACTGCACATGTGTACTGGGCCATGGAAGGCCCCAGACTACCCAAATACATTCAGGCAGCTCCAATACCTGCATTCCTGCTATATTTGTCACACAGTGAGGACCCAGAATAGGGGCCTGGTAACACTGGTGTCCATCAGTTCCCAAGTCCTGAAGAGGCTGGTATCTACAGATGCAGCCTGGGGACCCAGAGTGTCCCTTGCAATTCTATGTGCGACTTGCCCATATTGTTTATGTCTTGAAGAGGTGGCTGTGTCCCATCTTGTGGCAGGGGTGATGTGGAGATGTGTCTGAAGCTGTAGGAAATTACTGTGTCCACCAGTTGGCAGGTGTGTTCCTGGCTGGGAAGAGGAAGTAGGATGGAGGTGGAGCCCTGTCACTTGACAGGGGTATTCCCAGCTGTCTGCATTGTGGGGGCGGGAAGCTGCCCTGGCAGGCGACTGGGGGGATCCTGTCCATGCCTGCTCTGACATGGCTAATCGATGTGTGTCTGTGTGTGTGTGTCCTTGGGCCACTCAACTGTCGTCAGCCCCAGTCACCACAAGGGAAGTCAGCCTTGCCAGAACTCAAGGTCATAAGAAGGATACTTCAATTATTCCAATGTCATCTGTCTGGGTCCCAATGGAGAGGACAGACACAGGCTTCAGGGATGGCTGTAGAGAGTGCATGCCAGAGAAGAACAGGGCAGATGAAGGGAAGAAGAGGGAGGGCCAGAAAGGGAGCCCATTGGCCATCTTGATCAGAGGGAGCCAACAGAGGCTGTCCAGACACACAGTCACAAATGGGGCATTCCAGAGCCAAGTGACACAGCTGCTGGAATGGCAGGTGCAAGTGTGTGTTTAGGAGTCAGATGGTCCTGGTTCTGGCCTGGTTCTGCTGCTTCCTGGCCACTTGGCCCTTTTCTCATCTGTGAAATGGGGTGGCTGGGCACAGGTGTGGCTGTGGCACACACCAGGAAATCCAAGGCCCCTTCCTGCCTTTCCCTCACTCTGAAGCTCTCTGAGAGAGGCAGAGAGTGGCTGGCCATTGCCTTTTGGGGACCTCTATCACGCTTGTCTGCATTCTGGTCCAGAGTTCTGATTCTCTTGGCTCGGTCCCCTTGAATGGGAAGCCTAGTTGACATAGAACGAAGGAAGGGACCAGAGTCTCTGTGAGTGACTCCTTGGTCGTTTGGCTCACACTTGGTGATCACTGTCATTCCCCACATGTAGGATCTTTCTAGAAACCCAGCCAAAAGAGGCTCTTTCTTCTTCCATCCCTTCCCCAGAGGGGAAAATGAGTGTTGGAACCAATGAGGAAAATGAGGCTGTGTTCAGTGATTTCTCTCAGGTCACACAGCTGTGGGACAGACACAGGATTCGAATCCACCAGACCACATCCATTGTCCCTGGCTGTGACACACTGACTCCTCAGGATTTCCAAAACATTCCCAGTGTTTTCCTGCTTCTGTGTTTTTTCCTTAATACAATTTTTGGCCTGGAATATTCATTCACCCAGTGCTGCCCTGACCCCCCACTTCCACCCCTTCTCTCCTCCTGGGCCTGTGCAAATCCCCCTTATTCTTCAGAACTGCAACGCCTCTTCTGATTGCTGGAATCTGGGGGGACTTTCTGGGCTCCCAGGGAGCTTTGCTTCTCTCTTGTGTCACTAGACTCCATGAAGATCACTGAGTCAAACCATCTCTGTGCTCACAGAAGAAAACCAGGAGAGCCAGGGAAAAGATGGGGCTCAAGTGCACACTTGCTCTTCTTCCCAACCTTCTGACCACTGTTTTAGTCTCTTACCTGTTGAAGGTCCTCAGGTCTCTAGGACCCCTCCCTCCTCTGCCTCCCTCCCCCACCTCCCCTTCTCTCACCTCCTCAGCTCTCCTTTCCTTTTCCTACCCCTTCCTTTCTTCTTTCTCTCCTTTTGGAAGTTCATCTATGATCAAGGCCTTAAGGAAAGTATTTCAGGGGTCGGATATACTAGGGATGGAACCCAGGATTTCTATAGATCTGAGCTAATACATTTCCAGTTCTTTTTATTATTTATTTATTTATTTATTTTTATTTTGGGATGGGGCCTCTCTAAATTGCTGAGGCTGGCCTCAAACTTGTGATCCTCCTGCCTAGGCCTCCTGAGTTGTTAATGAGATTTTGAAGCACACCCACATTTGGGCTCCAGCCAAGATAAATTAAAACAGAGCTTCTGGGTCTAGGGCCCAGGCAATGGCATTTTATAAGGTCTCCAGGTGATTCCAATGTGAAACCAGGATTGAGAATCTCCTCTTTGGGGAAACTTTATAAGGATAGACCCTGAAGATATGTTCAAGTCACCTAGGATAGTTTTTGCCTTAAATGTCTGTCCCCCTATCAAACTCTGGGGTTTGCTGATCATTTTGGCAAGTCTGGCCATTGAGCGAATGGGGTACCTCCCAGCCCTGAGAGGCCAGCTGTGCCCCCCCTCTTCCCTCCCTTCCTTCCTGCTGCCCATCTTTGAAGGAGGAGGGGTGCTGATGCAGAAGAGGCGAGGGGGCTGAGGGCACAGCTGGGATTCCAACCACCTCCAACCACAAAGATCCATATCAAGCCATCTCTTCCCCCCTCCCCCAAGCTAGGCTTTACAGAAGCACCCCACTTTCTGAAAGCAGCCCAGAGGCCCCAGGTTGATACAGGGAAAGGGGCTCTGCATGTGGACATTAAGGAGAAGCGGAGGGAACCCCAAGCTGTCCCTTGTTTGGGGGATGTGTGGCAAGCTCTCTGTGTCCCTTGAATCTGATCATCCCTAAGTCCACACAGCCTCCCTGGCCAAGGAAAGAAGGCATAGGGGGCCATGATGGAAGGTGGGTTTCTTCACCATGGGCCAAATGTCACTCTTCCCTCTAAAACAGCGACTTCCCAGGAGCAGATCCAGCTGAACTGGTTCCCCTTCCTCCTGCCAAGATGGACCTGGGTATCTACCATGGAGTGCAGGCATTCTCTTCCAGAAACACCCCTCCACCAGCCTCCTTTCTTACCTTGGCTAGGCAAATCCAGATGACCAACTAAAAAATTCCATCTGATGCTGCTGGGTTACCAAGTGTGGAGAGCAAGGAAGGCCTGAGAAGTAGGGTCACACTTTGATAGGACTCTTGGCCCAGGAAGATTTCACAAAGCCAAGGGCTGCTGGGATTGGAGACTAGAGAAACCACAGTTCATCCAGGGTCTGCTCAGAGCCTGCAAGGAAATGCATAGGCCAGGCCTGATCTGGGATTCAGGAAGATTCCTGGGGCCTAAATGGGCAAGCTGTTGCCAGAGGGATAGGGCAGGAGCAGAAACAGAAGGTGACAGGCAGATTCACATCTTTATCCTGAAAGCCACTGGGGGGTACAGATGTATAGATGCTCCTGGACTTACAATGGCCAGGTCCCAATAAACGCACTGTAAGTGGAAAAGAATCCTAAGTCAAATATACACTCACTGGGCCTCCATAACATTGTAGCTTAGCAACACAGCACACTGTAGAGGATCAGTTGTTTCCTCTCGTGATCATGTGACTGAGCAGAGGCTTCTGCTCACTGGCCCTGCCCAGCATCATGAAAGGTATTGTATTGCATACCACCATCCCAGAAAAAGATCACAATTTGAAGTGCAGTTTCTACCAAATATGTATCAGGTTTGCACCATCATAAAGCCAAAAAAAGCATTAGTTGAATCATCATAAGTTGGGAACTATCTAAACTTGAAGGACAGTAGGTAAGTGAGATGACAAATTGGAGATATATGTCTGGGTGTGGTGGTGACCATCTGTAATCTCAGTGACCTGGGAGGCTGATGTAGGTGGATTGCAAGTTTAACCCAGCCTCAGCAACTTAATGAGACCTGGTCTCTAAATATAAAAAATAAAAAGGGAAGGGTCAGGGATGTGGTTCAATTCCTGGTCCCATATTATATATATATATATATATATATATATATATATATATATATATATATATATATATATATTTTTTTTTTTTTTTTGCCTTCATGGTTTTCTTGGTTGGAGGCTGTCTTTGGGCATGAAGGGTTGAAGACATGAAGATGAAGTACAATTTGCAGACTGGCACAATAGTCTCAGTTCATAAGGTTGGTGAGACAGCCATGAAAGAACTAGAATTTTTTTTTTTTTGTAGCAGAGATTGTACCCAGGGGTGCTTAACCACTGAACCACATCCCCAACCCTTATTTATTTTTTATTTTTAAATTTTGAGACACAGTCTCACTAAGTTTATGAAGTTGCCCTTGAACTTTAGATCCTCCTGCCTCAGCCTCCTGAGCCACTGCACCTGGATTAATGAAGCAGTTTGAATGTCAAGGTGAGGAAGAGTGGACAATCATTTGGATATTTATGACACAGTTTCATTTGCTCACTTAACACGTTCTAATGGCTCCCAGCATTCTTAGGATACAGGCTAAATTCCCTCCAATAGCCAGTAAGGCCTAGGTGCTCAGGTGCCTAGCGATTTCTACAGGCTCATCTCCTACCAGGTAAGACCCTATCCCCCAATTTATAGCTTTGCCTCTCTATTTCCACAGTGTCATGTGATCAAGTTTCTCAATTGCTGAACGTTCTCTTTTACTTCTGGCCTTTGTACATACTCTTACCTCTGTGAGAGGACTTCAATGATCCACATACAGGATTTGATTAATCGCTTCCATCCTTCCCTTCCTTCCTTCCTTCCTTCCTTCCTTCCTTCCTTCCTTTCTTCTTTCCTTCCTTCCTTCTTTCCTTCCTTCCTTCCTTCCTTCCTTCCTTCCTTCCTTCCTTCCTTCCTTCCTTTCCTCTTTCCTTTTTTGGTAATGGGAATTCAACTCAGGGATACTCTACCACTAAGCTACATCCCCAGTCCTTTGTATTTTGTATTTTGAGACAAGAGTCTCACTAAGTTTCTGAGGCTGGTCTCAAACTTGCAATCCTCCTGCCTCAGCCTCCTGAGTCACTGAGATTACATAATAAACCATTGTGCCTGGCCTGATACTCTCTTCTGTGTTCCCTCAGCCCCTGGTATTACACACATCTCAACTTCTTGTCAACTGATCAGTGATTTTCTGGTTACTTATTGACTAGAAACTGAAGTGGGTGCAGGGATTGTGACTTGCTCACTGCTGTCCCCCATCTCCTCAGGCAGTAACTGGTACCACCTGTTCATATATGTTGAAGGGACAAAGTTAGGTGAGGAATATCAAATATGATGTCCAGCTGATGGGTAGTGACATTATTCCTAGAGTTCAAGGATGAATTGTGTTTTAGGAGTGGGGCTGTGGGGGAGGGGAAAGAAGAGCTTTGCTTTAGAACCAGTTGAGCTGGAGGTGTCTGAGGGTCACCCTAGAGGACACGTGCAGCAGGCTGTCCACTCTGTGGGCCAGGAGCTCAAAAGGAGCAGTTTGGACTGGAATGGGCTGCCGAGAGATAGGAGCTAAAACTGTGGGAATGAATTTGAAACTTGATGTTTTTGATTCCTAAGTCAACATCCAGCCAAGAACCAGTGTATTTTGAAACACTGGTGGCCAAGGACGTGACAGGAAGAGACGGAGGGAGGCAGTGGGAGGTGGCGCCCTCACCCTGTGGGGTTCAGGGGTATCCCTCCTCTGGAACTGCCCCAGCTGTCACACATCTCTGTGGGGAGAGAGGGCCTGACTGGGGAGTAGGCTTGGGAAGGAAGGCTGGACAGAGTAGAGGTCCTGCTGGCCTCTCTCTGTAGTCCCCACCCCTCCAGGTGCTCCCAGTTCTCCCTGGAGCCTTCCCCTGGCTGCAGCCCATGGAACCTGGTTGGCGTTGTGTTCCCCCATCTCCACAGGCTCATGACACCCCTTTCCCTCCTGTCTCTTCCCTGCCCTAGGCCAGCCTCGGTAACTCAATGTGCCTTCTCTCTCCTCAGCCGGGCCAGGAACCATGCCAAGTGCTGTGCTTCCTGGCCTGGGTGTGACTCAGGCTTCCCTCCCCAGATCCCCCGCCCTCAGCCCTAGAGTCATGCCATATGCTGAGTAACAGAGGAACTGAGGGCAGTGCAGACTCATGAGCCGGAGGGCCACGGAGGCAGGCCCAGGCCCCAACTCCTGATGCCAGCCAGGTGGCATCAGTGAGGGGGACAAGGAGCAGGGTCAGAGCTAGAGGTACTGCGGACAAACTGTCAAGACTGGGGACTGCTCGGAGGCCTGGCAGGCTAACATCAGCACAACATGACCATGCCTCACAAACCAAGGAGTCCATAAGTACGTACTATGTTGCAAGGTCAAGCTTATTTTGCAGCAGGCCAAGTCTTCTCATGTTCAGACTCTGAGTTCTCCACTGCAGATGAAGGAGACATTTGAGATCCGTGGGCTAACATCAAGTCCTGGTGCCACCTCTCCCTTGCTGGACAACTTGGAGCAAGGAAGTCACTTTGCTTGTGGAAACCTCAGTTTGCTCATCTGTACAATGGGGACAAGAATAATCCCTTCCTCCCAGGGTTGTTGGGAAGATGAGATGAAGAAGCACATGGGGAGTCTTTGTGAACAGTCAGGGGCTGTCATAGGAGGGTGTTATATTTATCTACATAGCTTGGATGGAGAAGAAACAGGTGGCTTTTTGTTTCTCTGTCATCTGAGGGCCCATTCCCCAGTTTCTTCCACTTGATACAGTGGGATTTCTTGAGGCCTTGGCCCATGGAGGGTCAGGACTCAGAATGCTGGGTTCCTGTGTGGCTAGAGGATTTTCTGCAAGTAGCTGGACTCTTTGGAGCCCCAGAGAGGTGTACAAGGAGGGGCAGAGAAAGGACAATCTTTCTCCTCCACTTCCCCTCCCAACTGCTCTCCCTCCTTGTGGCTGACATGATCAAAGCAGAGGTTCACACAAAGGTGAGGCCCAGAGGCCCAGCAAGGCCCTTCCCAGATGTGGCGTGGGGAGGGGGTTGAAGAACAAATGTGGTCATGTGGAGGGCTGGTGCGTGTGTGATGGAGAACAGGGCTGGGTGGGCAGGTGGTGGAGTGAGTTCCTTGGTTGCTGATGGTTTGCTCTTTTCTCTCAGTTGCTGGGAGGCCTTGGTCTTCACACACCCCCCGTGCTCCCTGCAGAGCTGTGCCCACGGCCCCCACTCAGGCCCAGTAGGAAAGAACAGCAGGCCACCTACCTGGCTGGCCACAGAGTGCATTAGCAGGCCACCCATCTGAGCAACTGGCAACACTCCGCCTCCCGAGTGCCCCCTTGCCTCTCGGTGGCATGTGCACCCACGGGGCCCCTCGATTCCTGGGCCGACAATTGGAGAAGTCTTCTGCTGCCCCTGATGGCACAAGTGTCTGATGTGTCCCACTGCCTGGGTTTTGCCCTCCCCTTGTGTGCATAAAAAGCGGCCTGTGCTAGGGGGCAGGGGTGTCGTCCTCCTGGCCCAGGACAGGGACTCCTGTGTGGCAGGAGGGCTGTGCCCTGGCCTGGGCTGGCTGGAGAAGAAGGGCTCAGCTCTGCAGCTCTAAGGCCTCCTGCAAGGTAAGATGGGAACAGAAATAGTTGCTTTGTTTTAGAGAAGAGGAAGAAAGATGCTGTCTCTCCTGGGTTCACTCCAGTATCCCAGGAGCTTGTCTGCCAACTCGACCAGTAAATGTGCCTTCCAAACCATGCCCAGGCCAGCCCACCCTATGCCCCACTTCCCATCCTTGGTGGAGATCTTGGGGGAGATGCCTCTGACTATTGTTTCCAGAGACGACTCACTCAGGTCAGGCCTAGGACAGGCTAGGGTCCTCAGCCCCCACACCCTATAGGGAGGCACAGGCTGTCCCAGACAAACAGTCCTTCCAGCCTTTGTTCTTGGCTGGGGAGGAAGCCACAAGGACACCAGGGCTGGGTGAAAGGCAAGCATTGAGTAGACAGTTTCCCTTTTGATTTCCCTTGGGAAGGGTTTTCAATGAGAGGAGACCGAGGTAAGGAGCAGACACTTGGCTCAGGATCATGGAAGAGTTAGAATGGCACCATAACATGGAATGGACCCTAGAGTTGATTTAGTTACTCACTTGAATTTTGAGGAATGGGTTTGTCTTGATCAGGGTTGTGTCGTCATACATGAGATCCATGCCTGGCACAAAGTAAGTGTTCAATAAATATTTGTTGGGTGTATGACTCTCTCTGCATTCCAATCTGATTTTCCACTCACATCACCTAAAGCTGACAATTCTCCTGGTGCTCTGGACTGAGAGTTTTATTATATCCCTCCTCCCTCTGCCCTTCCTTTCTTCCTTCTTCAACTCCTTCCCTCCCTATTTTCTTTTTTCTTTTCCTTTTCTTGCTCTTTCTTTCTTTTAGCACTGGGGATTGAACCCAGGGTTGCTCTTCCACTGAGCCACATCCCCAGCACTCTTTATTTTTTTATTTTGAGATAGGGCCTCAAAAAGTTTCTGAGGCTGGTCTCCAACTTGCAATCCTGCTGCCTCAGCCTCCCCAGTCACAGGCCTCTGTCACTATGTTTGACTAGCCACATTACTCACTAGCTACATTGCTTTCTAGCTAAAGGAAGGCAGGACTTGGTTTCTTTCTTTGTAAAATGGAAATAGTTGTTTCCATCTATATGTTGTTGAGAGTCATTTTCCTGAGGTACCTTTGGGAGTTGTCCTGGCGCATAGTTTAAATATTGTTCTTTCCCCTTTCTTCTCTCCGAGTCTTCTGTTCCATCAACCTTAGACGTTCCTTATTATTTCCTTTGATCCTCACAACAAGCACTATCAGATGTGGTGTTGGCAAGATCCCCATTTTACAGATGTTGAAACTGAGGCCAGATGAGAGCCATTGTGGTCACACAGAATGGGTGAGTCGGGGTCTGAACAGCATTCTTTCTGGTTCCTCGTGTTTTTCCTCTGATGTAATACTTGCCCCTTCCCACAGATGATAGCTTCTGTCTGACTCTAGCCTTGGGATGTCAGGCTCTTCTCTATATTTCTAGGGCGTTGCTTTCTTCAGCTATCTGATGGGAACAATTATCCCACATGCCACACCCTTGATGACAACCAGATTGGATTGACCACTGGTTGCCATCCCTCTGAGTGACTCATAGACCATGTGCCTTGGACTGCCATCCTCCAGGCATTCTTGGGGAGGTAGCTGAAACCCCCACCCTTTTGTGCTCTTTCCAGGAAATATATCTGAAAGCAAGGGAGTGAGAGGGACATTATTAGAGGGATAACGTTAGGTCAACTGTTGCTTATTAAAACAGCAGTAAATCATTTTAAAAACTATTAGCAACAAATGACTTTTGACACAGTACAACCGATGAGGACACACCAGTGCACTGCGGCTCCTTAGGAAGAACTTCTGGTGTTTCTGATTGCTCTTTGGGGAATGTGTGAAGTCCCATGCAATTGCAAGCATTGTTCTTATAATTAGCATTGTTCTTATTCTGGGAGGGAGGGTATCCTGTAAAGATTAACACCAGAGGCTCAGAAGCCAAACTACTTGGGTTAAAATGCTGGCTCAGCCACTTCCTGGCTGTATAACAGCAGGCAAGTTGCTTGTTAGCTTGAGACCTCAGTTTCTCCATCTGCTAAATAAGAATAATAACAGTATCCATTTACCAGCATTGTGTGAGAATCAAATGAGATAAGTTAAAAGTGCTTACCACAGTGGCTAGTTCAACGGTTCACAGACTACAACTGCCAGGCAAGTCTGTTTTGCTGCCTGTGTTTACAAATAAAGTTTTATTGGACACAGCCATATTGATTAGCTTACCCATCATCCATGGCTGGTTTGTGCTACACCAGAGAAGAGTGGTTGCAACATTAACTCTATAGCCTGTGAAGCATAAGATGTTTATTCTCTGGTCCCAGGCAGAAAGTGTTAGACCAGGACGCAAGAAAAGACCACTGACTCCAATTAAAATCAAATTAAAGCAAGCTTATTATTTTGACTGGCCGGGCTGCCTTTCCCTCCCAAAACGGCGGGAACAAAACAGCACCCCACCTTTCCTACAGCCCAGCTTTATAGCCCAGAAAGTTACACAAAAGGGGGGTTACAGATAACAGAACTCTGACAAGCATCACACTAATGGTAGTTTACATTTTTTGCTGGCCCCAAAATCAGAATTTATGAGGACCATTAGAGCCTCAGAGAGGGTCGTTGTCTGGCCAGGGAAGGCCAATATTTATGAGGTGTCACTAAAGTTTCAGAGAGGGCTGCTATCTGGTCAGAGAGCCAGGCATGGGTGAGTTCAAGGCACAGGCAGGCATCCCAAGCAGGTTCAGAATTTGCAGTAATTTATAGTAAAGCCGAAATTAGCTTTTCATGGCTTTGTGGAAAGATGGCTCCCAATTTTAATAAAAGATCAGGTTGGGTCTATCAAAAGAAAGTCTGCCAACCCTTGTGCTAGTTCATAGGTGAATTACCCAGTAAATATTAGCTGCTGTTACTCCACTTCATTTAATTCTTCCAACAGCTCATTCATTGTGAACATGAGTATCCAACTCCAGAGAGGGTAAGTGACTGGTCCAAGGTCACACAGCTAGGATGGTTCAGAACTGGGAGTTGAACTTTCAGCTCCAAAACTTTCTAGAATGTGATACTGACTGCTGCAGTCTGACTGGGTACAAATAACCAAGTTGCCACAAAGCTTTGTAGATTCAAACAGCAACTCTTTAGTCCCCAATTCTCACTGGCACTTCACACACCACAAGGGAACCCACTCTTTCCACCGGGCTCCATCCAATCTCCCCCAACTTCCAGGGAACTCACGGAAACTCCAAAGTAGTGGGCGCCCTAGGCAGCAAGAGCCACCCTATTGCCCGACAGTAAAGGTCAAATATACAATACAATCAATCCAGCATCACAGCAATTATATACAGCTTAACTCAAATCATCATCTCAATGGTTCGCTGGCATCACCTTTTAACCATTCCCTCTGGCAAATGTCAGGCATCATTCTGAATGGGTTGCTGCTCTCAACAACTGACTAGGGATTCTCCCATGCTTGGAGTCCTTGGGCTTTGAGTTCTTCCTAAATTAGGCCTTAGGAGGAATGGGCTTAGCTCCCTAGGCAATGAAGGCCCACTGCCAAGTCCAGGGACACCTCCTTCCTCTCTGTGCCCAAGGCTCTACCCAGCCAGCAGGCACAGAACAGCTTTTTTACACCATTTAGGCCTTTCAACAGCCTTGTCTGCCTTCCTCTCCTTGGGCCCATGGCCTTGCTAGGCTGGGCTGCAGTGGCTGCCTCCCCGGGTCATTGACGTTTCTGTTCCACACTCAGGACTCTGTGATCTGCTTATTGGCCTTGCCCTTGTCCTTATAATGGACTGGTCTGAAGCCTTTTCCATTTCCTTTGGTGTGTTCTCCTGTCCGATAGCTACTATGACAGAATTATGTTGTTCTCCCTATCCTTAATCCTCTCAAACTGCCTAGTTATCTTTAATTTCCTATCCATTTCCCATACCAGGGAGTTAAGTGGAGCTAAGTCAGGCCAGTAGTGACAGATTAGTGGGGGAAAGCTCAGAGATGCTCACCCTGGGTCCCTGGAGCCCAGAGAGGTAGTTTGGGCCCCTGGAGCCTGCGGAGGCTGGCAGGATATGGGGACCACAAGATATCCCAGACATTACTGCTCTACTACACTCAAGCTGCCATGAGATTTGGCAACATCTTATCACCAGGGACTTGGATATGATATCAGTTTCCTTGGCTGTTACTAGAGGTTGAGCCCTGATCTGAGTCCCACCAGAACTACCTCACTGTCTTCAGCTCCTTCCCTTCCCTTCCCTTTATCCTCTTGAACTTCCCCTACCCCATCAAGAGTCTTGTTCTCTCTACAGAACACATTGAGGATGGGTACCAATGGTCTCACATGAAACATCACTTTGGCTGTGAGACCTCCATTGACAGGCCCAAGCCTCTGCCTTCCCCTTCTTCCCACCTTCCTGAGCACTATAGTTACCTTCTACTACAGAGTAGGCTCTCAACCACACTCAGTTTTGCCCTCTCCCTTGTCTTATAGATGGGAACATTTTTTCTCAAAATATGCTTTGGGAACCAGCCCATTTGTAATGGTGACACTTCCTGTTTTTTTTCATTTATTCCCTAAATCTGAAATAGCTTCTCACTTCCATTTAACTAAGTTCCATTCTCCCTTCTTGTAACCCTTCCTGGATAAAATCTCTCACAGGTACCTTGTCAGAATTAAGAGGCCAGAAGGTAAATGGTTTTAAAAGCATTATCAGGGCTGGGGATGTGGGTCAAGCAGTAGCGTGCTCACCTGGCATGCGTGGGGCACTGGGTTCGATCCTCAGCACCACATAAAAATAAAACAAAGATCTTGTGTCCACCGAAAACTGAAAAATAAGTATTAAAAATTCTCTCTCTCCTCTCTCTTTCTTCTCTCTCTCTCTCTCTCTCTCTCCCTCTCTCTCTCTCTCTCTCTCTCATAATAAAAAGCATTATCATCTATCAGTAAGGAGATGTCCTCATAGTCAAAAATGACCCACGAGGATTTAGTTGGCATTTGACACTCACCTTCTATTTCAAGGATGGTTTGTCTCAGAATGTGAGTTTTCTAAAGACTGAGGATTGGCTGGATCCTGGGAGATTCCCACTGGGACAGCACTTCCTCACAAGAAGTGTCTGGAAACAGCAGCAATCTGGTCCCATCTGTAGAGAATGGCAGGGCCCAGGCTCTGTGTCCCCATTTGACTTAAGTGAATGCCTGCTGGAAGTCAGGATCATGCGTTACTTGACACTTCAAATCTCCCATCAGTGAGACTCATCAGAATATTTATGATCAAAGGAATACTAGACCAGGAGTTAGGCAGACCTGATGAGACTCCCCTGTCCAGCTTATTTGGTCATTCCATTTGGTCTCTAGAAGTCTTGATATGAGATTATATGTGCAGAGTAGTTAAGGCTGTTCCTGGAACACAGTAGATGCTCAGCACATCAGGCTCTTAGTACTGCTCCTGCCTCCATTGCTTCCCCATCATCCCCACCCCATCAAGCCCCGTCCAGATCTAAATACTTTCAGAGCAGCCCAGATCCCCAAAGGGGGCTGGGCCATGACTGCAGGAGACCCTGGGACTCCTTCTGGGCTGTGCAGTGGGCCTGGGGAACTAGGGTCACAGGAGCTTAGATTGGCCCAGGCCTTGAAGCCAAGAATCAGGGCTTTAGCACAAGTAGTTGGGTCTAAGAGTAAGAAGGATGTGGTCAGTGTGGAGGGGCTTGGCTGCCATCCCCAAAGATCCATCTTAACTTAGCTGAGTCCCTGGTCCTGTCTATCATGTGATGTTGGGGCTGAGGTGGCTATAACAATGATCTCCAAAGTAACTCCCAGCTTGACCACTTCATGGGTGTGAAAAGATTGAGGAGAGAGAGAGTTGGGGGAGCCAAGGTCTCCAGCTTTGACACCCCAGCAGGGGGCAATGCCACCAGAGCCTGGTGCCAGACCCTCTGAGGAATGAGGTACCACAGGGATCTTTCAGGTGAAGCAAGGGCTGAGCAGGAAGCCATCCTGTTGGCAGCATGTTGCAATGGAATGGAGGCAGAGGCCACCAGTGACCAATCAGTTTCTTGTGTTTGCATTCATAACAGCTTCCCCTTGGCAGGAGCAAGAGTCACCACACAAGGGCCAGGGGAGCCTCACCTCTGTGCAAGCTCCCAAGGCCAGGCAGTGCTCCCTGGGGACCCCAGGTAGCCTAAGTGTATTCTGTTTAGCAACTGAGGCCTCTTACCTCTCCATCATTATACTTCTCTCTTTTCAGAACTGTTCTGAATTGTCACGGAAACCAAAACTGTAGTCTCCCCATGTTTTCTGAGCCAGGCCTGCTGATGAGGCCTATTTCCAGCCAGTGTTGGTAGACGGGGCCTATTATGGTTTGGATGTGACATGTTCCCAAAAGCTTATGTTTGAGACAATGCAAGAAGGTTTGGAGGAGAAATAATTGGGTTATGAGAGTGTGAACCTCATCAGTGAATTAATCCCTGATGGGATTAACTTAGTAGTGACTGGAAGCAGGTGGGGTATGGCTGGAGGAGGTGGGGCATTGAAGGTGTGGCTACGGGCTTTATATTTTATATCTAGAGACTGAAGCTTCTTTCTTTCAGCTTTCTGATTATCATGTGAGCTAGTTACCTCCATTACACTATTCCATCATTATGTCCTGCTTTACCTCGAGCCCCAAGGAATGGAGTCTTCTGCTGATGGGTTGAGACATACAAAATTGTAAGCCCTCAAATCAACTTTTCCTCTTTTACAGCTGTTCTGATTGGGTCTTTCTGTCACAGCAGCAAAAAAAGTTAACTAAAACAGGGACCATTCCTTACCTTCTCTCCCTCATATGGCCTCTCAAGCCAAGACTTGAACAATGTCTACCTGCCTGCCAGTCTTCCATCTTTCCTTCCTTCCTTCTTTCCTTCCTTCCTGCCTTCCTTCCAGTACTGGGGATTGAACCAAGGAGTGCTCTACCTCTGAGTTATTTTCCCAGTTCTTTGAATTATTATTTTTAAGACAGAGTCTCCCTAAATTGACTAGGCTGGCCTTGAATTGTGATCTTCCTCCCTCAGCCTCCCCAGTAATCAGGATAACAGGAGTTTGCCATCACACCTGGCTGAAAGATAAATTGTTGATCTTTCTGGCTCTGGCTGACTCTAGCCCAGTGCAAGTACCCTAGGTGTACCCCTTGTGTCCTCCTTGAGCCTCAGTTTTCTTGTCAATAATCTGACTGGAGGGAATAGGACTGTGTTGAGCTCCAAGGGCCCCTCCAATTGTGAAATTCCCAGAGTTGGAAGTTGCATTCCATGTCTGGCTTTCTTTACCTGGTTCTGTAGAGAATGCTGAGCCTGAGTCTCTTGCCCTTCTTTTAGAGGGACCTGCAGCCATTCTGATATCACTTTCCAGTTCCCTACACATCCTTAGCCCGCCTATACATTCCTCACTTCTGGGGGATCCTGGACCTCTTAAGGGTGTGTGTGCACCACACATGCTCATGCTCATACCCCAGTGTGCCCTCCACCCTCATCCACATATGTAAATGGAGAAAGAAAGTGCTAATATGTCTTGACCTTTGTCCATCCACATGGTTTCCCCAAAATGGTGGTAAACACATACCTGGGGCCCAAATTCACAGTCATCAGGCAGACTATATGTGGAACTTAGGCTTTCTTATTTCCCTGTCTGTAAAAACTTTCACTTCATTAGGACTTTATGAGATTTCATTCATCCATTAAGCAAATATGCATGGAAAATTTACTACGGGCCAGGCACCATTCTAAATGCTAGAATGAAATGAGATAACACATATAAAGTGCTAAGTCCTAGACCAGGCATTTTGCAAGATCCAGTCAAAGTAAATTTTCCCTCCTTTATCCACATAGTTATAGCCAACATCCACTGATCACCTACTATGCATCAGGCACTGTTTTATGCAATTTTATTTGTATATTTCTCACAATTCTTTGAAGTAGTCACTATGATTATCCCCATTTTCCAGATGAGAACACTGAAGCACAGTCTGGTGAAGTGATTAGTTCCAGGACACATGGCTAGTAAATGGTAGTCTGGCCCAAAGTCAATGCTCTTAACCACTCTAAAAAAAATCTATCTCTCTGACTAGTGCTTACAGGTTTTTTCTTCAATTAGGACTCAACTCACAGTTCCACATGTATAAGAGAAATGTACACATACAGATGCACACATTGTGCACACATTCATGCTGTAAGTGTTATTGCTCATGCTCAGTGACCCTGGCCCTGTGCTGGTCCCATGAACATGAAAAGGTCCATCCTCCATCTATGTGGGATGCTCCTTTTCCCACTAGACCACAGCTTTGAACTCCCAGGGCCACCCCCTCATCCCAGGGACACACAAGCACATCCACACTTCTTCCTCTGCTCCCATGGCCAGATTAGGGGGAAGAAAAGAGAAGGAATGTTATCTGCAATTGGAGGCTGTGATGTGTGGTGGGCAAGGTAAGCAGGAGGAGGGAGCGGGGAGGGGGGATAGCTGTGACCACAGACAAAGGGCTGGGTGAGGGAGCCTGCATCAGCAGCAGCAGGAGGAGGAGGGAGAGCGAGCCCCAGATCTTGATAAACCATGCAAGGTTGGAGAGGGTGGATTTGAGGATTGGACTTGCAAGAACTTTCTCAAGCCATAAATTTTCACTGGCTGCCTGAAGCCCAGAGCCTGGAGGCCAGAGGCCGGAAACCTGAGCAATCCCTGAGAAAGCCAATCTCAGGATCAGCAGGGTCAGGTCCAGGCCCCAGTGGTAGGAGGAGCCATTGGGCTGCCCAATCTTTTGGGATTCAGCACTATGCCCCCAGCACCTGGAGTGAGAGTGGCACCCTGCTCTGGAGGTTACCAAGGAGTGCCAGCTCCCTGTGTTGGTCTGCATTTTTCTGCTATTGTGGGCACTCATGTGTCTGTGTGTCTGTATATGCAGTGGAGTAGCTGAGCAGTTAAGAATGAATGTACAAGCCAGGCATGGGGTGCATGCCTGTAATCCCAGTGACTCAGGAGGCTAAGGCAGGAGGATCACAAGTTTGAGGCCAGCCTCAGCAACTTAGTGAGACCCTGTCTCAAAAAGTGTGTGTGGGGGTGTTGGGGATGTAGCTTAATGGTGAAGCACCACTAGGTTCAATCCTGAGTACTGCAAAAGAAGAAAAAGAGGAAAAGGAAGAAATGTCCACATCTGGCTCCACAGCTTACCAGCTGTATGACCTGAGAATGCTGTATATCCTTCCTGACCCTCTGTCTTATCTACAAATAGTGATAAGTATTGCTACCTTATAGGATTGGAAGGATGGTCTGATGTATTGCATGTGGGCCTGACACACAATAAATGCTTAATAATTGAAGTGTTATTTTCACTACACTGAACCCACCCACCCAAGAGACCCCCAGACTCAGTTCAGCTTCCAAAAGGAATGGCTGCCACCCTCACACCTCCTCTATGGTCTTGTGTCTTTATCAGTGAGCATGACTATCACTCTACCATTCCTGCACATTCTCACCACCCAACAAGGGCCCAATTTGCAGCCCAAGATCCCACCTGAGGTAGCACACACAGAGGATGCAAGCACGCATTCCCACAAAGCATTCATGAATCTACCTACACACATCTGCACATACCTGCATGCACAGGTGCATTCACATTCCTGCATGGGTCATGCATATGAATCCATGCATGATTGCTCAGGATCATATACACTAGCTGTAACACACACACACACACACACACACACACACAAATATATTTTTGGCACTTGGGATTAAAGCCAGGGTGCTTAACCACTGAGGCACATCCCCAGCCCTTTTTATATTTTATTTAGAGATAGAGTGTCTCTGAGTTTCTTAGGGCCTTGCCAAGTTGCTGAGGCTGGCTTAGAACTTGCAATTTTCCTGCCTCAGCCTCCTGAGCTGCTGGGATTACAGGCATGAGCCACCATGCCCTGCTAAACATATATATTTCTAATTGTGATCTTCAACAACTTGCTGCTCCTCTTGGAGTTCAGTTTTCTTACTTGTAGAACAAGTGTAACATTGATCCTTGCTTTAGCCACTTGACCTGTATCTTGAGTACATCCAATTCAATATTGCGTGTGGAGTATACTTGGAAATTTCTATGCAAATATTACCACTACTCCTGTCCACTCTGCCACCAAATTAACAGACAAATCCATTCCCTATACCCCATTCCACTGCTGCTCCTTTAGCCCAAGCCACCTTCTTGTCTCATCTGGATCCCTGTTTGCACCTTTGCCCCACTACAGATCTCTGTCCACCCTGCAATGATGTGTTTTAAAAAAATAGTTCTAATCAGTTATATGTGACAGTTGAAAGCTCTTCGATTCAGTTGAAAGCTCTTCGATTCATGGAGTAGAATTTTTCACTTCTCTGGTTGTGCATGAAGTAGAGTCACACCATTCGTGCAGTCGTACATGTACCTAGGGCAATGATGTCCTTTTCATTCCACCATCTTTCCTAGCCCTTTGCCCTCTACCCCCTGCCCTTTGCCCCATCCAAAGTTCCTCCACTCCTCCCATTCCCCCCACATGAATTAGCATCCACTTATCAGAGAACACATTCAGCACCTGGTTTTTTGAGATTGCCTTATTTTGCTGAGCATGATATTCTCCAACTTCATCCATTTACCTCCATATGCCATGATTCTATTCTCTTTTAATGCTGAGTAACATTCTATGGTGTATATATGCCACAGTTTCCTTATATGTTCATCTATTTAAGGGCATCTAGTGCTTCTGTTAGCTTGTTGCCCATGGTATTTCTCCCCTGCTTAAACCCTTGATGGTTCCTTGGCTTCTAGTTTCCCAGTGTTTCAGAAGAGCAGTGAGCACAGTGGTCAGGCTCTGGAGCCCAACTCTATCCTGCTTCCTAATTTGAATTTGCACTGGGACTGTGGGCAAATCACTTTACTTCTTTGAGTCTCAGTATTCTCATTTGAGAAATGAGGCTAATAATAGACCCTGCTCTTAAGGTGATTTCAAATATTAAATGAGCTACTACTAAAATGGGACTTGGCACCTCCTTATAATTGTTAAGACACAGAACTCATTCTAGAACATGCCTATCTGTCTTCCATGGACGCTTCCAGCTACAGTTTGAGCAGCACTTCCTCTAGAAAGCCACCCTGAATCCCTGCCTACATTAGCCTGCTCAGAAGAAAGCACCCCAAGCTTGGTCTAATAGTGCTGCCCTAGCCTTAACTTTTTGTTCCATCTGTCTCCCACACTCCCCTGGAAGCTTCATGAGGCCATGTTTATTTCTGCCCCCAGGGCCCAGCACATAGTATATGCTCTCTGTGTCCTTGATGGATGGATTTGCTTGCCTTCTGATACTGGGCATCAAAACCAGGGCCATGCACCTGCTAGGCCAGCATTCTACCACTGAGCTACATCCCAGCCCTGGATGGATGGACTTTCTAACATATGTCTTGCACCCTCAACAGAGGACAAAGTTTTTGAAGGAGGAGATTAAGGATAGGCAAGGTAGAGGCTGGGGCCCAGTGTTCAGGTGATAGCTACATGTAAAAGAAGACCAAGGAGTTTGGAAAAGAGAGAGTAAGGGCATCTGTATTCCTCATCTTGGCTCAGAGCTTAGATTTTTGTACTAAAGGTGAATCTTTATTTTACTAAGCTCCAGCCTGGTTCCCTAAAAAAGAAAGGTTTCCAATGGAAGATAGGAATAGAACTTATTTTTTGTGGTTCTGGGAATTGAACCCCGGGCCTTGCACGTGCTAGGCAAGTGCACCACCATTGAGCTGCATCCTAAGCCATTTTTATCATTATATTTTGAGATAGAGCCTCACTAATTGCCCAGGCTAGCCTCAAGTGTGTGATCCTCCTGCCTCAGCCTCCTGAGTAGTTGAGATTATAGGCAGGGGGCCACCATGTCAAGCTGAATTTGGAACACTTCTAGGGTGTCTACTGTATGTCAGAAAGAATGTTAGTGTGTGTTATTCTCATATTGCTCTTTGGAGTCTGTGGGTAACTAAAATTCATGCTGTCCCAGACCAGCTACAGGGAGTCTATTACTGGTCCTGATATCCAAGAACAGTACTGGTTACAACTTCCCATGTATTTCCTCCAAGGTAAGACCAAGTACAGATGTGGAAATCCAAAGGCTGAAATGAACCTAAATCAACAAATGTTGAGACAAAAACTCCAGGGAGCAGCCAGGGGGTGCAGTGGTGCATGCCTATAATCCCAGCTGCTTGGGAAGCTGAGGCAGGAAAATCACAAGTTCAAAGCCAGCCTCAGCAAATTAGTGAGGCCCCAAGCAGCTTAGCAAGACCCTGTCTCTAGATAAGATATAAAAAGTACCAGGGATGTGGCTCAGTGGTTAAGCTCCCCTGGGTTCAAAAAAAGAAAGAAAGAAAGAGAGAGAGAGAAAGAAATTTCAGGAAGCAGGTCATGCACAGAGTAGAGAAGAAAGAGTGGTGCATGGAGAAGAAAGAATAAGAAGGAGGAGATAAGAGCGTATATAGAGAGGAAATAGGAAGGGTCAGTGTATGGTGCTTCTTTCTGGCACCTTCTCAGGCTGTGTCCACTCTGATAATGCTATAGTGAGGCTGCATAAATACATCACAAGTGACTTCTATTCAACCACGGGCCCATATGCATGGAGAGCAAAATGAGGGGACCAGGAATCTGAGGCTTAGAGCCAACTTATTGTTCTATGTTCTCAGGCCTGGTGAGCCAGGGCTGTGGGCACTGGCTGGTGGTCACCTGAGGGCAGGCGCTGGTGCTCTGGTCAGCAGCAGGAGGTGGACACACTGCTGCCTATGGTAGACCTTCCTACTTTTTGTGTTCATTCTGGAAGAAGCTCTTCCATCCCTGGCCCTGTGTTGCCCCTTCCCTTCAGGATACTGAAAAGTGCCAGCCACCAGCTCCTAAATTCATGTCTCTGGGGGTATGCAGAGCATTCATTGACAGGCAGTTCTTGGTTTCTTTGAGTACCTTGTAGCCTTTTCATCTTGCCACACCTATTTTCCAGGCCAGGGATTGATGTAGACACCCTGCACACAGGCCTTGTTTCCTTCTCAGAATCACTAATAAAGAAGGTCTCAGGAACTTCATATATTTTATTTTGTTTTTAAAAGTCTATCACAAGTAACCAGGTGTAGTGGGGCATCCTGTAATCCCAGCTACGTGGGAGGCTGAGTGAAGCAGGAGGATCACAAGTTCAAGGTCAGCCTTAGTAAATTAGTGATATCCTGTCTCAAAATAAAAATAAAAAGGGCTGGGAATGTGGCTCAGTGTCAAAATGCCCTGGGGTTCAATCTCTAGTACTGCAAAGAAAGCTCTATCATAATATATTAATTTTTTAACAGTGCTGGGGATGGAACCCAGGGTCTTGTACATGTTAGGTAAGGACTCTGCCCCTGAACTACACCCCCACTCCAGCAGTTTCACTGCAGACTCGAAGAGTGATTCTCTAAGAAGAAAAGTGACTTTCACAGAGTCACCCATGCAGGAAGCAGCAGATCAGGGACTTCAGCCAAGATCTGTCAACTAACAGAGTTCATGGCTCCAATCCACTATCTCCTTCAGAGCAAAGGCCAAGGAGTCAGAGGAGCAGATGTCCCATGCCTGGAAGTCCCCGGGTCATATCTCACAGTGATGTCATGGACAGAAGTAGCCTCAAGGGTGATTTGTTCCTAATTGAGTTCCTCATTTAAAAGATGAGGCCAACAGAACCTAATAAGGGAGAGGGTTTTACTTGTCAGGGCCATAAGCCTATTAAGTGACACGACAGAGTCTGGAACATAGAAATATCTCAGATACCGACACCAGAGTGTGAGTTCACAGGTGCCAAGAAAGCCTTCGACATTTGCATACCACAATGTTGGTACTTGAGGCTCATTTTGGTATTTTTTTCGTGGAGTAAAGAGACCGCATGTTGGGATTTGGGATGGGCCTGGGACATTCATGCTGACATCTTAGACTCAAGATGGCTCCTACAGTTTCATCAAAAAGCAGAAGCTCAGAGGGGGGCAGAGAAGGCATGTCAAGAGTTCCTGCAGTGCCACTCAGATGGAAAAGGGCATCTGTGTGTGCATCAGTTCCCTGGCATCAAACAGAATGAATGGTCCAGTACCTTGGTCTCAGAGGACTTAGACAGATGGACCCAAGGTGGCTGACCTAGTTGAGGCAACCCTTGCTTTGCCTGTAAACCATGAGCACTGGGCCTCCTGGGAATTTTGCTTTGAGCTCCACCAATAAGGCAGAAGTGTCCTGAAGTCCCTGCAAATCTCTGCCAGATGTCCCCAACCCAGCTCACATACCCAAAGACACATATTCCCAACTGGGTGCAGGGGAAAAGGTGGGCAAGAGGGCCTGTGAGGGACCTCAGGACTTACTGCCACAGTGGGCATGTCCCCTGCCTCAGGACCCACCAGGAGGGGAAGCTGGCACTCCACAACCACTCTGCCCCAGAGCAGAGGCAACCAGGAGATTTTCCTGGTTAGGCCAGTCCAAGCCAACCCCCTATGGGCCTGAGGAGGGGACAACCCTATGGACCAGCTCCTCCCAGCCCCCCACTTACATCTTTATTACATTCCTGGAAACCATCCAGGCCACATTCCGCCTGACAGGCTGCTGGGAAGACCCACAGAGCACTATGGCAATGCTGGTTGGGCCAGGCCTGACGGCCAGCAAGAGCAAGAGCCGCAGGGCTAGGGAGCCTCCCTTCTAGAGCCAGCCTGGATTCCTCAAACGCCTCCAACACCAGCCAGCCCCCACTCCATCTAGAATGCTCCTGCCCCCAGTCCACTCACCCCCGCCCAGCCTGCAAACCCATGCACACGGTGCCCTCTGCAGGGCTTGATGTACTGCCAACTCCAATGCCCAGATCCCCAGGCCCTAAAGCCTCTGAGGAGGACTTGGTGCTGCCTCTCCTGAGCAGTCCAGAGCTAGAGCTTTCTAGCTTTGGTTAGTTTTCTCTCCCTTTTGGAAAATGTAGTTCTTCATCAGGCCCCCAGTGAGTTACAAAGAGCAAAAATCAAAATGTTTCTCAGAGTGTTTCCATATTTATAATTTGGTAGAGAATATTTCATTATTTGTGGAACCAAAAAGCACATCCATAGACCTTCTAAATCCTCAGAAAATGAGATCATCACCCCCACCTTTAGCAGCCCTCCCCAATATCCATTCCCAGTGAAAGCAATGCACCTTCTTGTTTGATGCCTGCACCCCTGGAGGCCCGCAGGGCTGTAGGAGAGGCCACAGCACAGAAGGGAGCACAGCTTCGAGCCCCTCCAGCTCCCTCACTCATCTCCCTGTTTGGGAGTCCCCCAATTCCCCCTCACTCCCTTCCTTCCTCCCTCTTTCTTCTCCTATCCATCTCTTCCTTCTCATTTTAGCCACAGAAACCTTCCATGAAGCAAAACCCCATGTGAAAGCTCAATGGTCAATCAGGTCACCAGGTGTCATTCTGGTTGAGAAGAAATGGGACTCAACAGTCCCACCTTCTGGGCTCCCACTTGTGCTTCAGGGGCCCTGGAAACCTCCTGAACACTCCAAGGAATGGAGTTTGAAAAACACCGGGGTTGGCCAGGCGTGGTGGCACACGCCTGTAATACCAGCAACTGGGGAGGTGAGGCAGGAGGATTGTGAGGCTTTGGGGATGTGGCTCAGTGGTCAAGTGTCCCTGAGTTCAATCCCTGCTACACACACACACACACACACACACACACACACACACACAATGTGATTGTCAGCTCTGGCAGTCAAACAATAGGTGCCTTTCCTTGCTCTTAAAACATACCCTTCTTTCCTGCTCATCTCCCCTCCCTTCTTCCTTTCTGTCTTTGGCCTTCCCCGCTCCTTTCTCCCCTCTTTGCCCCTCACACTATGCATGGGCCTCACTTACAGAGCCTTAGGTCTTGTCTGGCTCTGCTTTTTCTGCCTCAGGTGAGTGGCAGGGGCCTTTTGCCAGCTCTGGGCTATAATTTGGAGTCCCTGGTTGGCCGGACAGTGCTTGCCAGTCACATGAGCAAAGGCCCTGGAGCCAGGCATCCCTACCCAGACCTTTAAACTGTAATCAAGGCAAGAGTGGGGGCACCAATTCCAAAAGAGAACTGGAGAATTTCTGTTGTTGTCTGGAGGGACTAGGGAAGGTCAAGCACAATGTCAGATGCAGACACATCCTTGAGTTAAATATCCCTCCCCACTTGCTCCATGGTGTGGGACCGGATAATTGAGGGAATTAAGGAACAGAATCCTGATTACATACCAGAGTCCTCAAACCTGCCATCCTGCTATAGAACCCTCCAGAAATAACCGCCCTGTTTAGGCTACAGACAAGGGAAGCATGGATAGTTCAAGGCTGAGGGTCAAGGTCTGAGTCCAGAGCCTTCTCTGGCTTCCTTTTCCCCAGCAGGGCTCCAGAGTGACCTAAACTGTCTTCTTTCCTTGGATGCTATGTTCCAGGTACAGTGCTAGACACTGGAAATATAGTTGCAAATGAATAAGCACATATCTCTGTCTCATGTTGCTGACTTTCAAGACAGTGAGGATGGAGAGTAAACCAAATGGTTAAGTAGAAAATACTATCAGACACTGAAAATGGAATCAACAAGGGGCATGGGGAAGTAAGGCAGGGGTAACATAGGGTCAGGAGGGTCTCATCAAAAAGGTGACATTTAAGCAAATACTCAAAGGACCTGAGGGAGAAACTTGAGTATATACCCAGGGGAAGAACACTTCAGGCCAAGGCCCTGGGGTGAGCACATGCTGATGTGTTTGATAAACAGCCAGTATGGCTGCAGAGAGCCATAGGAAGGGTGGGAGGAGATGAAGACTGAGAGATAAAGGGAGGAGGAGACCCTATAGAGCAATATGAGTCATTCAAAGAAGTTTAGCTTTTGTTCTGAGTGAGATGGAAGGATTTATAGGAGGAAGGGATATGGGATCTGATAGAATTGTGTTAAGACGCTCTTTCTAGTTGCTGAGGTCCCGGGGCACTGGGAACATAAGGTAATGATCCAGGCTGGGGAGAATGAGGACTCAGCAGATGGGTGGTATCTAGATATAGTTTGAGATCAAAGCTAAAGAATATGAGGTGGGCACGAGGGACAAGAAGCCCTGGACCAAGGTGTGTGTGACAAATCCTAGAGTAAGGCCAGAGGCTACTGAGCCAGGGCCTGACCCTCCAGGAAGTTGCAGTCCAGTGGGGCCTATAGATCCAACAGGATGTGTTGCTGGCACACAATCCCAGGGGGCTGCACAGCATAGGGGGAACACTCTGACCATGAAATACTATAGGGCTGGACATTGACCAAAACACAGTTGAAGGAGACTGAAGAGTCCTAGATAAGGCAAAAGAAGCGCATGTCTAGTCTGGGGAAGATCAGGCTGATTTGTGTATTGAAGTCAGAGTTTGCTCTTCACTTGGGGCTAGATGGAAACTGAAGCTAGCCCCCTGGGGTGGAATGTTATGGTTTGGATGTGAGGTGTCCCCCAAAAGTTCATGTGTGTGACAATGCAAGAAGGTTCAGAGGAGAAATGATTGGGTTGTGGGAGTCTTAACCCAATCAGTGAATTAATCCCCTGACAGGATTAACACAGATAGTAACTAAAGGTAGGTAGGGTGTGGCTGGAGGAGGTGGACACTGGGGGCATGCCTCTGGGGTATATATTTTGTATCTGGTGAGTGTGGTCTCTCTCTTTGCCTCCTGATCATCATGTGAGTTGCCTTCTCCTACAGCAATAGGTCACGTAGACCCTGGGAGTCAAGGCCAGTGGCCTGGGCACTGGACTAGCAGCTTGGGCTAGTTTTCCTATCAAATCCATCTCCCCTATCAGATCCCTCTTCCCCTTCCCCTGGCCAATCCACCCCACTTCCTCATTGTAGGGAGGGAAGGGATGGGAAGCACAGGGCTGTACCAAGTCCTGGGAGAGGAAGGAGCCAAAGTTACTTGGCTCATGTATGCTGCAGGACCCTAGCTGTGTGCTCCTCAGGCCACAGGGATGTGAAGGGCTCATGGGTCATACATCATCTAGTCTACCAGTGCATGCAGAGGGCCTGTGGATCACCATCTGTAATCATACTTGTAACAGAATATATTGGTAGCTCCAGATTTCAGAAGACCTGGTACCAACCACGGCAACAACCATAGCTATCATTTATTAAATTTTTTTATTTGTTACCAGGATTGAACCTAAGGGTGCTTAATCAATGAGCCCTATCCCCAGCCCTTTGTAATTTTAATTTTGAGACAGAGTCTCACTAGGTTGCTTACAGCCTCACTAAATTGCTGAGGCTGACCTCAAATCTGCAATCCTCCCTCCTCAGCCTTCAGAACACATGGGATTACAGGCTTTTGCACCACCGTACCCAGCTATTGAGCTTTTCTGTATGCAGGCACTGTGCTAGATACTTTCTGTGTATTATCTCATTTAAAAGACATGATAAACCAGTGAGGTA
Source organism: Urocitellus parryii (assembly GCF_045843805.1). Classification (NCBI taxonomy): domain Eukaryota; kingdom Metazoa; phylum Chordata; class Mammalia; order Rodentia; family Sciuridae; genus Urocitellus; species Urocitellus parryii. The sequence continues at coordinate 532,055 of NW_027554122.1, read as the reverse complement.
TATGGTAGCAGTATGCCCATGTCAGAGAGGAGGCAGCTCCCACCCAGAAACGTTGAGTTCCCTACCCACTCTATGTAGCTAGGAAGAAGCAGACCTGGGATTTGAACCCACGGAGAAACATACACCTATTTTGACTGTGGGTGATTTAACCATGAACTCAGAGTGGCATAACCAACATCCTTTGACTGGTGGTGCTAGGGAAAAAGAAAAGAGGACAGGAGCCCCTCTTCCTAGGACTCTCCTTCCCTCACTTTCCCCAACCACCCCGACCCACCTGCCCTCCCTCCTCACTTCACCTCTTCCTCTTTGCTGATTCCAAGGAGGCAACTGGGGCTGGGGTAAGGGCTCTCCATCTGCCAGGTCTAGAGAGGCAAGGCCTGGGGCTGGGGTATCCAGGAGGGGAAACTATTTGGCTTGAAGATCCAGGGCAGAGGGGGAGTGGAACAGGGGGCTGTCCCGGGGAAGGAGGATCATGCTCCAGACTTGGGCAAAGCCCCTCAAATTGTAGCGAGGGTCTGACCTAGCTCCAAACCACTGTGGTCTGGCTCATTCTTGTTAGCAAGGAATGAGGAATTTGAAAATTACTGGAAGGATTGAGGGAAACAAGGAATTTCTTCATCTACACTCAGGGCAGGTTTGGGGTGTAGGGAGGCCTCCACAAAGGCCCCATGCCACTGTCCTCAACTCTAAATCCACCCTTGCTAACCTTACATTCCCTAGTCCTGTCAGCCTGTGATGGCTGCCATGATAGGACACTACTTGCCAGGAGCTCAGCAGGATTGAGAGGGTACTCCACAAAGGAGCTCCCAGAATCAGGTCAGTTGGGGCTCAGCAAAGTGGGACTGAGCTGAGGGCTACTTTGGGGACAGCAGAATAAAGGTACATTCTTATGCAACATTGCTGGAGCCATTCCATTGGATCTCAAGTTCAAAGCTAGCCTCAGCAAAAGTGAGGTGCTAAGAAAACTCAGTGAGACCCTGTCTTTAAATAAAATACAAAATAGGGCTGGGGATGGGGCGCAGGGGTCAAGTGCAAAAAAAAAATTCAGGGAAACTTGCTCAGCTCAGCCCTCAAGGATGTGTGCCTCCTGTCCCTCTGAGAGGGGGGCTAAATACATGCTGATTAACCAAACTTCCTAGGTTCGAGACTAGACTCTTCTACTTACTATGTGACTTGGGGCAACCTCCTTAGCATCCTATGCCTCAGTTTCCTCACTTCAAAAACACAAACAGTGGTGTATTCATCTTATTAGGCTTTTATTTTTTTTTGGGGGGGGAGGATGAAATAAGTCACAGAAAGCACTTAAAGTGGTGCCTGTTGCATAAGAAACACTCAATTACCTTGACATAATTTCTATGATCCCACTTTTAGGTCCAACCCCATCCCTGCCATCCATTATGACACTGGAAAAGCCAAGGCCCACTCTGCTAGTCCAGCATCTGCCTGTATTCCTGTCTTCCGTACAGTCTTACCCCAGCTTCTGTGTTCTGGCCCTTCTCTCCTGTCTTGTTTCTAGACTCTGACTGATAATAGTGTCCCAGTACCAACCTTATCCACCTCTGCTCTGGTCACTGGTGACCTTTCCAGTGGCTTGGGGCCCTTCCAGCTCCATGAAACCCTGGGGACTGGGGATTACCTTGTCTGTGCTGGGCCTTTTCAGGACTAGAGTCCTGGTTCTCCAGCCCCTACTTGGGTTCCACTGCCTGCAGACAGATTTCCAGCTGCTACCCCCTCCATAGCTGTCCCCTGACTGTTTAGCATCACCTGTTGCTGGATTCAGCTGGTTGCTGGTTGGAGGTCCTCACCCCTGCCTGGATGTCTCCCAGACCTCTCTAGAGAGCCTGCTGTGCAGAGGACTGACTCTGTTTCCATCATGACCTGTTTTGAGACTCGGTAGTGGCAGCAGATCACCAAAAGAAGGATGTTGGGGGTTTCCGGTGGCCAAGTTCAATGGCTCCACGCTTAGGTGGGAGCCCTGTGTGCACTTGGCCATCCAGAAGAGCCCTTTGTACCCACCACAGCCCTACCCTCAATCTCCCTCCCCTAGGCCCTTTTAGGAGGGGGACTAGGAGGCTGCTCCCCTGCTCTGTCAGCCACATCTAGTTTGTGCTTGGCTCCAGAAGGCAGAGGTCAAGCAAGAAAGAGGAGAGAAGAGGGAGGAGGAGGAAACGTGGTACTGGAAGAGAGATCAACGTCCAGTGGTGGAGAAGCTCAGGGCAGGGCACCGGGGAGGGTGGGGAGGGGAGGGGAAACTAGGCCCGGGGTATTTCTGTACAATAATCCAGGAGAAGAGGGCCAAGCTGACCAGATAGTGAGTAATCTTCAGGGGGCAAAGGCAGAGACTCTGCCGGGAGCCTGGGGCTGGAGGAGCTGGCCTGGGGCTCAGTCCGTGGACTGGAGCCATGATTTCAGATGCGGGGAATCTGAGGCCAGCTGGACCCAGGGACTAGTGAGCAGGGAAGGTGGGAGTGGGTGAGAGGAGCCAACCATCCTCCCTGCCCCACATCCAGCACAAGAGGATGGAAAGTGAGGTGTGACAGACCTGCCCAGCTCTCTGTCTGCCACCATGGGGTTATCTGGCTGGGCGTGGGGGCAGAGTTTCTGAAATGCACACTTCCTGGGCTCTGGCCTGTGAGGGAGATGGTGTGAGAAAGGGGGAGGAACACACTCTCGGAAACCTCAGGGGAAGGGTCAAGCCCTCATTTTCTTTCCCATGGGATCTCCAGTCATGGGGTTGAGGAGAGGGAATGTGAGAGAGTCAGGTCATGGGGGGAGCAGGGAAGTCACCAAGTACCAATTCTATTTTGTGCCTCTTGCCATACATTAGCACATAGATTCTTCCTGAAAACCAGATGAGGGAACAGTGATGCATATTTACACCGAGGTGAAGTGATTTGCCAAGCATCATGCAGCTACAGAGGCAAGTAATCAGCAAACACAGTTCTGTCATGCCCCAAAGCCTGGCTTTAGAAGCAATATTGCAAAGTGAGGGGCCACAAGTCCAGGCTTTGCTCTAAGACTGCCTGGATTTGTGTCTACTACCTATTCCCTGCCAGCTGTATGACCTTAGGCAAGTGACGTCATCTCTCAGCCTCAATTTCTCATCTGTAAAGTGGGGCTAACAATAGAATTACCTTCAAGCCAGGCCCAATGGTGCATATTTGTAATCTCAGAGCCCTGTGAGGCTGAGGCAGGAGGATTGCAAGTTCAAGGCCAACCTGGGCAACTTAGTAAGACCCTTTGGCAAAATAAAAAACAAAAAGGACTTAGGACATGGCTCAGTGATAAAGTACCCCTCCGCTTAAGTTTCCTGTACACACACACACACACACACACACACACACACATACACACACGGTACATTCTTAACATTGTTATGAGGAGTAAACAAATTAATATGTATAAAACACCTAGAACAGTGCCTGTCATAAAATAACTCATTGCTAAGAAACACAAAATGAGTACTTTTCTTATGTCCTTCATAGATCTCCTTAGAGGAAAGAGCATGAGCAAGGCAAAAGAACTATTGGGGAAAATACAGGGCAGAGGGTCACTCCAATTCCCTTAGAATTGGAGTACTCCCATATTTGGACAATAGTATTAGGAGTCTTCCAACCAGAAGCTCGTGAGACCCAGCAATTGCACTTCTGGGAATTCATCCTAAGGAAATAATGGGTCAAGAGATCAAAGATGTACATAACAGGATGTTCATTGCCAGGTTGTTTATTATAGTGAAAAACAGCAGCTTGGTTTAATTAATTATGGTGAATTCATACACAGCAGCCATTAAAAACAACAAGGTCAATGTTTTAAAAATATCGATTCAGAAAGAGATTCCTGATATAGTTGGTTGTTAAGACAATAAAAGCAGGTAAGTAGAGTTTGAGAGAGGAGATACTGGAAGGACAAGGTTGGGGTGGGGAACTCCATCTTATTTATTTTTGTAATGAGAAAAAAAAACAAGCAGCAAAACAATTTCCATTTGGGGGGAAAGAAAGAAAACCTTAAAGGTTTAGAATGTCCAGCTAGGAAGTAGTCATGAGCCTGGAATGGCTGGGCCTTCAAAGGAGGATCTCTCTGCTCCTTTGGGAGTGGGCCCAACATTTTATCCTCTTCAATCCTTCTCCCTGCCAAGAAGCAGGGGTCAGTGGGGAGCAAAAGGGCCTGGTGGGGTCAGACATACCCACCAGGTCTGTGGTGTTCAACAGGCTGGCATTTGCTGTTAAACCAGTTTCAAAACCACTGGCCAATGAGCCCTTCCATGTTCTTCTGCTCATTGATTCATTCACTCAACAGGTATTTTTTGAGCATGTGCTCTGTGCCTGGACTATGTGATGAAGCTGGAGTCCTGCAAACAAAGTGTAAGTGTTCAATAAATAGACAAAAAGTTGGTTGTCTTGGAGCTTGTGTTTTAGTGATGATACACAGGTAATTCATGAGACAGATTGTATGAAAAGTGTACTAGATGATGAGAACTATACAGAAAAATCAAACAGGAAGAGAGAAGAGTGAATATGGGATTTGGGAGTGGGATGTGTCATTAAAAGTAGAGAAAAACCCAGTGGGGTGGTGCACACCTGTAATCCAAAAGCTTGGGAGCCTGAGGCCGGAGGATCCCAAGTTCAAAGCCAGCCTCAGCAACTTAGCACGGCCCTAAGCAACTTAGTGAGATCCTTTCTCAAAATAAAAATTAAAAAGGTCTGGGGATGTGGCTCAGTGGTTAAGCACCCCTGGATTCAATCCCCAGTACCAAAAAATAAAATAAAATAAAAAAAGAAAGAAGAAGGAAAACCAAAAAATCAAGAAAATTTGAAGTCCACTCTTGAAGCAGTTCTAGGAACAAGCCATGAAAAAAAAGTAGTCCAACCAGAGGAAACACCAATTACGACAGCCCTGAGGCAGGAAGGGAGTTTGATGGGCTGAATGAAGTATAGAAAAGATGTCAAATAGGCAATAGGATTAGTGAAGCAGAGAGTACCAGATGAATTTGGAGAATAAATGAATATTAAAGGGGGCAGGATTTGGTAAGCTATGGTGAGGTTTTGGCTTTTACCCTGAATGAAATTGGGAGACAGGACAGGGTTTTCAGTAGAGAAATGACAAACACTTGCTTAGGTTTGAACAGGATCACTTTGTCAGGTGACATGCATATAGGCTGGAAGGAGAAGGGTCAAAGAGAGAAGCTGGGGACTGACTAGGAAGCTATAACAGTCATCCAGAGGAAAGATAATGTTGGCTTCAGCCAGAGTGGCTGTGAAATTGAGAGAAGTGATTGCTACCATAGTCCCGTTTTGCTCTGACCTATTAGGTCTGGATTTTTCATCACATCCCGAACAAGCTAATGCAGTCACTTTGTTTTAGTAAGAATAAGGCATACAGTGTGTGTCACTATAGAAATATCCTTCTTAGTCCTGAAGATCTTTGTGTTGTGTTATCTGCTACATCTCCAGTGCCTACAACACTGTTTGGTGCTCACTTGGCACTTAGTGAATGAATGAAATAATGAATGATGAATGAATGAAGGAAGGAAGGAAGGCATTAACTGTGTAGATAAGGGACCAAGGACTTGGACTAAAGGTGGGAAGAGGAGAGGGTAATGTTCGCTCAGAACACACATGGAGGTGTTTCTGGTCCCTTCCTCTCTCTGCCTGGCTGAATGTGAGTGTAAACATTAGTATTCGTAATTTTTGGCCATATCAAAAAATGAACCCATTTAGGAAAAATCACTCGAATTTTATTTAAGAGAAGGGATGCAAGCCGGAATTGGATAGAGTTCCTAATTTGGGGACAAATGGAGTCCAAAGCTTTGGCTCATCTCAGTTCTAGAAAACCAGAAGCACTAGCTTTTCACTCTGCTCTTTTGACACAACCCTTCCAGCTCTTCTAGAAACTTCATTCCCATTCAACAGCATGTCTTTTCCAATCTTTTTGCCCTCCTGCCTGCTGATTCTTCCAGGGCTATCCACTAGCCCTCTTATTATTTTGAAATCCTCATTCCATTCAATGGAAACTCCTCTTAATCTTGAAACATCCCAAATCTCCTTGATTAAGCTATACCCGAATTCTCTGCAGACCCTATCCCTCTTGTCTCTGTAGTCTGCTATGGAAACTTAACTTTCCCTCTAGCTCAAGAGAAGGGTAGATTGACTGACTCAGACCCTGGATATCCCATTTTCCTTCTTTATCTTCTATAGGTACATAATAAGCCATTATTAAGGTAACCTGGGGAAGGTCTTGCAAAGTTTAATCAAGCACAGTGCAAACAAGAGAGGGAAGAAATAGCATCTGCCTGTGGTTTCATTGCACATCTCCATCCTTCTAGTTTAAACATGGCAGATAGATAAATATTCCAAATGGAGGTCATGCTGTTTCTTCCCTCAAAGTCCCACCAACATGGCAACACAGAGGTTTTGAAAAGTCCTTCAGTTAAAAGACTAAGGCAGAAGGATAGAGAAAAGTGCAACACAAGATTGAGAGCGGGACTGAGGTTGTGGCTCAGTGGTGGAGTGCTTGCCTAGCATGTGTGAGGCCCTGGGTTCAATCCTCAGCAGCACATAAGAATAAATAAATAAAGTTCCATCTATGATTAAATATATAATATATGATTTTATATACATATAATTGTATATGACTGGGAAAATATGAAAAATATGTATGAAAACTGGAGAAAGAGGAAACCCAAGTTGGCAGTGGGGGGAGCTCAGAAGCAGATCAATTTCTTCAACAAACCTCAGAAACATTCGGGAATGAGGCACACCAGCTATCTCTGAGAGCAGGAGTGTATTTCGACTGAAAACAAGTAGTGTGGTTTAAAGTTTGTATGAGAAAAATTAGACCTCCAAATATTTCTCCCAGATGGACAGAACACTGGAGATTTTTTCCCAGAAAGGCTGGACACAGAGATACCAAGCACGTTCTAGAGATCACTGCAACAGAAGAAAATGATGGTCCACATGCTACACAGCAAGGTGTTCATGCCCCCACTCAGCTCCAGGAACATATGCAGCTGTGACTCTCTGTTCCCCTGACAGAGACTGGAGTCTTCCTCTGGGAAATAATATTTGGGAGTCCCCCAAAAAGTCCAGGAAATTCTGGCTGAGCCTGGTAGCACACACCTGTAATCCTAGCTACTAGGAAGCTTGAGGTAGGAGGATCACAAGCTCAAGGCCAGCCTCAGTAACTTAGTGAGACCCGGTATCCAAATTTAAAAAATAGAATAAAAAGGGTTCTGGTTGTAGCTCAGCAGTAGAGTATACCTGGGTTCAATTTCCAGTACCCCTCAAAATCAAAACTGACAAAAGTCCAGGAAACTCACTCTGCTCTGTGCAGTTGAAAACCCCTACAATCTGCATACAGAATTCCAATAAGCTTTCAGTTCCTCACTCTTAGAAATGAGTGGACACTCAAGGATGACCAGACATTTGAGGAAATCCTTTAATGGGGAAGACAAAGACTAAGACAAACAGAAAATTTAATTCAGAGGAAGTAGACACAAAGCGGGGAACAGAAGAAAACTCAAAACAAACAACTACTACATCTCCATGGCTTGCAACAACAAAGGGTGACCTTTTGCTCATGCCATATATTATCTGCATGTCTGTTCTGTTGTCTTCCCTCAGGATCCAAACCGAAGAAGAAGCTTCCATCAGAGGTATCCTCAGGCTCCTAGCAGACAGGAAAGAGAGATGGAGGCATTGCACAGTGACTCTCAATGCTTCTGCTCAAAAGTAGAACATATCTCTTCCACTCATATTTCATTGACCCGAACAAGTGATGTGTCCAAATCTGATGTTTGCAGTTCAGAAAACATTATTCTGCTGCATAGACAGTCCTGATAGACAGGATAGAAAATGCTTTAGCAACACCAGAATCTACAGGAATCCGTAGAACGAAAACAGGAGGCAGTCAAAGAGAAAAGAGAGGAGAATTAACAAATTGTCAACATGATAAGATAAAAGCAAAATTAAATAAATTATGAGCTCAAGGGTGCACGACTGTAATGCCAGCTACCCAGGAGGCTAAGGCAGGAGTATCACAGGATTGAGGCCAGCCTGGGCAACTGAGTGAGATTCTGTCTCAAAATATAAAATAAAAATGATTGGGGATATAGCTCAGTAGTAAAGTGCCATTGAATTCAATGATTCAATTCCCAGTACTGAATGTGTGTGTGTGTGTGTGCGTGTGTGTGTGTGTGTAGTTGATGACAAATAGACAAAAGTACAAAGAAATGGAAACTAAATAAAATTAAAAGAAGGCTCCAAGAAGCCCAATATGTGAATTAAAGTAATACAATGGAGGGGAAAAAAAACAAAGACAAGTGAGAGTAGGAAAACATTAATGAAATAATTCAACAACATTCCTCTTCATGAAAGGGCAAATGTTTCTGAAATGAAAGGGCACAATAAGCATACTAGATAAAAAAGACAAATAACAGGGCACGTTTTGGTGAAATTTTAGTGTACTTTACAAAGCGGCCTTAAAGTTTCCCAAAGAAAAGCAAGTGTATGAATCAGAGTAGCATCAAACTCCTCAACCACACACTGGAAGCTAGAAGATAATGGATCAATGTCCTTGAATGTTTTACAGTAAATGGTTTGCAACTTAGAATTTTATACTCAAATGACCAATAAAGTGTGAGGATAAAACAAAGACATGTTCAGATGGAAAGGTTCTCAAGACATATACTTTTTTTTTCAAGAAGCTGTTGCAGGATTTGATCTATTAAAATGAAAATTGAGATACTTCCTACCATCTTTCCATGACAACATAATGGTGTGCATGAATATCCTGGCTGATGCTCTCAAAGGCATCAAAAATACCAAAAGGGAGCTGTGTGTGGTGGCACACATCTGTAATCCCATCCACTCAGGAGGCTGAGGCAGGGGGATCATGAGTTAAAAGCCAGACTCAGCAAAAGTGAGGTACTAAGCAACTCAGTGAGACCCTGTCTCTAAATAAAATACAAAATAGGGCTGGGGATGGGGCTCAGTGGTTGAGTGCCCTTGAGTTCAATCTCCAGTACCAAAAAAAAAAAATTAAAAAAGGAATGGCAAACGCCAGGTATGTTAAGTTGTGCTTCAAAGTCATCATGTGGCTTCTAACTGAGAAGACAAATTTGAAATCAGTGATGACCACAGAGCTGGATGGTCAACCACAGATTTGATAAACAAAGACATAGAAAAATGGTAGAATAATCTCCTTCCATTCAATCACATTGATTTCATTGTATTGAAAACCTCAGCTGGCATCACAGACCATGAAGAAGCCAGACAAAAACACACAGGAGGGGAAAATTTGAGACACTTTTTCTTGGGATTTAAAACGTACATACTGATCCAACATGGCGGCCGGCGAGGAAGCAGCGACTCCAACGTCTCCACTTTAACAGGATATGAAAGACTCATCGAAACAGCTGCAGCCTAGCTACAGAGGAACTTCTAGCATAAGTTCTAGCATCCTTAACTTCTAGCATCCTTAAGAGGAGAGCTGCCGTGAACTGGTAGGTTTACTCGAAGTGACAGGTTGCCCCAGAGAAGTGGATCTTGGAAGGCCACGCGGGCACAGAGGTCTAGTCCCCCAACCATCAGCCGCTCCGGGAGGTGGCTCCCCCTGGAGGCCTAGCTCTCGCCCTGGGAGAAGCGGCCCCACCCGCCCGCTTCCTAACCAGGCGGCCACAGCTACTCAGCGATAAAGGTGCCCACGTGGCGGGTGCAGAAGTTAAGTCCTACAGACGCCAGCCGCCTTTGCAACCCGCGGGAACCCTGAGCGGCTTGGCCCGCCCCGCCCGAACCGGCAGTCCTCCGCCATACGGGCTCCCCCAGGAGGCCTAGCTCTCGCCCTGGGAGAAGCGGCCCCACCCGCCCGGTTTCTAACCAGGTGGCCTCAGCTACTTGGAGATAAAGGTGCCCTCGTGGTGGGTGCAGAAGTTAAGTCCTGCAGACGCCAGCCACCTTTGCAACCCGCGGGATCCCTGAGCGGCTTGGCCCGCCCCGCCTGAACCGGCAGTCCTCCGACATACAGGCTCCCCCGGGAGGCCTAGCTCTCGCCCTGGGAAAAGCGGCCCCACCCGCCCGGTTCCTAACCAGGCAGCCACAGCTACTAGGCAATAAAGGTGCCCACGTGGCGGGTGCAGAAGTTAAGTCCTGCAGACGCCAGCCGCCTTTGCAACCCGCGGGAACCCTGAGCGGCTTGGCCCTCCCCGCCTGAACCGGCGGCGGGTGCAGAAGTTAAGTCCTGCAGACGCCAGCCACCTTTGCAACCCGCGGGATCCCTGAGCGGCTTGGCCCGCCCCGCCTGAACCGGCAGTCCTCCACCATACGGGCTCCCCTGGGAGGCCTAGCTCTCGCCCTGGGAAAAGCGGCCCCACCCGCCCAGTTCCTAACCAGGCAGCCACAGCTACTTGGCAATAAAGGTGCCCACGTGGCGGGTGCAGAAGTTAAATCCTGCAGACGCCAGCCGCCTTTGCAACCCGCGGGAACCCTGAGAGGCTTGGCCCGCCCCGCCCGAACCGGCGGCGGGTGCAGAAGTTAAGTCCTGCAGACGCCAACCGCCTTTGCAACCCGCGGGATCCCTGAGCGGCTTGGCCAGCCCCGCCCGAACCGGCAGTCCTCCACCATACGGGCTCCCCCGGGAGGCCTAGCTCTCGCCCAGGGAAAAGCGGCCCCACCCGCCCGGTTCCTAACCAGGCAGCCACAGCTACTCGACAATAAAGGTGCCCACGTGGCGGGTGCAGAAGTTAAGTCCTGCAGACGCCAGCCACCTTTGCAACTCGCGGGAACCCTGAGCGGCTTGGCCCGCCCCGCCCGAACCGGCGGCGGGTGCAGAAGTTAAGTCCTGCGGACGCCAACCGCCTTTGCAACCAGCGGGATCCCTGAGCGGCTTGGCCCGCCCCGCCCGAACCGGCAGCGGGTGCAGAAGTTAAGTCCTGCAGACGCCAGCCACCTTTGCAACCCGCGGGATCCCGGAGCGGCTTGGCCCGCCCCGCCTGAACCGGCAGTCCTCCACCATCCGGGCTCCCCCGGGAGGCCCAGCTCTCACCCTGGGAGAAGCGGCCCCACCCGCCCGGGTCCCAACCACGCGACCGCAGCTACTCGGCGATAAAGGTGCCCCCGCAGCGGGTGCAGGAGTTAAGTCCTGCTGATACCAGCCGCGTTTGCAAGCCGCCGGCACCCAGTGCGGCTTGGCCCACCCCGCCTGAACCGGCAGTCGGCCTCCACCATCCGGGCTCCCCCGGGAGGCCTAGTTCTCGCTCCGGGAGCAGCCCCCTGCAAGCTAGGCGAACCTTTGACCCATCGGGAGGTTAGGCCCAGCAACCTGCGGAGTGATAGAGGTGCCCCTCGTGCCTGCTGGGTAGGCAGACCTTTGACCGACCAGCAGAGCAGACCTAGGGCCTGCCAGCGTGGTAGACGGATCACACCAATTGGAGGAGGATCACAGCCACTACATGCCCTGCAAGGGTGATTATTCAACTATACAAGAGCAATATAAACAAATAGAGGGAAAATTTCAAAACACAACAGTTTCAACAAGCAGAAAGAAACGCCAGCAGTATGAAAAGACAAGGAAAGAAAGGACCACAGGCAATGCAGGTCAACTCAACTTTAGAAGAGGTAATAGGTGCAACAGATGGAATGTCAGATAGAGAGATCAGGATATACATGCTTCAGATGATCTGGAGTCTCAAGGAAGACATGAGACAGCAAAATCAGATAATGAAAGATCACATTGACAAACAAATCCAGGAAGTAAAAGATCAATTTCACAGGGAGATAGAGGAAATAAAAAACAAACAAATAGAAATACTAGAATTGCAGGAAAAAATAAACCAACTTAAAAACTCAATTGAGAATACTACCAGCAGAGTAGATCACTTAGAAGAGAGAACATCAGACAATGAAGACAAAGTATTTCAACTGGAAAAGAACATAGACAGCTCAGCAAGTCTGCTAAGAAACCATGAACAGAACATCCAAGAAATATGGGACAATATCAAAAGACCAAATTTAAGAGTCATTGGGATACAGGAAGGCACAGAGCTCCAAACCAGAGGAATACACAGCCTATTCAATGAAATAATACGAGAAAACTTCCCAGACTTGAAGAATGAGACAGAATCCCAAATCCTAGAAGCCTACAGGACGTCGAATGTACAAAACCATAAGAGATCCACACCTAGACACATTATAGTGAAGATGTCCAACATACAGAATAAGGAAAGAATTTTAAAAGCTACAAGGGAAAGGAAGCAGATTACATTTAGGGGTAAACCAATCAGGATAACAGCTGATCTCTCAACACAGACTCTGAAAGCTAGAAGATCCTGGAATAACATATTTCAAACACTGAAAGAAAATGGGTTCCAACCAAGAATCGTGTATCCGGCAAAATTAAGCTTCAGGTTAGAAGATGAAATTAAAACCTTCCATGATAAACAAAAGTTAAAAGAATTCGCAGCTAGAAAACCATCTCTTCAAAAAATCCTTGGCAAAACATTGCAGGAAGAGGAAATGGAAAATAACATTGAAAACCAACAATGGGAGGTAGGACAGTAAAGGGGGGAAAGTAGTCAAAGAGGATAACAAATCAGGTTTAGTAACATCAACAAACAAATATGGATAGAAGTACAAACCATATCTCAATAATAACCCTAAATGTCAATGGCTTAAACTCACCAATTAAGAGACACAGGCTAGTAGAATGGATCACAAAACAAGACCCAACAATATGATGTCTACAGGAGACGCATCTGATAGAAAAAGATATCCATAGACTGAAGGTGAAAGGTTGGGAAAAATCATACCACTCATATGGACAGCGGAAACAAGCAGGCGTGTCCATACTCATATCTAATAAAATAGATTTCAAGCCAAAGCTAATCAAAAGGGATAAAGAAGGACACTTCATACTGCTCAAGGGAACCATAAACCAACAAGACATAACAATCATAAATATATATGCCCCAAATAATGGTGCAGCGGTGTTCATCAAGCAAACTCTTCTCAAGTTAAAGAGTCTGATAGACCACCATACAATCATCATGGGAGACTTCAACACACCTCTCTCACCACTGGACAGATCTTCCAAACAAAAGTTAAACAAGGAAACTATAGAACTCAACAACACAATTAATAACCTAGACTTAATTGACATATATAGACTTTACCACCCAACATCAAGTAGTTACACTTTTTTTTCAGCAGCACATGGAACCTTCTCAAAAATAGACCATATATTATGTCACAGGGCAACTCTTAGACAATATAAAGGGGTAGAGATAATACCATGCATCTTATCTGATCATAATGGAATGAAACTGAAAATCAATGATAAAAGAAGAAAGGAAAAATCAAGCATCACTTGGAGAATGAACAACAGGTTGCTGAGTGACATTTGGGTTATTGAAGACATCAAGGAGGAAATTAAAAAATTCCTAGAGTTAAATGAAAACACGGACACAACATATCGGAATCTATGGGACACATTGAAAGCAGTCCTAAGAGGAAAATTCATTGCTTGGAGTTCATTCCTCAAAAAAAGAAAAAACCAACAAATAAATGATCTCATACTTCATCTCAAAATCCTAGAAAAAGAGGAGCAAAACAACAGCAAAAGAAGTAGAAGGCAAGAAATAATCAAAATCAGAGCTGAAATTAATGAAATTGAAACAAAAGAAACAATTGAAAAAATTGACAAAACTAAAAGCTGGTTCTTTGAAAAAATAAATAAAATTGACAGACCCTTAGCCATGCTAACGAAGAGAAGAAGAGAGAGAACCCAGATTACTAGCATACGGGATGAAAAAGGCAATATCACACAGAAATACAGAAGATAATCAGAGACTATTTTGAAGCCTTATACTCCAATAAAATAGAAGATAGTGAAGGCATAGATAAATTCCTTAAGTCTTACGATCTGCCCAGATTGAACCAGGAGGATATAGACAACCTAAACAGACCAATAACAATAGAAGAAATAGAAGAAACCATCAAAAGACTACCAACTAAGAAAAGCCCAGGCCCGGATGGGTATACAGCAGAGTTTTACAAAACCTTTAAAGAGGAACTAACACCAATACTTTTCAAGATATTTCAGGAAATAGAAAAAGAGGGAGAACTTCCAAATTCATTCTACGAGGCCAACATCACCCTGATTCCGAAACCAGACAAAGACACTTCAAAGAAAGAAAACTACAGACCAATATCTCTAAGGAACCTTGACGCAAAAATCCTCAATAAAATTCTGGCGAACCGGATTCAAATACATATCAAAAAAATTATACACCATGATCAAGGAGGATTCATCCATGGGATACAAGGCTGGTTCAATATACGGAAATCAATAAATGTTATCCACCACATCAATAGACTAAAAAATAAGAACCATATGATAGTCTCGATAGACGCAAAAAAAGCATTCGACAAAGTACAGCATCCCTTTATGTTCAAAACTCTAGAAAAATTAGGGATAACAGGATCATACCTCAACATTGTAAAAGCAATATATGATAAGCCACAGGCCAGCATCATTCTGAATGGAGAAAAATTGAAGGCATTCCCTCTAAGATCTGGTACAAGACAGGGATGCCCTCTCTCACCACTTCTGTTCAACATAGTCCTCGAAACACTGGCAAGAGCAATTAGACAGAGGAAAGAAATTAAAGGGATAAAAATTGGAAAAGAAGAACTTAAATTATCACTATTTGCAGATGATATGATTCTATACCTAGCAGACCCAAAAGGGTCTACAGAGAAGCTATTAGAGCTAATAAATGAATTCAGCAAAGTGGCAGGATATAAGATCAACACGCATAAATCAAAGGCATTCCTGTATATCAGCGACAAATCCTCTGAAACGGAAATGAGGACAACTACTCCATTCACAATATCCCCCCAAAAAATAAAATACTTGGGAATCAACCTAACAAAAGAGGTGAAAGATTTATACAATGAAAATTACAAAACCCTAAAGAAAGACATAGAAGAAGACCTTAGAAGATGGAAAAATATACCCTGCTCATGGATAGGCAGATCCAACATCATCAAAATGGCGATATTACCAAAAGTTCTCTATAAGTTCAATGCAATGCCAATCAAAATCCCAGCTGCATTTCTTGTAGAAATAGATAAAAGAATCATGAAATTCATATGGAATAATAAAAGACCCAGAATAGCAAAAACAATACTAAGCAGGAAGTGTGAATCAGGCGGTATAGCGATACCAGACTTCAAACTATACTACAGAGCAATAGTAACGAAAACAGCATGGTACTGGTACCAAAACAGGCGGGTGGACCAATGGTACAGAATAGAGGACACAGTAACCAATCCACAAAACTACAACTATCTTATATTTGATAAAGGGGCTAAAAGCATGCAATGGAGGAAGGATAGCATCTTCAACAAATGGTGCTGGGAAAACTGGAAATCCATTTGCATCAAAATGAATCTGAATCCCTATCTCTCGCCTTGCACAAAAGTTAACTCAAAATGGATCAAGGAGCTTGATATTAAATCAGAGACACGGCATCTGATAGAAGAAAAAGTTGGTTATGATCTACATACTGTGGGAGCAGGCTCCAAATTCCTCAATAGGACACCCATAGCGCAAGAGTTAACAACTAGAATCAACAAATGGGACTTACTCAAACTAAAAAGTTTTTTCTCAGCAAAAGAAACAATAAGAGAGATAAACAGGGAGCCTACATCCTGGGAACAAATCTTTACTCCACACACTTCAGATAGAGCCCTAATAACCAGATTATATAAAGAACTCAAAAAATTAGACAATTAGACAACAAGTAACCCAATCAATAAATGGGCAAAGGACCTGAACAGACACTTCTCAGAAGAGGACATACAATCAATCAATAAGTACATGAAAAAATGCTCACCATCGCTAGCAGTCAGAGAAATGCAAATCAAAACTACCCTAAGATACCATCTCACTCCAGTAAGATTGGCAGCCATTAGGAAGTCAAACAACAATAAGTGCTGGAGAGGATGTGGGGAAAACGGCACTCTTGTTCATTGCTGGTGGGACTGCAAATTGGTGCAGCCAATTTGGAAAGCAGTATGGAGATTTCTTGGAAAGCTGGGAATGGAACCACCATTTGACCCAGCTATTCCCCTTCTCGGTCTATTCCCTAAAGACCTAATAAGAGCATGCTACAGGGACACTGCTACATCGATGTTCATAGCAGCACAATTCACGATAGCAAGATTGTGGAATCAGCCTAGATGCCCTTCAATAGATGAATGGATTAAAAAAATGTGGCATTTATACACAATGGAGTATTACTCTGCATTTAAAAATGACAAAATCATAGAATTTGGAGGGAAATGGATGGCATTAGAGCAGATTATGCTAAGTGAAGCTAGTCAATCTTTAAAAAACAAATACCAAATGACTCCTCTGATATAAGGGGAGGAAACAAGGACAGGGTAGGGACGAAGAGCTTGAGACGAAGATTTTCATTAACAGGGTTGAGAGGTGGGAGGGAAGGGAAACGAGAAGGGGAATCGCATGGAAATGGAAGGCGATCCTCAGGGTTATACAAAATGTCATATAAGAGGAAAGGAGGGGTAAGACAAGATAATTCAAATGGAAGAAGTGATTTACAGTAGAAGGGGTAGAGAGAGAAAAGGGGAGGGGAGGGGAGGGGAGGGGGGATAGTAGAGAATAATATAGACAGCAGAATACATCAGACACTAGAAAGGCAATATGTCAATCAATGGAAGGGTAACTGATGTGATACAGCAATCTGTATACGGGATAAAATTGGGAGTTCATAACTCATTTGAATCAAACTGTGAAATATGATGTATGAGGAACTATGTAATGTTTTGAACGACCAACAATAAAAAAAAAAGAACTCAAAAAGCTAAACACCAAAAAAAAAACAAAAAACAAAAAACAAATAACCCAATCAAATAAATGGGCCAAGGACCTGAACAGACACTTCTCAGAAGATGATATACAATCAATCAACAAATATATGAAAAAATGTTCATCATCTCTAGCAATTAGAAAAATACAAATTAAAACTATTCTAAGATTTCATCTCACTCCTGTCGGAATGGCAGCTTATTATGCATACAAACAGCAAGAAACATTGGCAAAGATGTGGAAAAAAAGGTACACTCATACACTGCTGGTGGGACTGCAAAATGGTGCAGCCAATATGGAAAGCAGTATGGAGAATCTTTGGAAAACTGGAAATGGAACCATCATTTGACCCAGCTATCCCTCTCCTCAGTCTATACCTAAAGGATTTAAAAACAGTGTACTACAGGGACACAGCCACATCAATGTTTATAGCAGCACAATTCACAATAGCTAAACTGTGGAACCAACCTAGATGCCAGTTAGTAGAGAAATGGATTAAAAAAAATGTAGCATATATACACAATGGAATATTACTCAGCAATAAAAGAGAATAAAATCATGGCATTTGCAGGTAAATGAATGGAGTTGGAAAAGATAGCCAAACCCCTCCCCACCCCCCCAAAAAGCCAAATGCCAAATGTTTTCTCTGATATAAGGAGGCTGATTCATATTGGGGTAGGGAGCGGGAGCATGGTAGGAATACACAAACTCTAGATAGGGCAGAGGATTGGGAGGGGGAGGGATGGGACAAGGGGTTAGAAATGATGGTAGAATGTGATGGACATCATTATCCAAAGTACATGTACAAAGACATGAATTGGTGTGAATATACTTTGTATACAACCAGAGATATGAAAATTGTGCTCTATATGTGTAATAGGAATTGTAATGCATTCTGCTGACATATATTAAAAAAAACAATAAAAAATAAATTCAAAAAAAAATAAATAAAACGTACATACTATTAAAAGATGTCAATAGATCAAATAATGAAGAATGATCCAAAAATGAGGGAGATCTGGAAGCCAGAAAGCAGGGAATCTAATATTACAGAAATGTGGGGATGACCCCTAGGATGAAAATAAGTCCCCAGACTTCCCTTTTACCATCATTCTTTGTATATAATAGGGAGCCAAGCTGCAATCCTGGAGCCCCAACAGCAGCAGAAAAAGGATCATGGAGAATTTTAGAAGAGATACTTCCAAGAAAAAATGCTAGGACATATTGAGATGAGGTTTACTTTTCTGGCAGACAGTTTGGGGGTGAATTAGTTATAGGTACACAGAAGACGAAGCAGGCACAAAATATTGGAGAACATAAAGGGTATTCAAAAAGGGCATATAATCATAGGAACTTCATATTTTTATTGGTACTTTTTATTTATACGTGACAGTAGAATCCTCTTGATATAATTATACAAGCATGCGATATATCTTATTCCAATTAGGATCTCAGTGTTGTGGGTGTACATGATGGTGAGATTCACTGTGGTGTATTAAATTCTATGCATATATAGGAAGGAATTCCATATAAATAGAGCTATATCAGGATGATGGGAAGAAGGGAAGACTTGTATGACTTTAGGTGGATAAAGGGAGATGTTCTTTTAGAACAAGAAGTCAGTAGATAATATATAAAACTGAAAATCCAGTATATATCAATATATAATTTAGAAATGTAGAGGAAAATATCAGTAAAATATTTTCCATCTAAAAGTGCTGAAACCAGGCATGATGGTGCATACCTGTAATCGCAACATCTGGTGAGGCTAAGGCAGGAGGATTGAAGATTCAAAACCATCCTCAGCAACTTAGCAAGGCCCTAAGCATATGGCTCAGTGGTTAAGCACCCCTGGATTCAATCTCTGGTACTAAAAAATAAACAAGAAAATGAATCAACAAATAAATAGACTAAAAATATTAGACTCTAAGGTGTTGGAATTAGGTATAGAAAGGTTAAGGCAGGGACACTCTGCTTTTTGCCATAAACAGTACAAACTATGTACATTATTTTTTTTGAATTTTATTTTCCTACTTAATTGTGAATCTGAATATCTCTTAACATGTCCAATGACTAGTTCTCTTTCTGCATATACCCTATTGGTAACATTTAGCCTATTTTTTGGAATGGTATGCCTTATTTTTAGGAGTCTATTATAATTTATAAATTTGTACATTAATTCATTTAACGAATATTCATTGAGCATCTGTTGTATGCCATGCACTGTGGAAGGCACTGGGGATACAGAACATACAGAAAATAAGAGAACAAGTCTGTTTAATGGGCCTGACAGAGAAGCAGTAAACAAATATAGACTCACTTTCTTTTTTCTTTCTCTTTTCTCTCTCATTTATTTATTTTTGTACTGGAGATTGAACCAGGGGCCCTTTACCAATGAGCCACATCCCCAGTCCTTTTTAGTTGTAATCTGGAGATGGAGGCCTTGCTAAATTGCAGAGGCTAGTTTTGAATTTGAAATCCTCCTGCCTCAGCTTCCCAAGTGGCTGGGATTACAGGCAGGTGCTACCATACTCCTGACCAGCCTCACTTTCTGGAACAGTTAGTGTTCTGAGGAGAATAAAAAGGAGTGTCAGGGTAGATTATGAAAGGTGGGGAATGGCTGCTTGTATTGGACTGTTAGGGAATGCATCTATGAAGAGATGAAATGCAAATCATTTACATCTCATGAGAATTAAAGTACAGATTCAGCATTTCAGACACTAGGAATAGAAATTTTACATGTGCTAAAGCAAAAATAAAATAAAATAAAGGGGGTGTTAGAGAAATGGAAGACCACCTGGATAAAAGTTGCCAATCATGTCTCCCAATCTGTCCTTTGTGTTTTAATTTTGTTTATGGTGATTATTGTTATACAGACATTTCAGAGTTTTGATGGCATCAAATGTATCAGTCTTTTCATTGAGATCTTTTTCACTTTCTATGGTTTCTTTAAAAGAAGGTTTTTCCCCCTACATCAATATTATAACCATACTTTTCAATATTTTCTTATCATAGATTCATACTTTATATTTTATATCTTCTGCTTTTAATTTGTCTGTAATTTCACTTTTAAATGGTGTGAAGAAAGGATCTAAATTTTTTCCCAAATGGATAGCCAATTGCCTCAATACTATTTATTGAATAGACCATTCTTTCTCTGCTTATTTGAAAAGCCGCCTTCATTAAACACCAGATTACCACATACACATGGATGTGTTTCTGGTCTCTATTCAGTGCCATTGTTCCCCATCTCTATCCCTGTGCTAGGTCTGATTATTAGGCCAGTAATCCTGCCTCAGGCCAAATTGGCTATTTAGGGCCCTTGTCCATTCTGATTGGTCTGAATTTATGGCATACCCATTGTTATCTCCTTTGAATAGAGCTCTAGCACACAGTTTTTATTCCTAGAAATGTATGAAATATTTGGATGTCTGGTCAAGCAAGTCTCCCTTTCCATTGTTCTTACCTTTCGAAATTGTCTTAGCTATTCTTGTGCATTTTCTCTCACACATGAATTTTCTAATCAATTTGTCAAGTTCTGTGAAAACTCCTGCTGGGAATTTGACTGTGAGAGAATTAAATTTATAGATTAGCTTGGAAAGAATTGATGTCTTTACATTATTGAGTTTCCCATCCAGGAACATGAGTGTATCTCCATATATTTAGATCTCATCAAGTGTTCTTTTGTAAAATTGTAGATTCTTCTTTTTATAAGCCTCTCACACTCCTTATTTTATTTTTCCTTAGCTATTTTATACTTCTGTTTAGCAACAGAAGTTTTTGGGGGAAAGAAACTCCTTTACCCGATTTACTTTCTAATTGCTCATTGCTGGTTTATCTTGATTTCTTTTACAAAAAACTTCATTTTGTAATAGTTTTAGATTTATAGGAAAAAATCCAAAGAAGGATACGGATGTAGCTCAGTGGTACAGTGCTTGCCTAGTGTGTGTGATTCGGTGGATTCAATCCCCAGCACCATTAAAACAAAAAATAAGAAGAAAAAGAAAGAAGAATTCATTTCAAAGACAATATAAAGATTTCTCATAATCCATGACTCATTTTAAAAAGTTTATAGTTGTAGATGGACAGCATGCCTTTATTTTATTTATTTATTTTTATATGGTGCTGAGGATTGAACCCAGTGCTCACATGTGCAAGGCAAGTGCTCTACCACTGAGCTACAGCCCCAGCCCTCTATGCCTAATTTTTATATTATGAACAACTTACATTACTATACACACTTAATGAATGAATCAATGCATTATTATTAACTAAGGTACATTGTTTATTCGTATTTCCTTAGTTTTTACCTAATGTCGTTTTTTCTGTTCCAGGATACCATTCAGGATACCACATTCCATTTAATTATCACATTTCCTTAGGCTCCTCTCAGCTGTGACAGTTTCTCAGACTTTCCTTGTTACTCATGACCTTGATCATTTTGAGGAGTACTGCTCAGGTACTTCCTGGAATCTGCCTTAACAGAGATTTTTCTGATATTTTTCTCATGATTTGACTGAGTTACAAATCTGGGGAAGGGAGATCACAGAGGTAAATGCCATTTCCATCACATGATAGGAATATATGATCAACATGACTTGTCACTGTTGATTTTTCTGTAATCAATCAGCTGAGGCAAAATTTGTCATAAAGCTCCTCCATTATAAAATTACTTTTTTCCACCTTCTATAGTGTACTCCTTAGGAAGAGTTACTATGGGCAGGTCACACTAATTGTTGTGGGTAGAATATTTTCATAAATTACCTGAAATTCTCATGCCCTGGAGATTTATCCATTCTGCTTGATTTGTGTCAGTATTGACTCATAAACATCTATTTTTATATTTCGGTTAGAATATAATACTCTTTTAGATTTGCTCAGGTCACTGGGAGCTCTTTCAAATAGATCCTATGTTCTTCATATCCCAAAAATGTGTTTTTTATTTTTATTTAATCATGTGTTTGGGTTTAGGTTGGAGGGGGTACTCCCATACTTTCTGAAACGATAGTATATTCCAGTCCTATTTTGTGCATTTCCTGCTCCAGTTGTCAAACCAGCCACTTCTTCAAGGATCCATGTTTCCTTTTATTGGAGAATGGTATGAGACACCAAGATCTAGGTACCAAGAGTGCTCACTGCTATCACGATGTACTTGCTTTTAGGCCTTAACAGCCAAAAGTACCAAAATGTTTGTGTGTATTGTAATCTATGTATATCTATAAATATTTCTGTATGTAACTATCTGTATCTATATAGTAAGCTAAACATGATGATGACTTCAACTCTAATCTGTAATCACGTGGATGATTCTAGTCTACTTCTCTTGCTTATCTATAAACTACAACAATAATGAATCAGGCTCCAACTATTGAACATCCATTAACTTAATTGTATTCTTCCAGTATACATGTATGGTGGTATAAGAATTGTTAACCATACCCCTGCAAAAAATAAATGTCTCACAATAAATCTCACTTTCTTTTACTTTCAGGTTTACAGATTGCAGGTTTTCAAAGTTACTTAGGTTAATCCCTCCTTCCTCTCACCACCCTACAATTTGATTCTTTGGTCACATTCTGCATTCCATCCTGGAATCCCCAATCTCCTAAAAGATTTTTTAAAATTTGCTTCATTAAGATTACTTCTTTATGCTGTAAAGTTCTGTGGCTTTTGAATAATGCTGTGTCATGCAGCCACAATTTCAATATTATACAGAATGGTTTCACCACCTTTAAGTCCCCTTTGCTTCACCTACCCATCTCTTACCCTCCTCACCTGGAGCCCCTGTGACCACTGCTATTTTTATTATATGGTCATCACTATAGTTTTGCCTTTTCCAGAATGTCATTTCCAGATGGTTTGGAATCATATAATATGTAGCCTTTCGGAATGACCTCTTTTGCTTAGTTCACACATATTGTTCTGTTTCTTTTTTTGTGGGGGTGAGGGATGGGTACTGGGGATTGAACTCAGAGACAATGAACCACTGATCCACATCCCCAGCCCTATTTTGTATTTTTTATTTAGAGACATGGTCTCACTGAGTTGGCTTAGTGCCTCACTTTTGCTGAGGCTGGCTCTGAACTTGCAATCCTCCTGCCTCAGCCTCCTGACTGCTGGTATTACAGGTGTGCACCTCCTCACCTGGCTTGTTTTGTTACTTAATAGCTCATTTATTTGTAGCATTGAATAATATTCCATTGTATGGGTGTTTTTTTTTATTTCTATTCACCTACTGATAAGTAGGTGAATGTATAATTGCTTACTAGTTTGAGCAATTATGAATAGGTAAATCAAGAACAGGTGGATCTATTGTTGCTTCTACTTTAGGGCAATTATGAGTACAGCTGCTATAACATCTGTGAGGAAGTTTTTGTGTGGGCACAAATTTTCAAATCACTTGACTAAGTACCTAGGAATACAATTACTGGATTGTATGTTCAGACAACACCTAACTTTGTACAAAATCACCAAACTGTCTTCTAAAGTTGTTGTACAATTTTGCATAAGCAATAGCCATGAATTAACATTCCCATTGTTCCACATCTTCACCATCGATTGATAGTATCAGTTGTTGGACTTCAGCCATCCTATACACATATGTGGTATTATTTAAATTTGCAATACCCTAATGGTAAATGATGTTGAGCATCTTTTCATGTGCTTGTTTGCCATCCATATATCATCTTTAATGAGCATCTGTTCTGATTTTTCACCTATTTTAATTGTGTTATTTGTCTTGTTATTTTTGTATTTTAAGTGTTCTTTCTATATTTTGGATATAAGTTTTCTACTGTATGTGTTTTGTAAATATTTTCCTCCTATCTTAAATGGCGTATTTTGCAGAGTAGATGTCTTCAATTTTAATTAAATGTAACATCATTTTTTTCCTTTTATGTATTGTGCTCTAGGTGTTATGTTAAAAATTAACTACAAACCCAAGATCACCTTGGCTTTCTCTTGTGTTTTATACAATTTTTACTCTTTTATGCTTTACATGTAGGTATATAACTCATTTTGAATAAATTTGGGGGAAAGGTGTAATGACTTTGTTTAGCTTTTATGAGTTTTGTTTTGGTTTTGCTTCTGGGCATCTATAAGCAAATGTTGCTAAATTATCCTTTTCCCACTGAATGATCTTAGTTACTGTATCAAGGAACAACTGACTATATTTGCATGGGTCCACTTCTGGACTCTGCACTGTGTTTTGTTGATCTTTGTGTCTATTTGCATAGATGTGTGTGCTATTTCACTAACACCACATTGTCTTTCACTACAGTTGCTTAAGAGTCAGTCATGAAATTTGGTCATGTGAGTTTCCCAACTTTGATTTTTCAGCATTGTGCTGGCCACTCTAGGTCTTTTGCCTTTCTATTTAAGTTTAAGTGTCAACTTATCTATACAGAATAGCTTGCTGGGATTTGGTTTAAGATTGTATTAAACTGGGTGCAGTGACACATGCCTGTAATTCTAGAAGCTCAGCAGGCTAAGGCAGAAGGATCATAAGTTCAAACCAGTGTCTGCAATTTAGTGATGTTCTAAGCAACTCAGCAAGACCCTGTCTCTAAATAAATTTTTAAAAAGGACTTGGGATGTGGCTCAGTGGCTAAGTGCCCCTGGGTTCAATCCCTGGTACCAAAAAAAAAATGAAATCTATATATGAAGTTGGAGAAGATCTGACATCTTAACAGTATTGAGCCTTCTAATCAAAGAACAAATTTGTACGTCATTTAGATCTTTGATTTCTTTCACCAGTTTTATGTTTTTCCACATATAGAAGCTATTTTGTCAGATTTGTATTTAAGATTTTATTTTTGTAACTATTTTGAATGGCATATTTTATTTCTAATTTCAGTTATTTATTTTCTTGCATATAGGAAATCAATTGACACTTGTATATTAACTTTGTATCCTACTACCTTTTAAAACTTATTAGTTTCAGGAGGATCATTTGTGGTACTAAGGATTGAACTAGGGCCTTATGAGTGCTCAGCAAGTGCTCTATCACTGAGCAACATCCCCATTCCTTCTTTTGGTCAATTATTTGGTGATTTTTACATAAATGATCACATCATCTGTGAACAAAGACAGTCTTATTTCTTATTTCCCAATCTCTCTACTTCTCATTTATTTTTATGTGTTACTGAAGTAGCCAAGACTTGCAGTATGGCATTGAATACAAGTGGAGGGAGAGGACATCCTTGTTTCCAATCTTAGGGAGGGAGCATCTAATTTTTCACCATTAAATGTAATGTGAATATAGGTTGGTGTATATTTTCTTTATCATGTTGAGTAAGTTCTCTGCTCTTCCAGGTTTACTGACAGTTTTTATCATGAAGGAGTGTTACATTTTGTCAAACATTTTTTTTCTGCATCAATTGATGTACTCATGTGATTTTTCTTTAACTTGTTGATGTGGTAGGTTACATTGCTTTTCAAATTTTGGACTAGCCTTGTGTACCTGGAAGAAATCCCAGTTGCTCACTGCATTAGCTTTTCATTGCTGTGACCAAAATACATGACAAGAACAATTTGGAGTGCAAAAATTTCATATTGAGCACATGATTTCGGAAGTCTCAGTCCATGGTGGGCCAACTCCACTGCTCTGGGCTTGAGATGGGGCAGAACATCATGGCAGGAGGGCACAGGAGAGGAAAGCTGCTCAGCTCATGGAAGCTATGAAGCAGAGAGAGAGAGTGTGTGTGTGAAAGGCCAGGAACAAAATATAAAACCTAAAGTCATGCCCCCAGTGGCCTACCTCCTCCACCACAGTCTACCTTCCTACACTTACCTGCCAACCTGGTACAGTAGTCCTTTCAAGTTATTAATCTATTAAATGAATTAATGAAATGATCAGGTTCCAGGTCTCCTCATCTAATCATGAACTTTTATGTCTACACCTCCTATCCTAACCCAAACACTCATGGTGCACAATTCCGTTTAAACATTATTGGCTTCAGTTTGTTAATATTTTACACAGAATTTTTGCATAAGAGATATCAGTCCATAGTGTCCCTTTCTTGTGACGTCTTTGTTTTTGGAAACACTGTAATGCTGGCCTCCCAAAATGAGCTAGGACATGTACTTTCTATTTCTTTTTCTGGAAGACACTGGAGAAAATGTGTATCATCTCTTACTTAAGGATTTAAAGTTTTTTTTTTTTTTTTTGGTAGCACTAGGATTTATTAGGATGTGCCTTAATACAGGTGCTGGGGCTTGCCCATGGTGCTCTTGATGTATAAAGCCCGGACATTCTGCCAATTCTTCTTGAGCAATGACACCAGGAAGTTGACAGCCAGGTGGATGTTATACACAAGCTCATCATCTGTCATCTTCACATGACCAACAGCAACAGCCAGACATAGCACCTTCTTCATCTGAAACTTGATTGTGGATTTCACCTCATCAACTTTGGCCACCATGTCTTCATTGTGTGTCAGCAGGGAAGGGAATTTGCCAGCCTTATTTAGGCCTGGACCCAGGATTCGTGGAATCTGCATTATCAAGGACTCTGAGGCCAAAAAGGCATCATACTTCTTGGCTAGCTTCTTGACCAACTTCTTATTCCTGTTGAGCTTCTTCAATGCCTCGATGTCCATGTGGGGGATATCCACAGCCTTGGCCTCGTCACAGTGTTGCTGGTCACCCAGGACGCACACAGAAAACTTAGGGCGTGGAGTGGACTTAAGCCTGACGGTGCCCGAGAAGCGCTTGTCCTTCTGGGGATCATAGTTCTTCAAGCTGATCTGCAGCTCCACTGTTTCCAGAAACTTGCGGAGCTTGCGCTGGTTCCCGTGCAGGACTTGTCGCGAGAGACTTTGCTGCTCATTGTTCCTCACGCCGCAGTACCAGAAAGAGAGGGATTTAAAGTTTTGAGAGCATTAACCAGTGAAACCACCTGGGCGTGGTGCTTTCTATTTTGGAAGGTTATAATGGTTTCATTTCTTTAATAGATATCAATTTGTTCAGATTATCTGTTTGGATTTCATAGTTTGTGTTTCTCAAGGCATTGGCCCATTTAATCTAGTTTATCAAATTTACAGGCATATAATTGGTCATAATATTTATTATAATGTCTAAGAGATCCGTAGTGATCATTCTTCTTTCACTTCCAATACGAATCATTTGTGTTTTCTTTTTTCTTCTTCTTTTTCTTCTTTTTTACCTGCCAATCATTAATTTCAAAGAACCAGTTGCTGAATTGGCTGATTTTTCTCTTTGGTTTTCCCTTTATTAATTTCATTGGTTTCTATTCTGTTTTTTTTTTCTTTTCTGCTGCTTTCTTTAGGCTTCAATTATATATTTTCCTATGCACCAAGGTGGAATTTTAGACTCTAGATTTTAGACCATTTGCCCTTTCTCCTGTATACATCCAATACTCTAAATTTCCCTCTACATTTCCTTTTTATTTAATTCAAAATACTTTCACATTTCTCTGAGACTTCTTTGATCAATATGTGTTATTTAGAAGTATGTTTTTTGAGGTCTAAATATTTGGGGACTTCACATTGATTTTTAATCCTGATATCTTGTCTCTTCAGTAGAGCTGAATTTTCCCTATTCTTGATAATGGCTTTTCTTGAATTCTTTGAGTAGACATTAATTCCATCTGCATATAATAATGATTTATATCTTATTTTTGAATACTTACAATAGTAGCATATTTCTCACTATATTCCCTTGATCAGAATCTTCAGTACAATGGAGAAGAAACATGGTGATGATGGGTACTCTCATCTTATTCTTGAGTTTGGTAAATAAGGCTTCTAATAATTAACCACTAAGTTTGATGTTTGCTGTAAATCTCTGATATTTTACAGTTTTCTAAGAGTCTATTTAAATGAGAAATGGGTATTTAATTTCTCATATTTTTTTTAAAAAAAATCTATTAAAATGATGGTGTAATTATCTCTTAAAGGCAATATAGTGAATTAATTGATAGATTTTCTTAATGGCAAATCAGCATAGTGAAATGGGTTCAAATCGCAGTTCTTCATCCATTTTTTTAACTGTGGACTTGTGTAACCTCTACTCTCCTCAGTTTTTAAACAATAAGAACTATCTCATGAGGTTGTTGTGCAAGTTTATATATATATATATGTATATATATATATATATTACATATATAACATATATGATTAATCTAGAACTTAGAGCAGAACATGACAAGTATGAAATAATTTTTTAAGTCGTTGCATTCTTGGAGGTGAAATATATTTGGTTTTGATTCCTTTAGTATGTCAGTAGATTTCATCTGTTAAATGTTTACTCATGCCTTTTACATCAGTGTCATTAGATTGTAATATTCTTTATGTAACCTGTTGCTTTCTGTCATCAGAGTTATGAAACTTTCTAAAGTGAGTTGGATATTTTCTCTTTTGGTATGCTCAGGAACTATTTATGTGACAAAGAAAATCTGAACTTGTTGCCTATATTTATATTAGTTACATATTGCTGTATAACAAATTACCCTAAAACTTAGTGAATTAAAACAACAGACATTTTTAAAAATACTTTTTATTTGTAGAGGGACACAATATCTTTATTTTACTTATTTATTTACTTATGTGGTGCTGAGAATGGAATCCAGTGCTTCACATTACTGAGCCACAACCCCAGCCCCAACAATAGAAACATTTCTGACCTCACAGTTTCTATAGTCAAGCCACCAGGCACAGCTCAGGGCTTATTTCTGGCTCAGGGTCTCTCATAGGCTGTGATCAAGGTGTTGACTGTGGCTGCTGTCCTCATGAGGTACAACTGGGAGCAAAGCCACCTCTTTGCTCACTCACGTGGCTGTTAGCATGATTCAGTTCCTGGTGAGTTTTTGAATTGAGGTCATCAATTTTTCACTGGATATTATCCAGAGGACTCTCTGAAGTTCATGTCATCTTGACCATTACATAAGTCAGCTCATGATATACAGTAATGTGCTTCATCAATGCCAACAAGGGAAAACCAGAATGCCACCAAGCTGGAAGTCAGTCTTTTTGTAACCTAATTTTGGAATGGATCCACAATTACTTTTGTTGCATTCAACTCACTCGAAGCAAGACACAGGATCCAGTCCACGTTCAAGGCAATAAAATTGAGGAAAGATGTGAATATGAAGAGGTAAAAACTATTGTGGGCCATTTTAGAAGCTGTATATCACCATTTTAAGGGTAGATATTTGATTAGGCTTCCAATTCCTTCTGTGGTTACTGGGCTAACCAGTTTTATACTAATTCTTTACCAGTTTTGGTATTTTATGATTTTCTAGAAAATAATTTTATTTAAGTTTTCAAATTTATTTGCCAAATGAAAAAATCTCCTCCAGGGCTATTAGTCTTATTATTAATTATGTCTTCTCTTCCTTTATCAGAAAGAACATTCATTTATTTCATTGTCATTTCAAAGTACCATTTTCACTTATTGATTAATTTTATTTTTATTCCTTTTATTGGTTTATGTTTTTTCTTTATTAACTCCTTTCTTTTATTTTCCTTTGTGTTTATAGTTTTTTCCTAGCTCTTGAAGTTTGATTTTTTTTGGCACTGGATCTAGAACTCAGGGGTACTCTACCCCTGTGTTATATCCCATGTCCATTTTTATTTTAGTTGGAGACAGGGTCTCACTAAGTTGCCTGGGAATTTATGACAGCCTTCTGAATAGATGGGGTTACAGGCACACATCACTGTGCCTGGTTTTCATGTTTGTATAAGTGCACTTAAGGCCATGAATTTTTCTCTGAGTGGTTATTTTGTTACATCCTACTAGTTTTGTTATATAGAGATTTGATTGCTTTTCATTTTTCATTGGTTTATACTTTCCATTTTAATCTTTCTTTTTTTATTTATGCATGACAGTGGAATGCATTACAATTCTTATTACACATATAGAGCAGAATTTTTTATATCTCTGGTTGTATACATAGTATATTCACACCAATTCATGTTAATTCTTCTTTCACCATATTACAAGTGTGCTTTTCCCCCTCTTTTTTCTGGGGGCATAGATTTCAAAGCATTATTTTATTTTTAAACCATTATATTATTGACCCAATGGTTACTATGTGACCATATGTGATATTATTATTTCAAATTTATTGAGCTTTCTATTTTGACTTAACATATCATTAATTTCATGAGTATTCAATATGTATTTAAAAAGTGTATGACTTTTCTGTTCATACAAACATACAAATGTTCAACTTTGCTAATTTGATCACTTTAATACTGATGTCTTTATGTAGTTAGCAGATTAGTAAGTTAGTACCTGATGTGTTGATTTCTGAATAAAGAATATTTTTGCCCTATGATTATAATTTTCTGTTATCTATGTTAAACCGTGCTGTAAAGGTTCATTGCTGTTTTATCTTTGTCATGGACTATTCCTATAAGGAACTAAATATTCTTTATTTATTATTTAAATCTTCTTCTGTCAGGCATGGGTATTACTACATTTCCTTCTTTTTAGTTAACACTGAGTATATTTTCAACCTTTTTGTGTTATTTTGTTTTATGTATGTCTCATAAATGGCAAAAGCCTAAGAGTCTTTATCTTTTAACAGGGTAATTTTAGCATTTACATTTACTATGATTGCTTATGCACTTAGACTAATTTCTGACATCTCATTTTGCATTTTTTAAATTTGCCTTCTTTCTCACTGTTTCCAACCCCTTTGCTGTCTTTGTTAAATGGAGAAAATTCTCTTCTTTCCATTTCATTTTCAGTAATGATTTCAAAAGTATACCTTTTAATTTAAAGCTTCAAAAATTTGCCCATACATTACACATATGCATTCTCTACCAGCTTTTAACATTAATCTGCATGTATTCTCTCTCCAAACAAAGCAAGAAGCTTGGTATATGGTTTTTTACCTCTGCTCCCTCTTTACTATACTACAGTCCACCCCTTGCCCTATGCTTCCACCCCATCACATCCTGTGTTGATACATTCTCTTATACTTCACTCATTTCTTTTTAAATTTTTTCCCCAATTTCTTTTGTAGTTGTAGATGGATAGAATGCCTTTGTTTTATTTATTTATTTTATGTGGTGCTGAGGATCAAACCCAGTGCCTCACATATGCTAGGCAAGTGCTCTGCCACTGAGCTACAATCCCAGCCCTCATTTCTTTTCCATTATTCTAATATCCCTCTTCTTGTGCTTGAATTAATCATTTTGTTTCTTAGTGTGATATATTTCTATCAGTTATGTCAGAAAGAATCTGTAACTAATAACATTTCTGAATGCTTGAATGTCTTAAAAATGCCTTTCATTCACCCTCTCTATTTTCTTTAATTGGTCACTAAGTGTATTCCACAATGGCTATTATTTAAAATGGAATTTTAAATGATATTTTACTATCTATCATTTGTACAGATTTGAGGTAAGAAAAAGGAGTCTATTTCATCTGGTAAGCCCATCATATTACTCCCATTATACCTGCATCTTAATGCAGGGCTCACTACCTATGAGTTGAGTTTGGAAAACTTCCTTTTATCACCCCTTTCTTTGCTCCCCTGTTCCCATCAGAAAGAGATGTCAAGTATCAGGACATTGATGGAACTACCTTCAATTAGCAAGTAAAGTCACTATGCATCAGCTGTCATAAAAAGGGTGTGAATTGCTTCTTTTTTTTATTTTGCCCATATGACCAGAGCTCTATGCAGAATTAGGGACAGATTTTCACTACCTATATACTTTCTTTTTTGTCTTTGTCTTCCATAAAGATGCTAGGAGGGAGACAGTATCCAGTATTGTGTTTAATCTTGTGATGGGAAGAAATATCTCAAGGCTCATGGCTAGGCTAAACTATCCTAGCGAGTATGAAAGAGCTCACATTGAGGTGTGAGGTCCAAAGTCCAGATAAGTGTGAAGGGAACCGTTGCTTTTCTTTGCTGTTGTTCTATGTGCATATCTGTCCCTTGGGAACCTTGGGGGAAGAGCTGGCTTTGGTCTAGAGCAATATTTTGGTACACCCAGGTCCCTTGGCCACCATAAAATACTCATTACACCAGATTTCCAACAATAGCTTCATGGTAATATTCTTGCAATTCCAATTCTGTAAAGGTAAAAAGATTAAAGATGAATGTGCCTTCAGTGATGAAGAATGACAAGAGTATCAATTGCAATGTGCTTCAGCCATAGATCAGCCATATAAGTTTGCAGAGGTTAAGGACTATGCAGCTAAAGGGAACTCACTTCTCAACATACACTTTGCCAATGGTACCCTTGGATTGGTGCAGAATCTGTACAATTCTATAAGGTGTCTCTACCTAGCCCTACCCTAGCTGCCCCTAAGGATGTCAGACTATCCCTTTGCCCTTAGCAAATGATGTGTAAATGTCTGTTGTCCTAATATTCAAAGGTGTATCCTGGTGCCTTATCCCATCTCTTGAGTTAGACATTAGCTTTTGTAATACTTCTTGGGTTAAACCTGAGGCTTTAGAAAGGAAGGTTTCCCATGAATGTGTGGGTGCTCACCTGTAATCCCAGCTACTAATGAGGCTGAGGCAGGAGAAACACAAATTTTAGGTCAGCTTGTCAACCTAGTGAGACCCTGTCTCAAAATCAAAAATAAATAAATCAGTTAGAGATGTGGCTCAGGGGTAGAGCACCCCTGGGTTTAATCTCTAGTACAAATGTTAGACCAGGATGCAAGAAAAGACCACTGACTCCAATTAAAATCAAATTAAAGCAAGCTTATTATTTCGACCAGCTGGGCTGCCTCTCCCTCCTAAAACAACGGGAACAAGACAGCACCCCAACTTTCCTTCAGCCCAGCTTTATAGCCCAGAAAGTTACACAAAGGGGGGTTACAGATTACAGAACTCTGACAAGCATCACACTAATGGTAGTTTACATTTTTTGCTGGCCCCAACATCAGAATTTATGAGGACCATTAGAGCCTCAGAGGGGGTCATTGTCTGGCCAGGGAAGGCCAAGATTTGTGAGGTGTCACTAAAGTTTCAGAGAGGGCTGCTATCTGGTCAGAGAGCCAGGCATGGGTGAGTTAAGGCACGGGAAGGCATTCCAAGCAGGTTCAGAATTTTCAGTAATTTATAGTAAAGCCAAAATTATCTTTTCATGGCTTTGTGGAGAGATGCCAAATTTTAAGAAAAGATCAGGTTGGGTCTATCACTAAGAAATAAATAAGGTTTTCTTAGATGATATAGATGGTAGATGCAAAAAACAATGTTCAAAGCAAGGTCTAAGCTTATACACTCTCTACTACAGGCAAGCCAGCTGGAAGCATTCAGCAGGCAAATGTCTGAGGTTTAGTGCCAGACCATGAAAAGCATGGTTATCTCAGACACTCATTTATTTATTCCTCACATTTTTCCTAAGTCTCTACAGGACAGTCACCCTAAGGTACCATCCAACTCTGCCATTCATGATATAGGATATCTCCAGTCTCTGTTATATCAGGGGGGCCTCTTTCAATTGAAAATGGCAGGACTCCAACTCAAACTGATATAAGCCAAAAGGGTATCTTCTTAGTTAACATAAATGAGAAGTAAAATCATGTGCCACATAACATTTTGGTGAATGACAGGCTGCATATACAATGGTATGTCCCATGAGATTACATCTCCTAGTGAGGGAGTTGTCATCTTAGTGTGGGTAAGCACACTATATGATGCTTGCACAACAAAAAAATCATCTTGTTAAGAGCCACAGCCAAGTCAGAATGACACCTGGCATTTTGCCAGACAGAATGGTTGAAAGATGAGGCCAGGGAATCATTGAGATGATTATTTTAGTTAAACTGTATATAATTGTTGTGATGCTGGATTGATTGAGTTGTATATGGACCCTGCTCTGGGGAATAGGGTGGCTCCGGGAATCTGCCTGGGCATTAAGCAATGTGTGACTGTGCAACGGTCACACTGGATCCTGGGCTTAAATGGGGTCTATTCATCTCCTGAATGCCTGCTGCTCTCGCAGGCTGGTTCTTCTCACAGAGCTCTTGAAACTCTAGGCTTAGGTCTTCTACTGATGAGTCTTCAATGACTCTTTTTTTTATGCCTTTATCAAAAGTTCCAAGGAGGGGGGCCCTGTGAGGTGGTACAAACCTGTAATCCCAGTGGTTCTGGAGACTGAGGCAGAAGGATTGCCTCAGCAATTTATTTAAAGCCAGCCTCAGCAATTCAGTAAGTCCGTAAGCAACTCAGTGAGACCCTGTCTCTAAATAAAATGTTTTTTTTTTTTTAATAGGGCTGGGGATGCGGCTTAGTACTTCAGTGCCCCTCAGCTCAATTCCCAGTACCAAAAGAGAAAGAAGTTCCAGAGAGGGCTTGTATTGGCCCAGCGAGGGTCACATGACTACACAAATCAATATCTCTATCTACTATGATCAAATGCTATGGTGGGCAAGAGTTGAGTCTTCATCTGTCAGCTCTTGGAGCTGACTCATATGGACTCACAGTGAGGGAGACGTGATTTCCTGAGAAAATTTTGGCAGCTGTTATAAAAAAAAAAAAGCAGTGGATGCTGAGCAAATGGAAACAATGATCTCTTGCATTTCTCATTTCACAGATGAAGAAACTGAGACTCAGAGAAGAATAGCCCATGATTACATGGCCCTTCTATCTGGCAACTTTTATGCAGTACTAGGGATTGAACCTAGGGGGACTCTACCAGCAAACTACATCTTCAGCCCATTGCATTTTTTGAGACAGTGGCTCATTAGGTTGCTGAGACTGGCCTCAAACTTGCAATCTTCCTGCCTCAGCCTCTGAAGCAGCTGGGATTACAAGTGTGCACCATTGTGCCCAGGTTATATCAAGCAATATTAAATGATTTATGTACACTGTACATTAAGAGAAGCCACCTCTGGCTTTTGTCCCAGCATCCACAGATGGTAGGCCATCTGTGGAGGCAATTTGACGATTTTAAGGCCAATGCTGCAGATGGGTGCTGTGACAAAAACACTGTAGAATGACAATCAGGACACTTGGGCCTTCATCCTGACTCTGCCATTAACTTGCTGAATGAATTTAG
Organism: Urocitellus parryii; assembly: GCF_045843805.1. NCBI lineage: Eukaryota > Metazoa > Chordata > Mammalia > Rodentia > Sciuridae > Urocitellus > Urocitellus parryii. The sequence goes on along the minus strand of NW_027554122.1, from coordinate 497,181 downwards.
GCAAGACCATTCTTCTCCTATGCCTCAGTGTCCTCATGTAGAAGCAGAGAGTATTGGAGTAAATGGTCTGAAAACATGTTCTAAGTTGGTGCTTTAGTTTCACTCTTGGGGAAAGAGGGAAGGAGAGAGTCGGCAGACTGAGGGAGCCCCTCCTCTGTATCTGGACCCATGTGGAATTTCTGCAGTGGAGACATTTAACCTGACTTTAATTGGAGTTGAGACGCCTGATATTTCTGATAGTAATAACATGCCCTGGGTGGGGGCCAGGGGGAGCAAGGCCCCCTGAAAAAAACACTCAAAAGCCCTCTCTGTTCCTTCTCTTGAAGCACAGCCCCCAGCAGGCGGGGGTCCCAGCACCAAGGCCCAGGGAATTGGGGGTTCCTGAGAAGCCGGGGCTTTAGGAATCCATCTCAGGCTGGCAGGCGGCCATGCTGGCTGCATCGCGGGCTTCTGCACCTCCTTCTTCCTTCGGCCTGCCCCATCTTGCCCTGATAGGCCTGGGGGCTGCTTCAGGATGGGCCAGGGGCTATGGAACACCAGGGAGAAAGCCAGACAGTGGGTGGCATGTGAGGTCCTACCTGCAATGTTGCACAAGTGGCTTGGCTGAGCAAAGAGGCTTGGTGTCAGGGTGTGTGTGGTGGTGGGAGTTATGGGGTTGGCAGGACACTGCTGTGGTGGCCACGGCTGGGTGTGTTTGTCCCTCCCTAGATATCCATCACCCTCATTTTCCTCCCCCCACTGAGTCCATCTTTCCACACAAGCATCTCCTCCTCTGTGGGAGGTCCCTTGGCTGCCACCCCAGCTTCTCCTGCTGTGACACAGATGTTTCATCTTAACCCTCCCTTTGTCACAAAGTAAATCCTAGCCTAGATAGGTATGGGGGAGCAGGGTCACTCATTCAATAGGGATCCAGCTAAAACTTCTTAACTCTTTTCCCTAGCAGGCCGAGCACACTATGTGTTAGACAGTGAACTTAGATGTCCTGCCTGGTGTCTAGCCCCTCATACTGTATTTATTCTATGCAGGAGTTGGTGAACTGCTGGCCAACCACCACTATATAAACAGCGCCTGGAGTCAGTGACTAAGTGGTGCCCTTGCCACCACTCCTTTAGTTTCCCATCCCACCCCTGGCCTGTTTTCCCACCTTAATGATCCCTCTGTGATGGGGCAATGAGTGGGCAATGGAGAGCCCATGCTGACCACTAGCCCAGAGCAGGCAGCCCTCCCATTACCCACAAAGCTCAGGGGAGGGCCGGGGGTGGGTCGGGAGCTAGTGCTTTCCTCCCCACTTTAAATATATGTATATTCAAGCAAGGAAACAGACTTCACTTTCAATCTTCTCTCCAAGAGATTGTCATGAACAAAAGCAGGTCTGGGGCAGGAGGAGGAGGGGAAGAGAGGAAAGTGATTTGGGAGATGAAGGAGGTGGCCCTACAACGTCCCCTTTTAAACCTCAATCAGGTTGTTTTTCTTGGTCATTTTTCCCCTCCTTGTCCCTCCAGCCAGCATTACTTAAAGGAACATTATGTTATCCCAAATCAGATTTCCAAACATCACCTCCAGGTCACTGTGAACACTCAGCAATCTGGCTGCAGGTTCCTGGAGAAGGAGTCCCCTTTAAACTCCAACTCAGGAGGGAGCGGCCCCTATCACCAACGCTGTGGAAGCCCTCCCAGTTGGGCTGGGACAGAGAGCAGCCTGCGGGGGAGGGGGGTGCAGGGCAGGAACCGCTGTGCTGGGGTGGAGCCCATGCCACCCCAACTCCACTGTGTCCTGAGGGGCTGCTGGGGCTCCCACTGCCCACTGGAGGACACCCCTGGCTCTGCCGGATGGGAGCTGGACCCTGGTGGGGTGATGTGGGTTTCATTTTTCCGCTGCCATAAACTTGGGCTTGTCAATGTCACAGAGCTGCCAGGGGAGACTAGAGTCAGGGCTGGCGCCCAGGTGGCAGTGCACAGTGAGAGACCACACTATTCCAGCTGGGTTGGTGAGGCCTGCAAGTGATGAGAGTGAGGCTGAGGGTGTGGAACAGCTGACGGCTTCTGGAAGTATAATGCTCCCCCTATTCTGTTCCATCTGTCCAAGTGAAAGGCCACCCTTTGCCCTCCCCTCCTCCTTCCTCTGAGGACAGAGCAGGAGGTGAGGGAGAAGAGGAAAGAGAATACTGGTTAGGGGGTGGCAAGTTAGTACACATCTGAGTAGGAACCTCAGCAGAAGGACCTGGGCTAGACACAAAGCATTTCCAAACTGGAGATTCAGGTCCCATGGGGCAGTTTTCTCTCACAGAGAATTGGGAACAGAAAAGAGTTGGGGTATCTTGGCGTCTCACCAAATGGAAAAAGCTAAGTGACAGCATTTGGAACTGGGGTGCCTGAACATTTGGTGTGTCCTGTGTTGATGCAGAACTGAGCGCTGCCAAAACATTAAATTTCAGGTCCTCAAGCTGAAACATTCTTTCTAGGACCCTATTGCCATGAATTTTTGTGCACTTCCCAGTAGCCCCAAGGTGCAAGGATTTAAAAGTCCATTTTAGAGACTGGAAAACAGAGGTCCAAAGAGGACTTGAAAAGAGTCCATGAGGAGTAAATTGAGGAGTTGGATCTAGACATGAGGTCTTCTGACACAGGGGTCACCACGGAAGGTGCCCAGCAGCAGCACCCATGTCACCCTCAGTTTAGGGAGTTCTGGAACTTTGGTCATCTAGGTTTCTTACTCCAGGGGCCTTCAGATTCTCTGACCTCAGGAAGTGGACCCAGGAGCCCAGCAGACCAGAGATGGAAAATTGGGGAGCTGGGGGATAGGGATGGGGAGAGTCTCCTACCACTCCCCTCATCTCCACACTCCTCCCTCCTCCTAGGCTCCCTAGCAGTCCCTCCAGAGCACCCAAGAAAGGAGACACTGAGGAGGGATTCAACATTTTTCTCATGCTACTCGTTCCTGGGCACCTGGCCCAGGCACCCTCCCTTCCACGTTCCTCTGGGAGGAGGGTGGCACAGCACCCACTGCAACCTTGGGCAGACGGACACTCGGCACGCCACTCCCTCCACCAACAGGGGCCGATTCAGACATCAGCTCGGAGCATGCAGAGGCCTCTCCCTCACTTGTTTTATTTATCTTGGCCCAAGGACGACGAAGCCCGGATGGGGGGGGCAGGATGATGAGGCCATTTCCAATACTTCCTCCCGGCCTCTCCATGCCCCTTGGTACCTGGGAGGAGAGGGCAGAGGTCTATGGTCTGAAAACCATGACTTGAAACTGTAGGGGTGCAGGGATGAAGGGAGAGAGAGAACTCAGAGCCCACAGCTCTGTGGTGGACTTGCAGGTAGTGCACCACACCCCAGGGGGGCTGTGATCCCTGATGGGCCTCAGCCCCCCAGCAGGGCCCACCCCAGGCCCAGCCTCAGACAGCTGTGGATACATGGGGTAGACACTGGCCTGGTTCCCTCTGCCTTCAGGGTCAGGCCTGCACCAAAGTGTCAGCACCCCCAGGAAGCCAGGCCGAGAGCCCTCTGTTCAGGCCAGTGAGCAGAGGGCTGGCAGGCCTGTCTCCGTGTCCAGGGAGCTCCAGGTCTGTATCCCCAGAGCCCAACAGCCTCAGGAGAGCTCCCCCACCCTAGAGCTCAATGTCTCCCCCTCTTCAGCTTGTCTGCATAGCTGGAATCCCTATCTCCAGTCACCATGTCCCCATCACACCCAGCGCTGTCCTTCAGCCAAGCCACACACATGGTACTGCTTCCATCTCCCTCCTCAGCTAAGCCTGCCCTTCTCAAGGGCTCAGGGACTTGGCTCCTCTGAATTCCCTCCAATTTGTCTCCATCACTCCCATGCCCAGGGACGTTCAGCTGCACTGTGACCTGGACCTCAGAAGACAGGCAGGAGGCATGGGGGTGTGAAGACAGGCAGGAGGCATAGGGGTGGCAATGAGCTGGCTTGCTCCTGATAGATATCAAGGAGGGGAGGACATTTTTTTTCTTTCGCAGCCTCCCTCCTTTCTTCTGGATTCTGTAGGGCCAGGAGGTGTCAGGGGGTGGGTAGCCTTAGGCTCCATCAGCAAATGTGTCTGGACATCTCCAGGGTGGGTGATGAAAGGGGTCAGACTTGGTTCCTGCCCAGGAGGATTTGTCAGACCAGTTGCTATGGTTCCAATGTGTTCCTCAGAATTCATGTGTTGGCCCTAATATGGCAGTATTGGGAGGGGAACCCAGAGGGAGGTGTTTGGGTCCATGGGACAGAGCTGTCATGAACAGAAGAATGGGGTATCGTGGGAGGGAGGAGTTCTCACTTTCGAGGGTCTGGATTAGTTACCACAACGGGGGGTTGTTATAAAGAAGCCTGCTTCTTGTATTCTCCCCATCTGTCGTGTGCCTGCTTGCCCTTTCACTTTCTGCCATGAGCTGAAACAGCACAAGACCCTCATGGGTGCCATGCTCTTACACTTCCCAGCCTCCAAAACCATGAGCCAAAATAAAACTCTTTTCTTTACAAATTACCCAGTCTCAAGTGTTCTGTTATAGCAACAGAAAATGAATCCATAAAAGAGGCCATATTAGTAATAACAGCACTGATAAGAGTAATATGGTACTTTCCCCATGGCAGATACTATCCTAAGTATTGTACACAGATTAATCTTTTCATTTTCACAAGGGCCCTATGGGGTGGTAATTATACTTATCTTCAATTTACAGGCAAGGAAACTGGGGTTCTTGCTCAAAGGTATTCTGTAACTTTCCCTAGGAACTGGATAATGTTCCAGCTGGGATTCTGCACCCAGGGAGGCTGCCTCCAGAGCCTATGCTCCAAACCACTACATTCGACCTGATGGGAGCTAGGCCTGGTGGCACAGGCTTATAGACTGAGCTGCTCAGGAGGTTGAGACAGGAGCATTGCATATTTGAGGCCAGCATCAGCAATGTAGTGAGACTGTTCTCAAAAGAAAATCAAGGGGGCTGGGGATATAGGTTAATGTTGCACCCCCACTATTGCAAAAAGAAAACAAAACAAATAAACCAAAACCCCCAGCCAGGAAAGCTGGCAGAATGTTTGGAGGAGAGACCTATTCTTTCCAACAGGAGACTCGGTGAAGGCTTGCTGGAGGAAGCAGCCCTTGTGATGAGCCTTGCAGGCAGCTGGACCAGGCAGAGAGCTGGGAGAGAACATTCCAGGTGAAGGCAAGAGGAAAAGCCATCACCAGGGAACAGGGCATTGAAAGTCAGGTCCTAAGATCGTAGGGAGCTCAGAGGAAGGAGGAGTTCAAGGGCAGCCTTGCAAGTCAAGGCTGGAAGACAGAGGCTCCTGCAGGTCAGGCAGCAAGAGATGAGCTGGTTCTGTTCTGGAAGGGTGGCAGTGGAGATAGAGTGGTGTCAGGAGATGGCACAGATGACAGTTTGATATAATCTAGTCCCCAAATGGATGTCAGGTGTGAGGGAGAGTGAGGTGCTCAGCAAGGAAGACATGAATGCTGGCACTGGAGCACTGTGGAAGAGGGAAAGGTGGGTGGAATGGGGTGGTTTGTCGTGGATGTGGAGAAGTCGAGGTGCTTGTGGGCCATTCAGAAAGGCTCCCATTTTGGCAAACAAGGAGAGCCCTGTGTGCCCTGAGTGTGGGATTCCTGCATTTCCATAGTGGGAGATGTTTCTGGAAAGGAAGCTGGAGCCTTGAATAACAAGTGAATTAGGACTTGATTCAGCAGGCCACAGGGAGCCCATAAGGGCCCTTGAGGAGGGGAGTGGTGTAATCTGATCTGCCTTTCAGGAAGGTCGCTGTGGTGACACTGTGGGAGACAGGCTGCTCAGGAACAGAGAGTGAAGGGAGATGGTGGGGATGGGTATGAAGGGACACACAAGAGAGACATTTTAATGACAGAAAGGGCAGGACCCAGAGAGGGGAAGAGAGGTTAAAAATAATGAGTGATATGCCCTCTGTGGAGAAGGAGCAGGTATACTGGTCAGGGGGGAAATAGAGTGGCTGGCAGTGGGGACAGGGACCATTGAGGTCTGTGGCTTTCTCCCTACTTGTTTGCTCCCCTGGCCACAGGTTTTCATTTGAGGACAGAAGAAATGCTTCCAAAGATAGCACTCCCTCCTGCCAGAGGTTAGAGATCTCCAGAGCCAGGACACTGACACACACCTGCTGCAGGCCTGGGCTCCATAGCTGGGAAGACAGGGTTGGGGCCAGCACTTCCCAAAATATGGGACCATTGCCAGGTTCTGTTTCCAAAGGAATTCCTGGCTGGGGAAACACCAGAAAGCAGTGACTGTGAGGAGGGGAAAGAGCCCACCCATCCCTAAACAGGTCTCAGCATTTACAGAGGGGTGGAAGGGGCGTGTTTCAGGCAGCTTTTCACTGCTGTGACTAAAAGGATCCAACCAGAACAACTGTAGGGAGGAAAAGTTTATCTTGAGGCTCACAGTTTGAGGTCTCAGTCTACATACAGCCAGCAACATCATGGTGGAAGAGTATGGTGGAGGGAAGCAGCTAACATGATGTTCAGGAAGCTGACTCTACCTGCCCAATACAATATGTACCCCAAAGCCACACCTGCCATGCCTCCCCACCTCCTGATACCACTCAGTGAATCCCATCAGGGTATTAATCACTGATTGAGTTAAATCTCTCACAACCCAATCATTCCTTCTTTGAACTTCCTTGCATTGTCTCACTCATAAGCTTTTGGAGGACATCTCACATCCAAACCATCACATGGGGTCTTTCCCTAGGAATTAAGCCAGCCAGACTTAGATGTACCACTGTCAGTTACTGTCAAGTCTGGGGCCACACCCCCTCCATGCACACACATACTGAGACGGTCTCAGAGCAGGAAGGACCCTGGCAAATGCTTGAGTCTAGTACCAAAGTCGACCTTTGGGGAAGCAGATAATTCAGAGACAAGGCACAGGGATGAAGTGACAGAGCTGAGCCTTTATCTCCTGGTTTAGGACTTGCTAGCACAAAGCTCCACCTTCTACAGGGAGGACATAACAAGAGAGATGAAGAAAACGTGGGATGCATCTGTCACCACCTGGAGAGAAGTCATTTCTTCCCTCCTTTTCTGGAGATAGGACTGAGGACTAACTGCAGTCACTGTCATTGCCAGAGCAATTAGACTTTGGCAATCCTTGAGAAATTGAATTTGGCAAAAGTGAAGCAAGATTGAAGGCCAAGAGATAATTCTGAAGAGGCTGAAAGAAAGTGGTGGAACCCACTTAGAGAAACTGGGGTGCCAAATTGGAAGATTGCAGGACCTTGGCTGAGGGTGGAAGGGCTTCTGGGAATGGCTATTAGCTGGAGAAGACAGGAGACAGCAGAGAAATGGAGGGTTGGGGAGGGTGTGGTCCTTGTCTTGCTCTGATTTGGCTTCAGCCCTCAGCTTACCCCCTGGGTCCTATCTCTGTCTGTAGAGATTTCCCTTATATGTTCTAGTTCTAAAGCACTTTGTTCCTCCCAGGACAGCATCCCCTTTCTGATATCCCAATGCATGCAATGCGCACTCCATGGAAACTTGTTGATGCTATAACAGAAATTGACAAGACTGAGGAGCTCCTGATCCTAGGACCTCGACTCCTCCATCAGAAGTTTCCCTAGGGTCCAAGAACACACCCCCACCATGACCTGGCCTGGAATCCCTGAGAGAAGTTGTTGTTGGGCCAGATCCAGAGGATGAGGGCAGGTTGGAGAGCGCAAGGAAGGAACGAGTCACAGAGCAGCTTGCCATCTCCTGTTGAGCAGTAGGAGCCAAGGCAGAACCTCTTCCAACACTGACACTCTGTTTCCAGGTTGTCAACTCCAGCCCAAGGTTATACTCACAGATAGAGGCAACCACAAGCCCAGCCCGTCATCTTGCTTTGCAGTGTCAGACATTCTTTTGAGAGAGGTGACAATGCAGCCTTTGTCTTTCTCCTTCCTCTCTTATTCTCACTTTCCCTGTCCGCTAGCTCTTTAAGTGGTCATTTCCTGGCTTTCCTCCAAAAGGGGAGAAAAAAAGAAAAAAATAATAATAGGCCACCAAGAGAGGCCACAGAGAGCATTAGGTCAGACCTGTCCTTCTTGTGAACTGGCTCTCCTCTGGGGCCCTGAAGGGAGCAGAGGTGGTGGATATAGTTCCTCTCCTGCTCTCTCCTAGAGGAAGCGGGGGAAAACGGGTTCCCTTTCCAGTGCCCCAGGGCGTTGCATTTGCAGTAGACAACACCTGGACCCTGGGAAGTGTATTAAGGGTAAGTGAACATTGAGCTGGATTTTTGAAGGTGTCTACCTGCCCAGAAGCAGAAGGATGGATTTGGTGGCAACCCAGGTCACCTGTGAGGTCCAGACTATGGCAGGGGATTTTGAGTAGCAATTTCAAGAACTTAAGGTTCTTCCCTGGGACTCTGAACCAAAAATTCTGCAGAAGCTGTTACCCCATCCCATTCTATTACCCTAAGCTTTTAGTCAAATGTTCCTGTGCCTTTGAGGTTCTCCAAAGGTCACTTTATCCATCCCCCAGCCTCCAGGCTGTAAGCCATTTTTCTCCAGCCTGGCTAACTAATCCCTCCCTTGTAAGCTCAGGCATTCTGGTCTCCAAAAAATTTTAGTGGGTGACCATGGCATTGGCCTTGGGCCCTGGAAGCCATGTGTGCCTGCTTCTGAGTGCAGGGTTGGGGTGTTCCAGAGAAGGGGAACAAGGAGCTGCCTGGTAGAGTCAGCTGGGCAGCAGGGCCTTTGGGGAGCAAGTCCCCTCTCCTGTTGAGGATCACTTTATAGGAGAGCCTTTAAGTCTCCTTGGACTTTCCCTGCCTTCCTGGCTGCCTGCCTGCATCTCAATTTCTAAGCTGAGCCCAGGGTCTGGCCTCAGGAGCAACCTGAGTCCCAGCCCAAGGCCTTCTGAGAGCAGCAGAGTCAAATAGCTCCAATCAGCCTTTGGCTGCCTTGCTTCCTGCAGGTGGAAAAACCATCCTATTTAAATGGATTCATCTACTCGAACAACAGACAGACACAGAGACACACAAGGAGTTGTAGACATATGTGTAAGACAGTTCCATAGATGCACAGCCTCTCTCTCTCTCTCTCTCTCTCTCTCTCTCTCTCATCTCTCTCTCCCTGTCTCTCCCTCCTTTCCTCCAACTGTCACTGCCTCTCTCCATCTGTCTTTGTCTCTCCCCCACCCTCTGTTTCTCCTCTTTCTCTCCCTCCCCCTTTCCCAAGGCCCCCTCTGTCTTTCATTACAGTATTTATCAAAGTGGCCTGACCTCATGTTGTAAAAATATACAGCGTGTAACAAAATCAACCTTAAACTCTCTTCTAAATATATTAAAATAATAGGAATTTTCATCTTCCTGATTGAATTTGCTGCTTGATATTAGAAGCATGCCAGGCCTTTCTGGGCCCAGTCTGGGGCAGGGAGGGGTGGATATTCCCTGCCTGAATCCTCTCTGTTGGTCAAGGGATCAGCTTCCTTGGGTGGTGGGGTCCCAGGGAGGCAGTGAGGCTGTGTTCTAGCCAAGGGACCTTGGGCAGTCACCTCAGTCTGCAGCCTGCACAGTCCACTGAGCATGTGTAGACAAATATCAGGGCTTCTCTGGTCCACATAGCACCTCATCTTAGCCTGGAAATGGTGAACCTTTGTTTCCCATTCCCATCAGCACCAGGGTTCATAAGCCATACTGTGGTAGCTCTCATGCTTTCAAACATCCAATTTCTTGGCCTGTGGGATTACAAGCTTCTTGAGGGCAGGGGCCGTATCTTGTTCTTTCTGTCACCAGGATTCAAAATGGCCTGGTACAGAACAGAGGCTTGGGCGAACATGGGTGGAATGAGCAATTTTGTTCACTAATTTATTCAAGGGGAATTAATGAACACTTAGTATGTTCCAAGTGCTGGGAACCCAACCCAAACCAAAATAGATGTTGAATTCTGCCCTCCTATAGCTGTTATTGTAATGAATAAATAAATGGGCCCACTCAGCTGGTGAGAGGGAGTAATTGTTGCCCTAGATTGGGTTTCCCCTCAAAACCTCCTACTCCCTAGAAAAGCAAATGACAGAACTTGCTAAATATTAGACTCTGCTCCACAGAACTACTGTGTCTGCCTCATTGTGGCTTGCTTAGGCTTGCATAGGAGGCTGATGTCTTCTTGGGGCAACACTGTACAGGCAGAGATGAAGAAAGGACAGGGTTCTGACATAAGACTCCATACTCATTTAGGATTGCAGCTAGGAAATAGGCCTGGCAAGCAGTGAAGGATCATTTCCTAATGGGCAAAGTTCAGTGTCAAAGGGCAGGGACCTGATCAACAGTGGGCCCTGAGCTTCCAAAGAGATATAAATGAGACAGGACAATCCTGTGGCAGGAAGGCAGCTACAGGTGGATTTTGTGTCTTGAAGAAGCAATGGTTATCTAAGGAAGAGCCCTAGAGTGTCACATGGAGGTATGAATCCATTGGTGTAAGCAATGGTGTGCTGGGAAATGTTTAGTAAATTGCTCACTGAGAGAATAAAAAGCCCTAATTTGCAGTGTTTGCCAATTACTATAATATAAATACTCCCAAGATATCTGACTTCAACTTCTGAACATGACATCACTAAATGCCAATTTGGGAAGATCTATGCACAAAGGCCTTGCCCTGGGCTGGGGATTGGGATCAGGAATACCATTCTTAGGGAGGGACTTACACTAGGATGGGGATGAGTGTTTGACTGAGGTCATTAATGTCATAGAGTCTGTGCCAGCACTGGCTTGATCTATTGGCTGATTTAGCATTTATAGAGGCAGTAGGACATCAATGCAGTGGTTGGGTCCTAGGGATCAAGGATAGTTGCTGATGTCTGATCCTGAAAATTAAAGCATGCCATGATATGGTGCTTCCTCATGTAGCTGTATGAAATTTTCATGTATTCATTCTTTTGACCTCAAATATACCCTATAACATAACATAGGCAATTCTTATTATCACAATTTTAAGATGAAGATAATGAGGGCTGGGGATGTGGCTCAAGCGGTAGCACGCTCGCCTGGCATGCGTCCGGCCCGGGTTCGATCCTTAGCACCACATGCAGGCAAACATGTTCTCCCTGCCGAAAACTGAAAAAAAAAATGAATATTGAAAAAAATTTAAAAAAATATGAAGATAATGAGACCCAGATGGATTAAATAACTGTCTCATGTCGCTGACTCCATTCTGTTCTCAACCTCCATACTCTACACCTCTAGCCATGATTCTCCGATGTAATCTTCTTGAAATAGATCACTTGCTTTGGCCCAGAGTACCCAACTGAGCATTATGGCCTTGCCTGCTGCTGCTAAATACTTCTTCCAATTCTTTTTCTAGAACCCACCTCCCAGGGGCTATTCCTGGCCTCTTGAAATCTGTAGCCACCCACACCCCCAGAAAACTCAGTTCTAATCTTTATTTTATTTTGTGACTGTGAGATCTGGGATGATGATATGTGTGTTTTGAGGTAAGGGGTAGCTAAGCCTGGGTGGTCTTTAGGAAGAGGGAAGAACTTTCTAGAAGGGGGAAGAAAAGGAGGAGGGTGACAGCTCAAGTCCCACAATTGTCCTCTGCTGCTATTAGCATTGCTGTGACCCCTGCACACAATCAGAGCAGAGTGAGCTGTGACCTGCTGAAGTGTCAACAGGATAAGAGACTCTGAGCTCCTGGGAGTCGCTGCTGGAAAAGCTCATCACCTACAACATGTGTTCATGTGTGCGTGTGCACAGACATGCTTCCATACCCGGACTCAAATGAGAAACTGTATCTGAGTGTGGTGATTGGTTCATGGGGGAGATGCTATGATTGTGTGAGTGAGTGAGAAACATGGACATCCTGGACTCCTGGAATTTACCTGACCTTCTGGAAAACCCCCAGCAGAGGAGGCTTGGCAAGGTCTCCAGGGAAGCCCTGAGAGGGTTCCTTGGGGGGCATGCTGGCTCCAGGAGGGGCTTTCTTGTGACCCAAGGTCACTGGCCCTCTTGTGTCCCCTACTAGACATAAGTCATCAGTCTCCAGCAAATGCCTGGAGAGAGGGGAGGCATTTCCTCTGAATTTTTCTCCACAAAAGGAAGAGACATACAAATGAGGAAAAGCTTGTAAGGAAGCACCAGGGGTGGGCACCTGTCTCGGCCTGCCCTTGGTTGTCCCTGTGGTTGCCTGTGACAACATGATCAATCCCAGGGTCTCAGCTTTGTCACAGAAGCACAGTATAGAGGGAGGAGCATGGCTTAATGTTGGAGTAGGTAGCTTAAGTAGGCATAAGCAATGAGGATTAGGTAGAGGATATTCAGGCTTTGTCCCAGGGCCACACACAATGGACCAATGCACCACCTGGGGACCACCTTCATGCAGTCAGACATGTCCATGACAGTCTGGAGAAAATGGATATGGTATATGCTGAACAATTTCCAAGATGGCGAAATCTGCACACGTACATTAAGTCATCATGGGAAACTCAGGAACCACCCCAAATACATAATACATGAAAAGGGAGGTTCCCACTCCAAATACCAAAACTCTCCCCATGGGGACCCCAGGTCCTTTCCTCTTATGGAGATCATCCCCTCCACACACCCTGGAGCATTATTTCTATTTCATTGTCATAAAATCATTGTTGTTCGTGGCTGAGTAATATTCCATTGTGTATATTCACCACATTTTCTTTATCCATTTGTCTGTTGAAGGGCACCTAGGTTGGTTTCATAGCTTGGCTGTTGTGAAATGAGCTGCTATAAACATTGATGAAGCTGCATCCATCCTTGCTCCATTGAGTACCTACTCTAGTACTTCAGATGAACTCCCACATACTACTAAGCTTTGGTTTCCTCATCTATAAAAATGGAAATGATTTCCACCCTACAGAACTAAAGGATATGCAAACATCCTGCTCAGTCCTTATTTGTTCCCCTAATTTCCCCTCTGTATAGTCAGACACTAAAAGCAACCTTCTCCAAGGCAAAAATCCAGAGGTCCAGCTGTTCTTCCTCTCCCTAAGCAAGGAGGATGGGGAGGAGCCCTCTATTCAGACTTGAGTCTTTGTTGGTCTCTCCTTCCTTTACGTATCAGCAGATAGTTCACAGGCCCCAAACCCAATGTCTGAAATCCAGCCCTCCTTATTCATACCATACAGCTCAGATGAACTCAGCAGTTTCTTGTCCACAGGCCTGGAAAGATCTCTAGGGACTCAGGTAATCCCCTCTTCCGACATTTTTGCAATACAGGGATTTTTAAAGATACAATCTGTATATCCCACAAAGAAAGCTTAAGACATTTCATCATATATGTGTAGATGCTAGATGTAATCAAGTAGGAGTCCCAAGAAAGGGTGCTTTAGCTGGGCATGGTGGTGTGCACTTGTAATTCCATTGACTCAGGAGGCTGAAGCAAGAGGATCACAAGCTTGAAGGCATCTTCAGCAATTTAGTGAGGCCCTAAGAAACTTAAGGAGGCCCTGTCTCAAAATAAAAATTGAAAGAGGGCTGGGGATATAGCTCAGTGGTTAAACACCCTGGGTTCAATCCCCAGTACAGCCTCCCCCCACCAAAAAATGAAACAAAAAAAAAAACAGGGTATTTGTCTATTGTGAATTGGTTCTTCCTTTAAGCTTGCTGACATGAGGGACATTTTGTCCTATAGCTCATGTGAAATTTGATGAATTTATAAAAATGAAGCTAGGTCTAGCACAGTGGCACACACATGTAATCTCAGCAATTTGGGGAGCTGAGGCAGGAGGATCACAAGTTTGATGCCAGCCTAGGCAATAAGCAAGACTCAGTCACAAAGTAAAATATAAAAAGGGCTGGGAATGCAGCTCAGTGCTAAAGTCCCTGGGTTCTGTTCCCAGTATAGAAACAAATAGGACCTGGGAGGGGTCAGGTGGCTGGCTGGGAGTCTTGGGGGACTGTTGACATAGATAAGGCTGAAGGGTCCAGGACTGTACCTACAGAGAGTGTAGTAGACTGATGGAGGGTAGGGAGAATTGGAGGGCCTCAGTGGAAAGAGCTCCCATGAGCACCAAGGGGCCTGCAGCCTGCCACTCACCATCTGTACAACTTTGGGCAAGGTATAGAATATTTGGGGGCCTCCATTTCCCCACCTGCAACATGAAGGGTCTGGACTACTGTGTCAGACCGTCTGGGGCTATTGTGAATATGACATGACATGATGCATGGAAAGTGTTCCATGGACCATAAACACTGCACATGCGGAGACAGAGCTAGGCGCCCAGGATGCCTGGGCCTCTGCTCTGGGCCACCTCTTGTGCTGGGAGTGCAGTTCCACACAAGAGCTCCCCCTGGACTGCTGCACTGGGAATGCTTTGGCATCAGGGAGTGGATCTCCTACTTCTCTGTGTGCCCTTCAGTTGCCCTGCACTGGGCTTGGCCGTGCAGACATAGTCTAGCTACAGTCATTAGCCAAATATACAATCTCATCTGAATCCACACAGCACAAAATGGGACAGTCAGAATTAGGATCTTTTTTTTTTTTTTGGTCTGTGACTCAAATCCATTCTTGCTTCAAGACACACATCTGCTTTTCTCACTTCTGTATAACTCTCTGTGATGCCTTCGTGACCCACTCTCTGGCTTGGTGGGAAGGACATTGGGTCAAACAGAGAACTCAGAAAGCAGGTTGAAGCCAGGTGTGGTGGTACGCACCTATAATCCTAGCAGATCAGGAGGAGGATCATGAGTTCAAAACCAGCCTCGGCAAATTAGCAAGGCCCTAAGCAACTCAATGAGACCCTGTCTCTAAATAAGATATAAAAAATGGGGCTGGGGATGTAGCTCAGTGTTTAAGTGTGCCTAGGTTCAATCCCCAGTACCACCCTTACCAAAAGAGAGGGGTAGGTGAAAAAAGTTCTGGCCATCCCTGGCTCAAGCTGGATCCCAAATATTCTGTTGGTCACAGGTGACTTTATGTTTCAGATACTGCTAGTGGTAGGAAGGAATGCCTTAGGGGTGATAGGGTATTGAAAGAGGAAAAGGGCAAGTGTTGAGAATATCAGAGAGAGGCACTCACTCGGACCTCCCTTGGTTACCCATTGTACCTAAAAAGCCTTATTCTGAGGAAGTTCTTCCTAATGCTATCCCAAATCCTTCTTGCTGCTATCTAAAACTCCTTTTTTTTAAAAAAAAAATGTTATACTTGTTGATGGACAGAATGCCTTTATTTTATTTATTTTTATGCAGTGCTAAGGATTGAACCTAGTGCCTCACACAGGCTAGGCAAGCGCCCCAACACTGAGCTACAGCCCCAGCTCCTACAACTCATTTTTGTCTCATTTTCTTGCCTCTAGGTTTTCATACAAACAATTTCTCACAATCCTTCAGATAACTTCTTTTCAGGGGCCCTTACTAGCAAAGCTTTTATACTCAAGAGTGAGGAGAGTTTACCATCAACTCTACCCAAGGGAGTTAAGAGGGACCTGGGAACAAGAACCCCGGAGTCAGTTTCTGGCTCCAGCTGAAGTCTGTATCCTCTGGACATACTCCCTGTGCTTCAGTTCCCCCCATGGAAAGTGTTCCTCAGGGCCTAGCAAAAGGTTGGTGCTCAAAAAACAGAAGTATAGTCTAGTGATAACATTAACTGCAATTTTTGTTTCTTATAAGTACACAGTAGCTCATTCTGGACCCCCCACCTCAGCCAATTCCACTACAGTTCTTGCCCGCTGCACTTCTGCTGTCCTGCAAATTCTCAGAAACAACTGGTAGTTTCATTATCTGGGCAAACATCAGAAAGATGTTTTCTACAAAAACCGTTAACTTGTACTCTTGTTTATTTCTCTCATACTTAGTAATAAATAGGAGAAAATCTGGAAATAGCTCAAGCAAAAAGCAAATGGTCTTCTATAAACCAGAGAGGGATTGCTTTTCTATATGTGAAATGTAAATATTGGCTGTACCTGACAT
Source organism: Urocitellus parryii (assembly GCF_045843805.1). NCBI lineage: Eukaryota > Metazoa > Chordata > Mammalia > Rodentia > Sciuridae > Urocitellus > Urocitellus parryii. The sequence continues at coordinate 481,306 of NW_027554122.1, read as the reverse complement.
GTGCATTGGGACTGGTAGCATTCTAAGCTTTCTCAGATTTCTTTCTGTTTAATTTTCACAAAATACCCCTGTGAAGTAAGTAGAAATTGTTATTACTTTAACACTGAAAAAAATTAAATGATTTCATAGAAAAAACACAGCTAGTAAGTGAAGAATTCCAAATTGGAATCCAGAATATATTCAACATAAATATACAATATTAAATATTGTTTTTATTTCAAAATCATAAACTTAAGACACAAAATATTAATCATTTTTGTGCAGACGTACTTCTGAGCTTTTAATTTCTGCTTTCACATAATCATTAATACGAACCCTTCCTGAGCTCATGGGGTGTGGCAGAACCTGGAAAGTGATGTGTTTGTGGGCATGAACCTGAGCAATGCAAGGCCTGCTGCCTCTGGCAGGCCTAGTAGCTCTAGTCACACTGCACAGCTGGGCTGCTGTGGGCTAGGAATTTTCTACACCATGCACAGTGGCCACAGGACTGGTGTCATCCTCACCTGAGCAAAAAAATACAGACGTCCAGGAGTCACAGGTGAAAGTCACCAAGCATCTCAGAGAGCCCTTAGATGACTACGAAGAAGAAGTCTCAGAGCTGAGTACGATGTATGTGTGAAAAAACCTAGAGCTAGGCCCTGCCCTTGGCAAGGATACATTTTCTTATATGGGAGACTCTGTAGTTGGCTACACCGATGGATGCTGCTCCAGTAATGGACAGAGGAGAGCATGAGCAGCAATTGGCATCTACTGGGGTCCAGGCCATCCTTTAAACATAGGCATTAGACTCCCTGGATAACAGAAAAACTAAGAGCAGAAATCCATGCAGCCCACAAAGCCATGGAACAAGCAAGGCTCAGAACATCAGTAAATTGGTTCTATATATGGACAGTATGTTCACTATAAATAGGATTACTAACTGGGTCCAAGGCTGGAAGAAGAACAGGTGGAAGAGGAGTACAAGGAAGAAGGTGATCAACAAAGAGGAATTTGTGCAGCTGGAGGAGCTCACCCATGGCAGGGATATTCAGTAGATGCATGTTCCTGTTCATTCTGGATTTGTGGGCAATGAAGAGGTCGATAGGTTGGCCAGAGAAGGGGCTCAGTAGTCTCAAGACTGAGTGGAGTCACTTGGGTGCTCTGGAGAAGACTAGCAATGGCTTTTGTTGCTGTCATTTCCTGGATATGCATCAAGACCTTGCAGCAGGAGTGGCTGCAGGAGACAGAGCTGAGCCAGGAGTCACTGTGTCCTATGACGTCTTGGTAAAAAGCACTCCAGGAAGTGTCAGGAAGTGGATATCTTTGATTTCTGGTAATTCTGAGATCCACTGCTTACTGGGCTTAGTATATTTTCATGTGTTTTATTGCAGTTTGGCCCAAAGTGCTTGGGTGTTGCTTTTATAAGAAATCAATGAAACACTGGTTAAAAGATACAGACAGGAACTCAAAAATAATTGTGGAATAGTTCGTTGACCTTCTGATTTTCAAGGTGGAGTCACCTGCCCTTGTAGTCACTCTGTGCATGTGGCTCACAGGAAGAACTTCAGGTGCCTGATGCTGTGTACACAGGAGACCGTGGCTATGGAAGAATGGCCTCAACTCTTTCAAATGTGTGTGTGTGTGTGTGTGTGTGTGTGTGTGTGTGTGTGTGTGCAGGGCTGGGGATAGAACCCAGTACCTCACACATGCTCCACAATTACAATTTTGTGCATGTATATGTGTGGTGGGCACTTGGGATTGAACCCAGGGATGCTCTACCCTGAGATATTCCCCCAGACCTTTTTATTTTTTCATTTTGAGAGGTCTTGGTGAGTAGCTAAAATTGACCTTAAACTTGTGATCTTCCCTCAGCATGCTAAGTGCTGGGATTATAGGTATGTGTCACCACTCTTGGCTCAGTTACACCTTTTTTGGTACCAGGGATTGAATCTAGGGCACTTAATCACTGAGCCACATCCCCAGCCTAATTTTATATTTCATTTAGGGACAAGGTCTCACTCAGTTTCTAAGTGCCTTGCTAATCTTCTGAGTCTGGCTTTGAACTAGGGATTCTCCTGCCTCATCCTCCCATATTGCTAGGGTTACAGGTGTGCATCACTATGCCCGGCTCAGTTACAGATTTTAAAGACCAAGATGCATATATCTTTGAAAAGTTTCTTTGGATTTTTTCCTTAAAAATACTGTGTGGGTGCAGGTTAACTCTTCTGTATCTATTGATTTTCTATGTGAATGATCTGTACATGAACAAAAGCGGGGTGTTGAAGTCCCCAGCTGTTATTGGCCTGAAGTCCAGCCCCCTAGACCAAATGGACGTAACAGACATCTATAGAAAGTTCCATCCAACAACTGCCAGATACACATTTGTCTCAATAGTGTGAGGAACATTTTCCAGGATGATCTCATGATAGGCCACAAACAAGTCTCAATAAATTTTAAAAAATTAAAATAAAAATACTGTGTGGGTTTAAAACTAATGTTTGGCATGATCTTTTATTTTTAAATTTTATTTTCCATAAAATAAGAATACAGAAAATCATACACACACACACACACACACACACACACACACACACACACATACACATGAACCCTTACTCAATAACTCTCTTGGGTAAAAGATTCTAACAGGTAACAGATAGGAAAAGGACACAAATGTCCAAGATTTAGTCATGAGATAAATGTCTAGCATATATCCATGCCCATTAATTTGCTCAACTTGCTTAGTGTTTGTCCTTAAGATTTCAAAAGCTCAAACTATATTTTAATCTCTGAGATATTATGTTAAAGTAGTATTTCACTATTTAGCAGCTCAAAATATGAATAATTTGCAATAATCAAGAAATAATTAAAATATATGTTTCCACTTTTCTGCAATTTTTTGAATTTTTCTGAGCCTGTACTGATGTATCTATAAACAGTACCGAATTCTATCATTTTGCTTAATTTTATTAAAATTCTACAATGGAAAAAGATAAGAATAGTTCCTAACAAAATATCCAAAAGTATTTGTGTGTGTGTAGGGGGGGTAGGGATTGAACACAGGGCCTTGTGCATGTAAGTCTAGGACTCTACCAACTGAGCTATATCTCCAACCCCTTCAAAAGTATTTCTACCAATTTTAAATTTTAAATAGTGCAAGAAATGAATGGTTAAACATTTTTCTTACATTAAAACTGTAACAGAGAAATGAAAGAATTTTTAGGTAAAAGCTGTTATTAAGTTGCACAGAGATAATGTGTCCTTCTACTTTGACTAATATAAGTAAAAGAATAATGGGATGAGGTTGTGGCTCACTGGTAGAGTGCTAACCTAGCATGTATAATGCCCTAGGTTCAATCCTCAGCACCACATATAAATAAATAAAGTAAAGCTAGAAAAAAGGAAAAAAATAAGATTGCACATAGGCTAGAACTAAATGACCCTGACTTCCTTTCCTGAGGCTCTCAGAAATCCATGTTAGTGAGCATCAGAGACAGTGAGAAAGTAAGTACAGTACATATCCAAATGACAGAGTGTACAGGATTCCAAAGTGGAACCTTTCTGTGAAAGTGGTATACATTTCACTTTTTTATTCAAAAACATGTTAATACACAACCTTCAGATCCTTTAACACTACAGCATTCAGTCTTTCAGTATAGTGCAACTGTCTACTGTTTACCTTAAGTTGCAAAAGTTTGACTAAGTCACCACTCACCCACTGAAATGACAGAATTCAGGTTTAAGCTGTCAATATGCTTCTACCTACTGCAACCACTACCTAAAAGAACCCCTTCCCCCTTTTGTGTGAATTGTACTTGGGGTCCTATAAATATTGGTTCTAGAAACTATATCTTTAATAAGAAATCCAGCTCTAAATCAAAGAAATTTCAAATAATGATTATAAGATATTGCTAGTTACTTTATTGTAAAGTTTGATTAGCCATTAATAATTTTTTAATGTTTTGGTATAAATTATTGACACATAATAATGAGCTTCATTTTGACATATTCACAAATGCACACAACAGTTTTCTCCATTTTAATCATTAGTACTTCCTCCCTTCCTGCCTCCCCCTGATTCCCTTCCTCTACTGGTCTTTAATAAGTCAATTTTTCTTGTTTTAATAAAATATATCTTCCTTAAAATATTGTTTTATAAATTTTATGGCATTAAAATATACAGAGCACAGTTGCTAACCCCCTAAAACACAAATCAAATTAGAAGAGAGTAGAAAAAAACAAAATTCATTTCCAAAATTTGTGCTGTTAGCAAACTGTTTTTTAAGGTATGACTACACTAAATAGTGATCATCAAGGGCCGGTAAAATATGTGACACTACTGGAACAGGATTAGCACCTTAGAGCTGCTACCGACAAAAAAAAAAATTGTACACAGTTAATGAAAAATTCCTTGAGTTCAAAGAGGCTGTGACCTTATTTCCCTTCCCCATCATGTCATGACACTACTTGACATCATCTTACAAGGAAATAAATTTTGCCTATAAGTACTGCCCAGTGATGTGTACTACCCCTTGAAGAGACTATCAAAATCCAGAGCTAGAAAAGTGGCCTCAAATTATATAAGAGAATAGATAATCTAAGTTCACCTACCTATCCACTGTACCTAACTATCAAGGACATAGATGCAGTCACTCATTTCATTTCCTGTTTCACATTCTCAATAAATCAACTGTGATTTCATAGAGTAGATTGAGGTCACATTCTCATGAGGCTTCACAAAGGTGACTCCAGTGTCCCTCAGGCACACTTTTTACTTCATCCATCCTTAAGTTAAAAGAAGCATGGTCCTTCATGGCCCACAACTTCTTGGGATGGGTCTTCAGTTAATTCATTCCTGATTGGTGAGTGATTTTCCTTCTACTCATAGTACACACCTGGAACCATCCTTCCAATCAAGTCCAGGTTCTCATCTTTAAGTGACAGAAGGACATTTTCTTTGATTGCTTTCTAATCACACATATCACTCCTTCCTCCCAGTTATACCCCTCCCCACACTCAGTTGCATCCATTACACTTTCTGTCCATGATCTTGCAATTCTCAATCATCTTACTCCCCATTTTAGACATATTCTCTAATTCACTAATTTTAATACCTCCAGTCTAACTCCTCCACCAGGCCTGTCAGACCTCCAACTTTAATTTCATTAATCCTCAAAAACATCATTCCACTAACTTTCCCATGAATCCCCAATCACTCTATCTATGAATAAGTCTAGCCTCTGACTTTCACACAAATTACATTCTCCCCTTGCCAAGAACATGCTTATTTCTCCTGGCAATTGAAACATGCCTTCAGGAGTCACATCTGGTCACATTTTTATAAAAGATTTCCCTTTCTTCCCATTTCATCCTAGATAAGTATTCTGTCAGAACTCCATCTCATACCTATTACTCTCTGTATGTTTAGCTGAAGAACTTATGGTTCAAAGACTAAATACACATTTTAAATCTTTCTTAGTAACTAACTGTAAAATTTGAGTGGTTATAAGTTTATCATAGAGGAATACATATTTTAGTCATTAAGTGCAGGTAGGTTTATCACATAAGATTTCATATTGTCCATCTTCTCAAAACCTCACAATCATTCCTATGTTAATTTCCATCAAAAGTATTTCTCTAGACAAAGAGCATTATTATAACAATAAGAATAGCTGGCACTAATGAGACATACAGAAAGGAAAAAAAAGAGTTGACTTAAAGAAGTAGATTTAAATGACAACTTACATTTGGAATATAGGTTTAGGGTCTATCTCCAGAGTAAAGGACACATTTGTTTCCTGGCCAGGATAATAAACATACTCTCTCTCGCTGAAGGGTAAAAATTAGACTGCTTTGCTAGTAGCCCCTTAAGAGTAGAGAGTTTTCTAAACTCCAAGTTTCTCAGTTGTGACACAAATACACTGTGTATAAATATCTACAGAGTCACTCAGCACTGCCTGAATCATGGATCTCATAACAGGGGAACTGGTGACAACTTGAAGCTCATACTGTTATGCCCTGAGTCCTAAGTATGTTTTCTCTGATCCAGGAGATTTCTGTCTTTCACCAGCATCTATGTTAACTGTGGCAACCTCTCTAAACTGTGACAGCAGCAGCGGGCGCACAGTGCATGAAGGCAACCAGGAGGACTCTGGGCAGCAGCCGGCAGGGCCGCCTCCATAAACCGGTGCCCCATTCACGGAGGCCCCTTCTGATTCTGGAATGTGTGGAAGTTTGTGACACACGCTTCCGCCTTGGCCTTGGTGCTGTTGCGTGCCCTGGAGGTGGTGTGGCTCTGTGAGGAACAGGAAAAGATGTAAGAAAAACAATAAATGGTTTAAAAAAAGTGATGGAAAATTTTTGAATCCAGAGTTAAATTCACAGAAGATTTGGGAAAATGAGTGATGCTGCAGGTGATATTGCTGAGATTAAAAGTGACTTTGAGTTTAAAGCCAAACAACGAATTTCTCAAAAACCTCATTCCAAACAAAATCTTCAAATACTTTTGAAGCAAATTTTGCAAATGAAGTAAAATCTGAGGATATACTTGCTAATAAGAAACTGTGGGCTCGACTTGAAGAATTATAGAGATAAGAATTGCTGGGTGAACTTGATAGTAAGCCTGATACTGTGACTGCAAATGGAGAATACCCAGCCTCTTCTAAAGTGGAGAAGGAAGATCAAAACACAAATGTGAATGTGATACATCAAGAAACAAAGTCCCTTGCCCCCAGCAGTAATCATTAGGATGTTACACATTTAGAACAATTCAATGGACAATTGACTAGTCAGTTGAACTTTTCAGTAAATGGTTCAAGTTTTTGTCAGAGTAATGAAGAAGATGATGAAGACAACAGTCATGATGGTGATAATGAAAATGACCATAATGCTTTAAGGATTGGAGATAATTCTGTACCAAAAATATATTTTTCTCATACGGTTGAACCTAAGAGGATTCGAATAAATACTGGAAAAAAATACCACTTTAAATTCAGTGAAAAGAAAGAAGTCGTCAAACGTAAAGGACAACTCTGGAAGAGTGGTCATTCTGCTCAAGAGCTTCCTACAATCAGGACTCCTGCTGACATTTACAGAGTCTTTGTTGATGTTGTGAATGGAGAATATGTTCCTTGTAAATCTATTCTGAAGTCTCAAAGCAGAGAAAATAGTGTTTTTAGTGATATCAATGAAAGTAGTGCTGCTGAATTTGATAAGAGGATTTTTTGAGGAGTATTAGCTGTGAAAAAGCCAATTGCAGTGACACCAGTGAAAGCATTTTAAAAGAAGAACCACAAGAAAATCATCAGAATAAACTTTTCCCATTATCAGGAGCACCTGAGGCTTTTTCTGGAACTGTAATAGAAAAAGAATTTTTATCCTCTTTAACACCACACCCAGTCATTGCTCATCCTGTACTACTCACCATTCTGGAACAAAAAGAAATTCTGTCAGAAGTATCAGAATGAACTGCCAAAAGGGTTTCAAAGTTCAAAGCTGCCATATTTCAATAGAAAAACTAGGAAATGGGAGTTTACATCCTAAAACCTAGTTGTGAATTTTTAGAATGTATAAGCAAAATATGTTACATGTACTTTGAAATAAGGTGTTTTGAATTAGTTTGGTAGCAAGCTGTCATTCTTATCAGTGATATTACAAAAACCAAAGTAAATGTTGGAATATAGTAATATTCAGCTTGTTTTGTTAATTCTCTTACTACTAAGTTGGCCTTACAATTTTGAATTATTTTTCAAAGAACACAGTTCATACACATTGCTTTTGTGTTTTAAACTAAACACAAGCAGTTTTGTACCAGCTGTGATACTGTGTGTACCTAGCTGCTCCCCAACCAACTTTTTGACAGCATCACTTTTTAGGGCTTCAGTGTGAGTTCACAGATGATAGTTCCCTTGACTTTGACTTCCAAACTTTTCTAGCAGGTATAAATACCTAATTCCAATGTTAAAACACTCACACCAGAAAACATAAAGTGGATTCAGTTTTCCCAAGTAATTCCAGATATAAAATGCAGTGTTTTCTCTGCTGCAGTTCTAAGCCATTACAGGTGCCTGACACATTGCTGATAAAGAATTTGCTTTGAGTTGGTGATGGTTTCCTTGATACCTAAAAATTTGGAATGCTAATGAGAACATCCACCCAGTAAACACATTTTACCTCACATTTAACCATTCCTATAGTACTCCAGCCTGGGCTTCCAGAAAGCTACTTTTTGGAGAAAATTAAGATGAATCTGTGGCAAAATGCATTTTAAATTGACTAAAAATGATTTAGTTTTACTTATTATATTTCCTCAAAAAAGAGATTTATAAAACTAAATTCAACTCTTATATAATTTCTTGAATTGTAAACTGAAGTTTTCTGTCCTAAAATGGCATTTATAAAGAAATTTATCAAAATTAATGTGAAAGTTTCAGTCTAAAAACTGTGTCATATATTCTAACAGGTTACAAAAAATGCAAAAAAAGCCAACTCAAAAACAGTTTATACCAAAGAATAAATAGCACAAGTTTTTGTATTATATGTTTCCAGAGTTCAAAAATTATGGTGATATGATTTGCTCAATATAACACCTAAATTTACACTTTGAAGGTTATGAGAAAAGAATTCCTGTTTCATTTCAATAGACATCCTCATGAACATATATAATATTTTAGATTTAAGTGTACATAATTAAATTGCTGCCCATGAAGGTGCAAAAATATTTAAAATGTTGTATTTAAAACATTGATTTGGGTTAATACATTATTGGTATCCAGAAAATAATATGTTTTTACTTTATTACTTGTCTGAATTAAATAAATAAAAGAATGTACACATATGTATAATGTCTCAGCATAACAGCTACTGAGTATTAGCTTAGTTTTTAAATTCTAAATAAATGTGAAAATAGAAATGCATAAATAACTATTTGGGAATACCCATAATAATATTTTTGATTATATTTAACAAATGTATTGTGTGTAAAAACCTGGAAGAAAAATTCACTAAAAAAATATTTTAACCTTAATATAGACCATTTTCTTTAATCAATACATAATATTTGTATAACTGTAAAACAAATTAGCATATTTGTGCTGTTCTTTACCATTTAAAATAAGTAATGATGTATAGGTATTCTCAAATGTTTGGATGTATCTTTTAAACTCCATTAGTAAATTGAGTCTGACATTATTCAATTAAGCCAGTATTTTAAAATACATTCAGGTTGTGGATGATGGGAAGTCATGGTGCTCAATGCAGAGCAAGATATTGTATTGGATTTAAAGTTAATTAACATACTTTTGTGACAGAATTTATATAATATTTATCAATTTAGCAGCAGCATGAACCAAAATATCAAGTAGAATTGGGGAGAGAAAAATAAAATTGAAATTTAAAAATCCATAATATTTTCATTTTATTTTCTACAATATGGGAAATAAGACCACTATTTGCACCAAAACATTGCCATTTGATTCCTGAACAGGAAATTTCAAAGGCAGCAGCTGACCCAAGTGGCCCTATTGAGGACTGAAATGCCCACTTCCAATTTTCCAAGCCAGGGCTCTGGCTAGGCTAGACTATGAAGGGTATGTTTTTCTAATTTGTTCACCCCAGCAGGTGCCTTTTCTTATTTATCCTCCAGAGATAGTGCATTTTCCTAATTGGACAGTCCAGAGTGTATGCTTTTACTATTTTGCACAGAGCACTGGATGCTTGGCCATCCTGCCTCTCTACCCATTGGACTAGGAGCACTGTGAGACCAAGGAGACCCATCTTCAGGGAAGTGATACACACACAAACTGGATCAAAGCCGACAAACTCAGGTTAGAAGGCATGTAATTGAATACGGCATGAAGATGGAAACTGATGAATTGTGCCCATTTTCCATGGAGTCAGCTGAATCTGCAGAGGTACCTTTGTTTTTATAAAACTCTCTGTAAGAGGTCAGTTCCATTTAGAAGTGTTTAATCAATGAGAATTTATTTAAGAAATCACTTATTGTAACATGGGCAGCATTCAAGAAAGTAACAAGTGATGAGTTTACCCAGACACCAGCATCAGTGGAAACATTACCACTATTCTATTGAAGAGGACCAGAAAGAGCAGAGCAGTAGGAAGAGGCTGACATCATGAACTGAATGAGTCATAACCAAAGTGAAGCGCCAGAGAGGATGAGCAGGAAAAAATGCCCTGATTTTTCTCCTTTTGCCCTCTGTTCCTCAGTTTCCTTGCCAAACCCCAAAAGAAGACAGGACAGGGGAGCTCAGGCAACACAACCTTGAGGATCAGACTCTTGGGGCACAGAGGAGAGCAATTGCAAGGTGAGACATTACTACCACAAGATGCAAATTACAACACGGACAACCATTATGTTGGGGACAGGTAGATTTAGTGAGCCTTAATCTATGCTAAGGATTTACCCTCAACCTTATGAAGTCAGTTCTCTTATAATCCTGGTTATACAAATGGAAAAATTAAGGCAAAGAGAAACTAAGTTACTTGTCTTCTATGGTACACAGCCAGTAAGTACACTTTTTGTGGTACACAGCTAGTAAGTACTGCTCTGGGACACATGTTACATAGTATAACATAAAACTAGTGGGACCTTGTCACAAAATGAAATTTAAAAGGCTGGAGATGTAGCTCAGTGGTAGACTGCTTGTCTAGCATGCAGAAGTTTTAGGGTTTGATCCCTAATAGTATCCCCCTTCCCCAATAAAATGGTTTCAAAATAAATTACAAAGTTAGCCCTAAGAAGGCTTTGCTAAGGAGCATTTTCAACTGAGATATTCTAGTCTTTATTAGAGTTCAGCTCTGATCGTGACCTTATTTTCAACAGAGGGTCATGGTCTGTGCCATGTGTGAAATCCATGAGAGGTACCCCTAAGCCAACATGTGAGGCCCCTGAACTGAAATCTTGGCTTCACTTAGTGAATATCCTCACCTTCATCCCCCTTTCCTCCAAGTACATACTGTCATGTTAGGTGGCAATACTTAATATTCACTGGGCATTGGGCACATCTTGGGCACTATGCAGAGTATAAGTTGTGCTACTTCTCAATAACTCTCTGAAATGAAAGGCAATTTTATACTTGAAGAAACTGAGTTTTAAGGAGATTGAATGATGCAGCCACAAAAGTCCAGCTAGGAAGTTGATCTGACACAAATGGTTTCACTCCTGCACTTAGTCTTTAAGCTACTAGTTCTCTGAGTATAGGAAACAGATGAAAATTTTAAACCAGCCTAGAACTTTGGATAACTCTTCAGGAAAGCTACAGAATAAAGGAGATGAATAAATAGTGTGGGCAAAACAGTGGGGAAGATTTCTCCAGTGGCTCAAGGAGTAATAATTATAAAGGACTCTGGAGAAGAAGTGGGCCAAAAGAGTCATGTAAGGATAATGTAAAAACAGTTGGATTAAGGAATACTGTGTGGAGAAGAATAAATACTAAACTGCAAAACTCAAACTGGAATCTCTGTAAATGGCAGGGACTGGGAATAAAATTTTTGGTTATCATTTTTTTATTTCTTCAATCTCCCAAACTTGTGATGGTTATTAATCTTCTCATTTTTTAAATCGGGATATAACATACAAAGAGAGAAGTATATAATCTTAAATGTTTGACTTAAAGATATGATTTAAATGTTTAACATGTAAAGAAAGCACAATTTTTTATGTTTATATTTGGGCATCCACCATATACATGAATACAGAATATCCACATGCCCCACAGTCTTCCTGGTGGACCTTCCCAGTCAGTTTACTCCAACACCATCCCAGGAAACTACTATTCTAGGTATCTTTTACTGTGGATTGCTTGAGATTCATACAAATGGAAATATAAATATCCTCTTTGTGCACAGCATCTTTTGGTTTTATCTGTGGGGTTATCTGTGGTTCTACAGGGAGCAGTCCATTCTATAACCGTGCTCCATATCCCATGCTGGACATACCACAATTTGTTTACCCACTCTATCATCGATAGACTGGAGGTTAGTTTCCATATCAAGATTATAAATATCCTTGTTAATATCTATGTGGATATAATGACTGCTTTCCATGGGCAGACATCTAAGTTTTGGGTTAGTCATATGTTGAGCTTTAGTATATGACCAGCTTTTTCAAAGATGACTGAAAATGTAGGCTCCCCAAAACAGCATGCAACAGTTACAATTTCTCTACATTCTTACCAACACTAGCATTTTCTCTTGTTTGAGTGGTACTTTGTATTTTTAATTTGGATTTTCCTGATAAGTAATCATATTTGTCACTTTTTCATATGCTTTTTTTCCCATTTGCATATTTTTTGAGGTGTGTTTTCAAGTTCTCCCATTTTTTAAATTAGGTTTTCTTTCTTTTTAATGGATATATTAGAGGACTTAATGTTTTGGATGTGCAAGTTTTGTTGTTTGTATTGCAAATATTTCTTTCCAGTCTGTGACTTGCGTTTTCAATTTCAAAGGGTATATTTTGATTATCAAAGTTTTTGAATTTTAATAAAGTATTATCTTTCAATCATTAATTGTGTTGAATAAGGTTGAATGATTTAAAGAGATCTGAACTGGTACTATTCTTTGTGTAAAAGCTTATTTTTAAATTTAATTGTTTATCAAATGTGTTTAACACATTAAAAATGTACATATTTATGGAGTACCATGTGATGAATAGTTAAATGTATATGTTGTGTAAATACAGATTAAATTTATTTAACATTTATAAAGTGCTTCAGATTTTTCTTTCTTCTTTTGTCAGTCTTGTTGTGCTTTTCAAGGGGTGTTTCCATGTTAGCTAAATGAATTGACATAATGTGATTTAAAATGTTCTTTTAAAATAAATAATATTAAATTAAATGTCCTTTTATGGTATGCCACACAAGTTTTATCTTTTTAAAAAATCATTTTTACCAGTGGTTTATAAATTATATTAATCTCTATTTTTAAAAATTAACTTTGGTTTTCTGTTTCTTCTGTTATTGGTGTATTTTTAATTTCCATTGATTATTCTCTTATCTCCATCAATCTTTCTTTGGCTTTGATCTATGTTGTTCTTTTGACTTCCTGAGAAATATTAAATCACTGATTTTCAACCTTTTATTTTCCCAATATATGTGTTATGGAACAAATATCCCTTTAAAGACTACTTTGGCTATATCTCACAAGTTTTGATGTAATGTTTTTTATTTGGTTAAAACTATGTTCTAATTTATTTTGTGCTTCACTCTTTGACCCATTGGTCTTTGATGTGTATAACAGTCAACAGTCAAGCATGTGGGGATTCCCCAATTACCTTCCAGTGTTGATTTCTAGCTTAATTCCAGTGTGGTCAGTGTGAAAGAAATCCTTATATGATTGAGTATGTGGATATACATTGAGAGTGAGTTTTTGGCCCAGAATATATTTTATTTTGATAGACATTTCATGAACACTGGAGGAAATAGTATATTATTCAATGGCTGGGTGAAGATATGTCTGCAAATCAATTAATTTCAGTCCTTTAATATTGTCACAAAAATAATTATATCAACACTGTGCAACAGAATTATAATATAAGCTACATGTGAAATTTTAAAATATCAGTGGCAATATTTAAAAAGATAAGACTGAAAAATGAATTGATTTAATAATATATTTTATTTGAAACAATTTACATAAAATGTTATCATTACTGTAATTATTCAACATTATATATGAACTACTTTGAATTATGTTCATACAGTCTTCAAAGTCCAGAATGAATTTTATACTTTTAGTGTACCTCAATATAATGCTAAATTTTCATCTGAGTTATTTGATCTAAATTGATTTCATATTATGTCACTTGAAAAAAATATATTTGTATACCTAAGATGCTCAAAATATACTTTAAAATTTTCCAGTAACTTAATTAACTTCTAAATAATTATCTTTCTTTAATTTTCTCACTTACATTGACAAAACTGGTTGAAATTTTCTGAGTTGATTTGAGTTTGAAGCAAAAATCCTGCCATTCAAGGTAAGCAAATTCACTAAATCTTGAGTCAAAGTATTATTATTATGTATTATATACTTTATATACTTTTTAAAAAATATTTTGCAAATTGAAAGATGACTTTATGAGTTTCAAAAATACAACTTTCAATCTTTTCTTATAGGTTTTGAAATCAATTTTCATAATGCTGTTAATAACAAGTATTTTGTATTTATGTTTAGAATAACCTATAAAATCATATTGCTGATTTGTATAATGAAAAATTTCAATTTCCACATAAATTCTTATTTCAATTCCCTTATGTCACAAGTAAGCTCTTCCATTGGAACTTCAAATTTAATTCACTTGCATGCATTGTGATATTAGTGAGTAAAAATAAGTCATTGTCAATTTTGTTTTGTATTATTAAATAATTAGCAAGTATTTTTTTGTTTTAAAACAAAAAAGAATTGTTTTAAAACAATTTTGAATTGAAGTTAAAAATCTAGGAAATCTGTAAAACTTTCCCATGATTCAACCAGTGAGCACTGGAAAAGAACACAAAATCACTATCTTCAATTTCTTCCTACAGTTCAAAAAACTAATAAATGGGTGATTCATGTCTTCTACCACCCCCACATGCATACATTTTAATAACCATAGAAATAATATTTTCATAGAAATTGATATTTTGATATGCATCACACAGCAGAAAAGAGCAGTTGAGAAACTTCAGGTATCTGCTTGGAAAGGAAAGTGAACTTTTAGTTTTGACCTAAGAAATGGAAAATTGATGTCTACAATGTGAGGGGGGAAATTAGTTATTTTGTATCTATGTGAAATCCTTCTTTTAAAATTTAAAGTATTCAAAAACTAATGATACAAATTTGTGGTTTGGGGATATAAATTGATATCTTTTTAAAATAGTAAGGTGCTTGTGGCTGGGCTTGTGGCTCAAGGTTAGAGCACTCACCTAGCACAAGTGAGGAACTGGTGAGATCCTCAGCACCACATAAGGATAATAAAATAAAATTTTTGTGTCCATCTATGACTAATTTTTCTTTAAGTATTAAGGTGGTTTTGTCTTACAAAATGTTAATTGTGCAATGTTTTATATCATGCACATTTATCTGAAACTTCAAAAACTCGAAATTGTTCAATTTTGAATCAATTGATCTTTGCCATTGTTAACGGCATCTTGTACATTCCCAACAATCCTTTGGTGGCTTAATTTGAGATACTAATTTGTTTTGTGAAATATCTCCTTGGGTGTCTGCCGCATACTTTTTTTTAACAAAATGTATAAAATGAAAAAAATAATTTATTTTGCCACTTCATGAAACATAATTCTGTCTCTGTGTGTTTGCAAAAGTTTAAACTTCTTTATAGCTGATCAATGTTATAATCACAGATCCTGTTAAAACACATTTTTAAATGTTTTAGATATTTAATTTTGATTTTAAGTGATTGGACACTTCCCTTATACTGCAAGAAATTTATAATAGGTCAAATCTATTTTAGTTGTTCTTTGCAATAATCTTAACAGTTTATCTTTACATACATTTTAACCTATGCACTGTAATATAATTAATATTTATTTAGATTGGTCTTTTGGACTGCTCTTTTTTTCTTTTCTGCAGCATTCTCTAAGGTTTGGTTTTTTTGTTTTGCTTTTATTTTGTTGGTCTAAAATGTTTGCATTCATTTTTTAAGGATATTTTGGCAAGATATAGAATTCTAGGTTGAGTTTTTCTTTCTTTCATTACTTTAAATATATTACTACTATTGTCTTATCTTCCATAGTCTCTTAGTCAAGTCAGCAATATTCTTATTGCTATCCCCCTAATAGTGATGTGTCTTCTTTACTGGGACGGATTTTATATTTTTTTCATAGTGTTTTATTTTTCTTCAGTTTAAATAGAATGTGACTAAAAGTGAGTTTCTATTTATTTATTTTGCTTTGGCTATCATGAACCCATGTTGATGTATCAACATATTTAGAAAATTCTCCACAAGTTCTTTTTAATAATTCTTCTGGTTCATCATTTTTTTTCTCCTTTTAATCTGAAACTCTGATTAGAATTTTTTTTTTGCAACTTCCCACATTCATTTTAATTTAGTGTGTTTGTGTGTGTGTGTGTGTGTGTGTGTGTGTGTGTGTGTGTCTGTATGTTGCATCCTTTCTTCTTTCTGTGTGGCAGTATGGAAATTTTCTTCAGACTTGTCTTCCAAATCACAAATCCTCCCCCACCTAGCCAGGAGCGGGCGGGACTGCGGGCGGGCTGCAGGCGGCCTGCAAGGGTGCGATGCCCCCAGCGCTGCTGCAGAGCTAGAGAATCCGCATCCCAGGGCGGTTGCTAAGCACACTGCTTCAGTGGGCCCGCTGGCATAGCCGCCTTGCGCAAGCCGCTTGCCAGGCGGGGCAAACTGAAAGCGCTGGGAGCACAGGGCCTGGGGCCTGAGGCGCTGCTCTGGGGCCTGAGGCACTGCCCTGCCGCCGCCTCCGACCCCCACCCCGGAGCCTCCCCTGCGGCACCACCCCTATTCCCAACCCCCTCACGCACTCACCTTCTGGCTGTGCTGCGCGTGAGGAGGAGCAAGGCGCCCATGGATCTGAAGGGGCTAGAGCCTGCCCTGGCTCTGTGGCTGACTGGAGGACCACCGGGGCTGCGCTCCCCAGCCGCCAGGCCGCGCAGCTCCGCGCCATTCCCGGGCACAGACCCTCAGCGGGGCGTTGGAGGGCAGCGAGGAGCTCCCGGAATGGCAGGCGGTGCAGACTAGCTGCTCCATTCTCACCAGAGACCTCAGGGCCAGGGGCTTGACCCAGAGGTGCAGGGAGCCCCTCAGAGTGCAGAAGATATTTGACTTTGAATATTTAATATTCAAGATTATGTTAAATAAAGAATAAGAAATTTGTGTCTTGAGTTTTAGAAGGCTAAAGCAGGTTGTGGGTGCACTAAATGAAAAATTTCTGTGCTGGGGATTTAACCCAAGGCCTCATGCATGTTAGGCAAGTGTTCTGCCACTGAACTATATTCCCAGTTCAGGGGTTGGCAAACCATGGGCCACATTCAGCCCATTATATATTTTGATATGGCCTGCAAGTTAAGACTGGTTTTTACATTTTTCGATGAAAAACAAAATCAAAAGAAGAATACTGGAGCTGCGGGTGTGGCTCAGTGTTGGAGTGCCTGCCTTGTATGTGCGAGGCACTGGGTTTGATTCTCAGTACCATATAAAAATAAACAAATAAATAAATAAAACTAAAGGTATTTTGTCCACCTTAAAAAATAAAAATATAGAATGCTTTGTGTCATGTGAAAATTACAGGAAATTCAGGTTTCTGTGTACGTAAAGACAGTTTTATGGGAACCTAGCCATGCTCATTTGTTTGTATATTGACTGTGGCGGTTTGGGGGTACAGCAGCTGACTTGAGTAGTTACCATTGAGACCATATGGTCTGCAAAGCCTAAATATTTACCATTTGGCTCTTTACAGAAAAAGTTTGCTGGTTCTTGGTCTATTACGCAGTCTGTGCTCATTAAGTACTTATTGAATATTATGAGCTGTAGCTACACCTTGTCCATTGAAGGATTTGCAGGGAATAATTTCATTTATTTATTGAGAGAAAATTGATCACCTTGCCTTAGTATGGGTTTTTCTGACAGACCCCTATTGAGCCCTGTTATGATACTCTTACTATGTCTAACTCTGAAGAATTCAGTTTCTGACAAAATGTGTTATTAGATTCTATTCCTTTATCAAAGAAGTATCCCAAGTAAGAGGTTAGAGCACAGCATGAAAGAACATTTTGCTTTACTCAAATTTAAGTCTATCATGTATTTTCCACACAAAAAAAGATTGTTGTTATATTTTTAAATACTGGATTTTGTATAGTAATTTGTTACACAGATACCATGTGTAAGGTATGAGTTGTTGAAGTATTTATATTGAAAAAATTGGGGGATTATATATGGAGTATATTAATACATTCCCTTACTTGATATTTATTAACCACATATTATGTACAAATTTCACTACTGTTGTATTTGGTTTAGGATAAAAATGGTATATTCTTCCTTGAATAAAAGCTAAAATTGTAATTCGGGGGAAAAAAAAAAAGAACAACAAGTCACAAATCCTTTCCCATGGTTTCAATACTGATATTAACCCCATCAACTGAAAATTTAATTTCAATTATTTTATGTCTCATTTATAGAGGTTCAGTTTTACTCTTTTTATGAATTCTAGGCCTCTGCTCAAAATTTTTATCCTCTGTTCTATTGAATATATTAATAATAGTTATTTTAAAGTTCCTATCTGAAAGCTCCAATAAGTGAATCACACAGGGTCTCTTTTTATAGTCGGTTATTTTTCTTGGATCTCATTAAATTGTTTCTGTTATATATCAGGATTTGCATTTTTTTATCAGTTTCCACATTGTGTAGAAAATTTTGGAGAAACTCTTAAGATATGTATGGTGTGAAACTATTAAGACATGAATGGTGTGAAACTATTAAGACATGAATGGTGTGAAAATACATTGTGTACAACGACTGTCTTTAAAAATTGTGTTATATGTTTGAAATATGAAATGAATTGCATTCTGTCATCACTATGAACAAATCAGGATAAATTTTTAAAAATTTAATTGAGGAAACTCTACGTGCTGCTATATTTCTGGAAAAACAAAAAGGAAAGGTTGTGGGTTGTTTTTATTCTGACAGGCAGAGAGATACTATTAGATCATTTTAATCCTTGTCCTTCTGATGTCATAACTAAAAGTCTCAGTTTTTTTAAGTCACCCCAAATTTGTGTATCTTGAATAGCCATCTGCTTCCCAGCACTAGGCAGATGCAAAAATCTATGCTTACATATTTAGTCTTTCACTCTATGCCTTCTACTAATCTTGCATCTTAGATTTGAGTATATCAGATGACATCCCTGACTAGCAACAAATTCGTATACAGATTCCTTGTTCTTTCCTATGTGGCTTTTGACTCTGTGCAGCTGCTCTCTGTTGAACTCCTATTTATAACTCCTCTGTGCAGACAACCTATTTTGTTTGGATTGCATTTATTCATAACATGGTATAACTATCAAGTGTCCTCAGTGCAAAGTTGTAAAAAATGTGGATCTTACTCTTACTCTTTAAAGAATGCATTCCTTTGAATTTTCTCCGGTGCCACCTTTATCATTTTTTTTTTTTTGGCTTGGATTTTCTTCAGCTTTTATAATTTTTGTTAGTAGGTTAATCCAAGCAATATATGCTGCTCTGTCAAATATTCAGCAAACTCTAGTTTCCTTCTCCTTAAGAAAGAGATACCCAGTAATGCCATGATCACTTTTGTCTTAGCACTTTGTTCTTTCATCTCCCTAGATTTCCAATGCAATATTTATTAATTTTTATTTTTATGTGCTTTGTAGATTATTCAAAGAAAGATCTAAACAATGTAATTTTAGTAAGAATCAAGACAACATGGTACTATCTAGATATAGTTTGGTAATTGTGAATATGTATTATAAATGAAAAGTAACTCAAATTTAGAAAATAAGTTTCTTGAATTTATGACAATTTTTATTCCTCCTCTGTTTCCCTATGTACCTGCTGGCATTTCATAAGATTTAGGCTGTTATGGTAGATGAGAAGAATTTCAATGAGGTATGTGTTTATGAAATGAAGAGAGGCTTAATTTACACAAAAAAACTTTTACATTGATCGGGGTATGGTGGTGCACACCTGTAATCCAGGCTGCTCAGGAGGTTGAGGCAGGAGAATTGCAAGTTTGAGGCCAGCCTCAGCAACTTAGCAAGGCACTAAGCAACTTTGCAAGACCCTGTCTCAAAATGAAAAATAAAAAATGGCTTGAGATGTGTCTCAATGGTTAAGCATCCCTGAGTTCAATCCCTTATAAAAACAAGTAAATAAAGGGCTGGGACTGTGGTTCAGTGGTAGTGACCACCTAGTATGCATGAGGTATGGGGTTCAATCCTCAGCACCACAAAAAATATAAAATAAAATATTGTGTTCACCTAAAACAAAGAAATAAATATTTTTAAAAAACAAATAAAAATAAATATTTTACACCGAGAAAATAAATTATTACCCATAGAAGTTATAAGAAATATTTAGTAGAATATCTAAAAATATTAAAATATGACTTTAGTAAGGTCTCTGAATTAAAGGTGAATAGGGGCATCCCACACAGAGGATATCCAAATAATTAATGAAAACGTGCTCAAAATCATTATTAGCACTTAAAGGACTTTGAGATATACACATCCCCAAAACGTTTAAATGATTCTGTATTACTGTCAAAATAAAACTACAGAAATTCAAGAAAATAGCAACTGGAGCATCCATACACTAACAGGGAGTGTGATTGTAGCAGCTTTAGAACACTGTCTGGTGGTATCAGCTAAAGTGGCACATGGTACACCTGTGACCCAAATGTTTCATATAGACACACAGTCTGAAGAGCAATGTATTTATGTGTTCTCCAAAAGAGATGTGCAAGAACATTTATAACAGTACTGTTTGTGACAGCATCAAACAAGAAGCTCTCCATATGGCCATTAAGTTAAAAATGAACACATTTTTGCTATATTCACACACTGCAATAGTATGTAGCAATGACAATGGAAAACTACAAGTATGTTCATGTGAACATTTACATGAAATTCACAAACATACTAATGTTCAAAGGAATACTAAATAATCACAAATAGCTCACGCCATATGATTCCATTTTACTAACATCAAAAACTAGCAGAACTGATCCATTCTGTTAGAAGAGAAAGTAATTTGTTTTAGTCAGCTCTTTTACTGCTGCAACTAAAAAATCTGACCAGAACAATTTTAGGGGAAGAAAAGTTTATTTGGGGGTTCCCAGTTTGGGAAGTCTCAGCCCATAGACACCAGGCTCCATTCCTTAGGGCTCAGAATGAGGCAGGACATCATGCTAGCAGAGGGAATAAGCTCATGTGCTGATCAGAAATCAGAGAGAGGTCTCCACTTTCCAGATACAAATATATATCCCAAATGCCCACCTCCTACAGCCACACTCTACCTGCCTTCAGTCACCACTCAGTTAATCCATATCAGAAAATTAATTCACTGATTGGGTTAAGACTTTCATAACCCAATCATTTCTCCTCTGAACCTTCTTGCATTGTCTCACACATGCGCTTTTGGGGAATAACTCATATCCAAACCATAACAGTATTTTATTTGGAGGAAGTAATGAGAAGGCATCTGAGGGTGCTGGAATGTTCAATTTCCTATCTTTGCATGTTGCTTACACAGGTATATGCATGTTTTGAATATTCATTGAACAATTCTGATGTAAGCATTCTCTATTTTTGTTACATTTCAATTAAAAAACTATAATAAAAACAAACAATAAGAAAAGCCCTCCCAAGCCTTGTGTGTATTGTCCATTCAGCAATAAATGCCCCTTTTTCCTGCATCTTGCACCTATATTGGAATCTTTATTCTGAAGCCAATGCAATAAACTGAGTCATCATACAGAAAGAACCATTCTTTGCATAGTTGGTTCTTGAAACACAGCTGGCCATGGGAATCAGCTTTGGGTGTACAAACAGGAACAAACAGAGCCTGAGGAAGAGCCATGGTCCAGGATAGATTATTATTCCAAGGAATATTTGCTGAATACTATTACCTCGTAAATATCTCATACCTGCTCAGAGAGTTCATATTGGAGGGAGAATGGAGATGATCATGCCTGACATAGCAAGATGAATTTCATCAAACCAATAAAGCAAACTAATTCTAGTGGAAAAGACACCTTCATGAGAATGGATCTTTTTTAAGAAGTATTTTGGTCTCGGATTTTCATTTATATTTAAACATGAGCATATTTAAACATCTTGCTCAAAGGGGAGAATATACAAGTAGGCCAGTTTTTCGTGTGTTTAACAGGAATGGTGATGATGATAACTAATTCCTACTATGCATCAGAAACAGTACTAAGTGCTTTATATGCATCAATTATTTAAAATTTCAATAATATTATGAATACTATCTTTTTCCTGAAAAGAAAACTGAAGTTTGAAGAGAATGTTTCCCCAGGTGTTCTGTAAATGTCTATGTGTACTTGAGAAAATTGTATGTTACCCTCTTAGTATACACACTTTAGATGAATCTGCAACATGTACTAGAACAATCTATAATTAGATACACACAAGTTTATGATTTACAGTTTCCTGGAAACTTGTTCTTTTATAACTGTTGAGCTTCTCACTTTACCTTAAAAGTTTTTGCCTGAAGTGTTTTTTTCTCCATATTAAAATGGCTACAGTGGTGTATTTTTTAACTTGATACTTTTATACTTCGTATTTTTTACTGTTTTTCTCTTATTTTCAGCCTCCCTCTGTGGTTTTATTTCAGGTTCATCGATCCTGTATGTAATAGGACTGTATTTTATTCCATATAAGTAGCTTTTTATTATGATTACCTTAGTTTATCAGATTTTGTGTTTTGATTATGTAATTTCTTATATGCACATATATTGAAATACTAATGAATTTAGAAATATTTCTATCAGGTTGTTTGTCTTTATTATCCTTTTATGTATGATGTTTTCCTGCCTACCATTGGATTCATAAAATGTCTGTGTTCTCTTTTATTGCAATTATTTGCAATAAAGACAAAAGACATACATATTTATCAGGAATGTATTCATCATGGAATGACTAAATCAAAATAATCATGTATATAATTCACATTCTTATTTTTTGTGTTGAGATCATTTTAAAAGTACTGTTGCCAATTGTCAAAAATGCAATATGTTGTTATTAACTATAGTCACCATGTTGTACAATAGAGTTCTTGAACCTATTCCTTCTCCCTATCTCTTATGAAGATTCTCTACACAATGACTAATATCCCCCAACACTTACTTTCCAGTTCCTGGTAACAATCATTCTCTTTTCTGCTTCTGATTACAGACTTCTTAAATCCCATGTATAAGAGACATCAGGAAATAACTTTTTTTGTGTCTAGCTTATTACACTTAGTGTAGTGTCTTCCAGCCTCATCTATGTTCTCATAAAGGATAAATTTACTTCTTTTTTAAAAAAATAGTGCAGATGGACACAATACGTTTATTTTATTTACTTATTTTTATATGGTGCTGAGGATTGAATCCAGTGCCTCACATGTTAGGCAAGCATTCTATTACTGAGCCACAACCAGACCCCTGATTGCCTTCTTTTAAAAAGCTTAATAGTTTTCTATAGCCTACATATACCACATCTTCTTTATTCATTTATCCTTTGATAAAGAATAAATTGATCACATATCTTGGCTTTGTGAACATAAGAGTGCAGATGCTTAGACATCCTGATTTGATTTCCTCTGGATATATAACCAAGAAACAGATTGTTGGATCATTTGTTAGTCTTATTTTGTAATTGGTTGAAAATTTTTCATTCTATATTTTTCAGTTTTGTTGATTTTATTTTTTTAAATAAATGACAGTGGAATGCATTACAATTCTTATTACACATATAGAATGCAATTTTTCATATCTTTGTATATAGAATATGTTCACACCAATTCATGCCTTTATGCATGTACTTCCTTGTATTTTTTGGCATTACAATTCTTATTACACATATATACCACAATTTTTCATATCTATTTATATATAAAGTATGTTGACACCTAATTTGAGTCTTCATACATATACTTTGGATAATGATGTCCATCACATTTCACTACCCTTGCTAATCTTCTGCCCCCTCCCTTTCCCTCCCACCCTCTTCCCTACCTAGAATTTATCTAATCCTCCCATGCTCCCCATTCCTACCCTGCTCTGAGTTAGCCTCCTTATATTAGATAAAACACTCAGCATTTGTTTTGGGGGGATTGGCTAACTTCCCTTAGAATTATCTTCTCCAACTGCATCCATTTACATGCTAATGACATGATTTTATTCTCTTTTAATGCTGAGTAAAATTCCATTGTGTATATATGCCACATTTTTGTTATCCATTCATCCACTAAAGAGCATCTAGATTTGCTCCACAGTTTAGCTATTGTGAACTGTGCTGCTATGAACATTGATGTGGCTGTGACCCTATAGTATGCTGTTTTAAAGTCCTTTGGGTATAGGCCAAAGAAAGGGATACCTGGGTCAAATGGTGGCTCCATTCCCAGATTTCCAAGAAATCTCCATACTGTTTTTCATATTGGATGTACCAATTTGCAGTTCCACCAGGAATGTATGAATGTACATTTTCACCCACATCCTCACCAACACTTATTGTTATTTGTCTTGATTGTCTTCATAATAGATGCCATTCTGACTGGAGTGAGATGATATCTTAGAATAGTTTGGATTTGCATTTCTCTGATTGCTAGAGATGATAAGCATTTTTTCATATATTTGTTGGTTGATTGTATATCCTCTTCTGAGAAGTGTCTGTTCAGGTCCTTGGCCCATTTGTTGATTGGGTTATTTGTTTTTTCAGTGCTTAGCTTTTTGAGTTCTTTATATACCTTAGAGATGAGTGCTTTATCCAATGTGTGAGGATTAAAAATTTGCTTCCAGAATGTGGGCTCTGTTAAATTCACAGATTTTTTCTTTTGCTGAGAAAAAACTTCTTAGTTTGATTCCATCGCATTTTTGATTCTTGGTTTTAATTCTTGTGCTATAGAAGTCTCATTAAGGAAGTTGGGGCCTAATCCCACATGATGAAGATAAGGGCCTACTTTTTCTTTTGTTAGAAACAGAATCTCTGGTTTAATTCCTATGTCTTTGATCCATTTTGAGTTAAGTTTTGTGCATGGTGAGAGATAGGGATTTAATTTTTTTTTGTTGCATATGGATTTCCAGTTTTCCAAGCACCATTTATTGAAGATGCTATCTTTTCTCCAGTGAATGTTTTTGGCACCTGTATCTAATATAAAAATAATTGTAATTTTGTGAGTTAGTCTCTGTGCCCTCTATTGTGTACCATTATTCTACTAGTCTATTATGGTACCAATACCATACTGTTTTTGTTACTATTACTCTGTAATATAGTTTAATGTCTGGTATAGTGATGCCACCTGCTTCAGTCTTCATGCTAAGGATTGCTTTAGCTGTTTTGGGTCTCTTATCCTTCCAGATAAATTTCATGATTGCTTTATCTAGTTCTATGAGGAATGCCATTGGGATTTTGATCAGATTGAATAATGGCTATATTAATTTACATTATACACCAAAAGTGTGCAAAAGATTTTTTTCCCCACATCTTCTATAACATTCATTATCTGCTCCATAACAGGTATACTATCAAGAATAAAAGTGATATCTCATTGTGGTTTAAAAATGCATTTTTCTCTAATGACTCATGTTGAGCATTTTTTATATGCCTATTGTCCACTTATGTCCCTTCTTTTGAGAAATATCTATTCAGATCCTTGCTACTAAGTTATGTGGATATATTTTTATATTAACAGATGTGAGAATGACAAACTTCTTTCATTCCATAGGTTGTCTGTTCATTTTGTTGATTGTTTCTTCGTCTGTAGAGAGTTTTAGTTTGTTGTAATTCCATTTTTTAAATTTTATTACCTTTGGAGATTTTCCACTGTGTTTTCTGCTATCGGTTTTATAGTTTTAGGTATTATGTTTAAGGTCTTAACCTATTTTGAGTGGATCTTTTTGTGAGATAAGAATGCAAGTACAATTGCATTCTTCTTCACGTGATATCTGGTGTACGAACATCTCTTAGTGCAGAAATTGTCCTTGTTCCATTAAGTGTTCTTACCACCTTTGTCAAAAAATGTTGGCTCTAAGTCCCTGGGTTTATTTATGAGCTATCTATTCCATTCTATTGGTCCATTCATCATCTATTTTGTGCCAGTACCATGCTATTTGTGTGCCTAAAGCTTTATACTATGTTTTGATGTCAGGTAGTTTAATGCCTCCAGCTTTGTTCATTTTTTTCAAGATTATTTTCACTATTCTTGGTCTTTTATGAATCTGCACGAATTTTAGAATTTTTAAAAATATTTCTGTGAAAATGTCATCAGGATTTTGATAGGGTTTTCTTTAAATCTGTAAATTACTTTGGTCAGTATAAAAATTTTAACACTAGTAAATTTTCTAATCCATGAATACAGAATATGTTTCAATTTATTTGTCTTCTTCAGCTTCTTTCACCAATGTTTTATGAATTTCAGTGTGATGACTTTTGCCTTCTTAAATTTACTTCTACGTATTTTCTTTTGTGTCCATTATAAATGTGATTGCTTTGTTGTTAACTCTTTCAGTTTCCTATTAGGGTATAGAAATTCTCTAGACTTCTGTGTGTTGACTTTATGTTCTGAAACTTTATTGATTGATTTTTAATATTTTTTGTGGATTTTTTAGAATTTTATAAAAATAAAATTGTGTTCTCTGTAAATAGAGAATGTTCATCTCCTTCTTTTTAAGTCTAGGTGCCTATTGTCTCCTTTTCTTGCCCAGTGGTTCTGGCTAGAACTTTCCATCACTATGCTGAATCAATCTCTCTCTCTCTCTCTCATTCTCTCTCTCTCTCTCTCTCTCTCTCTCTCTCTCTCTCTCTCTTGCTCTAGGCTTCAGAGCCATAGGTTGCATTTTTTGTTATTTTTATAGTTTAAAATTTATATATATATATATATATATATATATATATATATATATGTCAGACACCAGATAGCACACTCAAATTAGACATCAGAATTTGAAGATATTTTAGTAATAAAAATATGTACAGGGGCTGGAGCTATGGCTCAGCAGTACAGGGCTTGCCTCACACAAAACAACAACAACAACAAAAACTAGACATCTAGATATCTTACTTTTTTTCATTTATCTGCAGATGATGGGTTGTTCCTCCTTTTTGGCTAATGTAAATGTCGTTGCGAACATTTGTGTACAAAAATCTGTTCAAGCCTCTGCTTTCCATTCTTTTAGGCAGCAGAGATAGATTTTTAAAAACATTCTGTAGGGAAAATTTGGAACTGTTATGGAAACAAAATAATTTACCTCATTTAATGATTCATAGAGGGAGCCATTGTTGGGTTTTTCTGAGTTGACATTATAAAAATTTACCTCATCACAAACTTTGGAAGAAAAAAATAATAAAAGACTTTCTGGACTCTGATTTATTATGAGACTATGCAAGTGGCAGTGATCTAAATGATTATCAGATTTTAAGCTTTTCATTAATGTGTTTAATAAAAAATATAGCTTTAGTTCTCAAAGTTGACTAAAATAAAATGAATATGTGCTCATTGGATTTCTTAGACATGTTATGCTATGGTAACTCCATACATATATAATAAGCCTTTTTAAAAATATTGCCCACAGCAACATGTAGCTCTAAGGAATACCATGATTCAGGAGATAAGTTGGTTCCTGTGTTTTATCAAACACCTATAAATAAATCACAGTTTAAGGGAGCCAGGGCCAGTATGCTCAATGGCTAAGGACCACCTGAAGAACAGCTTTTGGAAAAAATATTCCTTGTTATTCAAATAGTCACCTGCTAATCATTTAATTCACCAATTCAGAGATCCATTCTTTGAAATGTGTTTGGAAGCAGGGACAACTCTTCAAGTCTGAGAACTGAAGCCCCACGTTGATTTACCAATGTAACCTATCATGTCATTCCTGAGGCTCATAGGTCTAGACTGCATCTTTAGTTCTTTTGAGCATAATGAAAAGTAGAAAATAACATCATTCAAAATTGGGAAACACTATGAAAGGGCAATATTTTCAAAGCCTCATGCCCTAATGGCCACCTGGTCATCTCCACATCTCCTACCACAGGTCATCTTTGTTTTTCATTTTTTTGAAGGCAAACTCCTGTCTCATTTCAGGGTCTTTCTTGCCTCACCCCCACCCCCCTGTCTACTTTCTCTGAAATGCCCTCATTGATTTTAAAGACACTAACAATTTTCATTTGGTCTATTTCCTCCAGTCTCTCTTATCCTACACTCTCATGCTTATCCTTGCCTCTTGATATCAAGTCCATACTCCTCAGCTGGATATATAAGACCTCCCATACTGTGACTCCAATCTTTCTTCCCAGTTTACTGGTACTCATTGCCTTAGGTTTTGAAGAAATCTACCCAATGGGTTCAGTCTACACTGTTTTCCCTGTTGGGAATCCCCATCCCTTCCAATTTTACCCATTCCCAGCCTTCCTCATTTATCAAGTCTTTTCTGGTTCTTCTCCTTGGAAAAAGCATGCTTTTGTTTGGACTTCCATTGAGAGTTACCCACTTACCTCTTAAAACGCTTGCCACTTTCTACCCCATGTATCAGTTACTTGCGTTTCTATCTCAGTTCCCATAGATTCCCAGAAGCTTTCATAGCAACTCAATGAAAATATAAGAATGATTATAGGATACCAAGTAATATCAGTAATTTTGGTTCATAATTGCATTACCTTTATAAGAAGTCAGAGTTTTGAGTTATGGTCAACAATAACAATATATTACATACACATTGAGCCTTCTAGGTCTATAATCTATTATCTGAAGACCCCTAGGAAAAGTGGAATCCCCATTCTCATTTGACAAGTGAGAACAATGAAGCAAAGAGCTGGCAGGAAGCAAAGTCAGTGTTGCTGCATCAGGTGAGCATAAATTTCTGAAAATGCTCGAAGAACATAAATCCATCACAAAAATGCAGCTCAGCCCAACTGTACACCTTGGCTGTGGTCCCCAGACGACACTATCTATGGGGCCAAGAATGCCTCAATTAGTGTGGATCATCACGAACACACTTGATACACAGATTTCAGATAAGAGCAAACAGGGAGTGAGTTCCCTTAAACAGAAATCACCATGAATCCGTACTGTTGCTGCTATGTAAGAGAGTTTCCCTATCTTGATACAGAGGAGTCATTCATCAGGCATCCTCTGGATCTGCCAGCTCCCAAGTGCATCTCCCTTCTAGCAGGGATTCTGTCACGGGGGTAGCTGTGCATGGACTCAGGCTAGTGGCAAAGTTTTCCAAAGAGTGTTTACCTGTGGGAACTCATACTGTGACACTGTGCACTTCAAGGCAATTCATAGGTTAATAAGTTCATTCAGTATCCGACTTTGGTTATGTCTTTTGGGACTGCTAAATACATATAGAACAATTTATCTCTTTTTTCCCTTGGTTTTTCAATCAAGTGTGTGTAAAGCATTAGAAAGCAGCCCTTATTTATTTTTAAAGTATGGGGTCAGGGAACAGCCTTGTGGCATGCAAATACCCACAGGTGGAAGTTAGAAAAGTCTGCTAGGGAAATGCTCTCTCATGGGCACCTTTCCTTCCCTCTGCACTGTGCACATCTCTCTGTTGGATTGCTCCATAGCACTCAAAAAATGCAGTCATTTTTTCCCAGCATCATCTGGAATCCTTACAAAGAGAGCATTTTAGTATACAATTAATCGAATGCATTTGAGATAAGCTAGACTTTTTAAAAAGATGATTACCCATGAGCACATCTTCCCTTTCTGGAGAAAGCCTGGTTATGGGCTTCCCAGCTGCAGCACGTATTTCTTCAATATGGATATTTCTAGCCCGAGGTGCTTATGCACAGCTCAGCTGCCAAGATCATGCCAGCCCTCCTTCTTCTGGGACCCAAGGCCCAGCATCTCAGACATCAGTGTGGCTTCCCACAAGATCTTTTTGGCTGGAGGCCCTTTGCCATTTTGCCTAATCCCCTCTGCTGGCAATGGCAGTAATGCCGCTGAGGGCCGTCTGCATTAGTCAATAACTTGCTTATTGGGTACTTACTTAGAAATGCCTCTGAAAGCATTTTCTTAATCTAGCTAACAAATACTATGGTTGAGTTGATATTAGTTTCAACAGCCAAATATCACCCCAGTTGTCTGTGTTGCTAGGTGAGAATAGTGGTAGGAAAAGCCTCAATAACCATGAATGGATTGACTCACAGTTTTTGGTTTCTTGTTTGTTTTGGTGCATACTTGAAGCACAGGCTCAGCCATGGAGCTGCACTCCCAGCCCTGGCTTGTAGTTTTAGCTCTTTCTTGACTCCTGGGACTTACTCTTCTACAGCTTCTGCTTAAGAACTGGCAATGGTATAGTTGCCTGGTTATACTGAGTACCAAGACTAGAATTTCAGAAAGGCAGAAGTTGATATCCAGTTCTGCACTATAGAATGGTGTGTGTTGTCTAACCTGTTTCCTTCTTTGCCAAAGAACAACAGGATGACCCCATCAGCCCTGGGTAATATCCTGGCCACTGCTGCATCAGATGAGCAGACACATGCCAGGGCCCCTGGGTGAGCAGGAAGCACTAGAAAAAGGAGCTCACTGTTGCTGCCTGGGTGATGGAGGAGGCGTGATGGGGCACAGGGCTTTGCTGCAAAATATCTAAACCAAGTGCAGCAGCTACAAATAGTCACAAAGCAGAATGGGAAGGATATTACCCAGCAAGAGGGGCATATGTAAGAATGATCTTTTACCTAATTTTTTAAAAAATGCTTTATGTCCACTTGTGTACAATTCTAACTACCTTAGGTACCTTCAGTGTCCAAGGTATTTTCTTGGTGCTGAAAACACCAGAACAGTAAGATACAATCCTTGTTCTCAATGAGCTAGTGATGGGTATGCACACACTATGTGTAGGTGTGCAGGGACGCAGCCACATGAAGGTGCCCTGTGGCTTGCTGTTCTCTGGAGCACAGGGCATCGGGGAGTCCAGGCCAACTGGCAAAGCACTGAAAAGGCAGCAGAGGTGAGTTTGCTTTGAAGGGACTTCAACAGGCAGGTTTAGGATAGAAGGTGTTTTTGAAGGAAAAATACTTGAGAGAAGGCAAGGAGGGGGTGTGAGGCACATGCCCCCATGTGCTGATATGTGTGGAATAGGAAGTGGGGAGCTGTGAGGTCCCTGTGTGGCTGGGAGGCATGAAGGAAGGGCAGGAGGGAATTGGTACATTTACAGTAGCCACTCAGGTCTGCTCTTATGATGTTTGGGAACCAAAAATGCCACATTGAGACAAGATCTTAGCTGCTTCTTTTTTGTGGGGAGGAGGTACCAGGGATTGAACTCAGGGGCACTCGACCAGTGAGCCACATCCCCAGCCCTATTTTGTATTTTATTTAGAGACAGGGTCTCACTAAGTTGCTTAGCACCTCACTTTTGCTGAGGCTGGCTTTGAACTCACGATTTTTCTGCCTCAGCTGAGTTGCTAGGATTATAGGCATGTGCCACCATGCTCAGCTCTGGCTTCTTCTTTTTTATTCTGTCCTTTTCATTCAGTTTGGCAAAGAAATGGCACCTTCCTGCAGCAACCAGACCCAAGGACAGACTCCCAATGGACAGTTGTGTATATAGAAAGACTGGCAGAAAAAGAAAGGTATTCTATCTTCCAAAATATTTGTTGGTTTTGTCCCCAAACTTATAAATTGATTTTTCAAGTCACATAATTATAAGAAAACTACAAAATCTTTCAACTTCCTATAAAGTGAAAGACTCAAAGGAATTCAATGAAATTTTTCTCCAAGTTCATTACTAACAATAGCAAGAAAGTTCATCATTTGTTCATTTAACAAATATGTCTTGAGCTCCTATCATGCACCAGGCTCTGTTCTAGGCACTGGGGATGCAACAGGGAACACATAGATGAAAATCTCCACCTGCGTGGAACTTATCGCTTAGCAGCAGAGACCAGCAATAAATGAAATAAAACAGACAGTGAGGCAGGGGACCAGAGATGCTGTGGAGGAAAAGTACAAGGAAAGATGTAGATGGCATCTGTGACACTGGAGCCAATGCCTGAAGGAAGGGTGGGGTGACATCCATGCAGACACCTAGGAAGTGAGCCATGGGGCAGAAAGCTGAAATGTACTTGGCAGGGCAGAAACAGGAAGGAGGCCAGGGTGTCTGGAGCTGAGAGATGGAGAGAGAGGAGCAAGACGTGAGAACAGAGACATAACAGAGAGCCTGAGGCAGGAGCACAGCGGATGAGGAGAGGGTGTTTTTTGGCAGCAAGAAGAAACCGTTTCAAGGTGGAAGAATTGATCAATACTAGCTAATGCTCTGAGAGGCCAATTAGGATGAGAACTGAGAACTGATCCTTGAAGGTTCATACCTTAGAGGTCATGAACTCCCCTGAGGAGAAGGGTGTGGGTGGAGTCATACGGGCAAGGCTGGCCACAGTGAATTCAAACAAGAATGGGAGAATGGACAGGGTTTTGCTGTAGCAAGAGCAGAGAAATGGAGTGGATGCTGGGAAAGAGAAAATGGTAAAAAACTATTTTTATTTTGTTCTGTTCTTTCTTTTTTTCTTCAAATGACAGAAATCACAGCCTGTTTTTATGCTGCTAGGAATGGATCCAGCAGAAGGAAAAAAAATCAATGTTGCACAAGAGGAAAGGGGTAGCTATCCAAAGGTACCAGGGCGCTAGGTGGGAGGGAAGATTTAGTGCAGAAGGGAATGGGTGACTGAGGCAGCATCAGGGACAGTGATCTTCAGAAAAGGCAGGAAGGCAGAGCATCCAGGCACTGAGGTTGGGAGATACAGATGAGTGCTGGCAATTCATGGAGACCCTCTTGTGACAGCTCTGTCTTCTCCATGGATCAGCGCAAGCAGGCAGGGCACTGGTGAGGAAAACAAGAGCCATCATGCAGGGGCTGTCTCTGAGGGAGGAGACAGTGGGACATGGCCTGACTTACATTTGGGGAGCTCTCTCTGGCTTCCAGCTTCAGAATGTACTGAAGGGAGGAAAGCGTGGAAACAGAACAGTTAGTTAAGAGGTCACTGCAGTTGGGGATAGAGACTTTTCATTTTTTCAAGATGAGGATGGTAGCAACAGAAATGGAAACACAGTCAGCTTCAGAATGTATTTTGAACATAGCTGAATGTGGCAGAGTCAATGAAGTACAGGATGTTTTGTTTTTCCCTCCAAAACCAATACAACCCACCTCAGAGATGTTATTACATGACTGAGACCCAACTCAATAACATGGCAGTGCTTTTAATGACCTGATCCAGTTTTTTTTGGGGGGGGGGATTGGCTTGTTTTGCTGATCCAGTTTTTAACTAGCAATGATTATTCCAGAACAGTGGTGATATCCATAAGTGATGCCAGTGAATACATAAATACCTGTTGGTGTTGTAAAGTGTTATGGAAATGGAAGCTGTAGTTAAGAGAGGCATTTGTGTCTGCTCCAATAAGCCAATAGGCAGGGAGGAATAAATACAGCATGAAATTAGTGTGGAAAAATATTTTAAGCTTTCCAAGATCAAAGAAGGGATAGTAAAATATTAACTTGATGTCCTTTTAACTTCCCTTTCTCAATATTTATTAATGTTTGGCCTCCCTTGAAATGAGAATTCCATTATGAGCTCTTTTGGTAAATGGATTGAAGGTTGTCTCAAAGCACTCCAGCTTCTCTTAAGTATTTTCTATTCTCTGGTAAAATACTATTAGTCTGTATTTTATTGTGCTCAGCGTATCAAAAACAAGCATCTCTATTCAGAAGAACTAAGGGACTGCTCTGTTCTTCTCCCTCCCCTGCCACCTGTGACTACAATTATAGACATTCTTACAATGAGGGTATGTACAAATATAACTGTCATGGTAAAATTGTCATTATAGCTGGGCATTGGACCCACACCAGTAATCTCTGGAACTTGGGAGGCTGAGGCAGGAGGTTTGCAAGTTTGAGGCCAACCTCAACAACTCAACAATCTCCTGTCTCAAAATAAGAAGATAAAAAGAGCTGGGGAGGTAGCTCAGTGTTACAGTGCTAGCCTAGCATGTGCAAGGCCCTAGGTTCAATTCCCAGCAATGCATACAAACATACACAATTATAAAAAACACCAATCCCTGGTGATTCATGAAGCCTACTTTAAATATACCTAAAATATAGGGCTTTGAACAACCAAAATATATGAGAGGCTCAGTACTTTTCAAATTCATAGCTGGGAAAAATGCACACAAAATTTCCCAGAGAATAGAAGACAGAAATCCCTTCCTTGTCTTTTCCTCAGTTCAGATTGTGAGAAGCTGCAAACTTTGGCCAGCTAAATATTCTGTGTCTTACTAAAGAGCATGTGAGGTAAATCCTACAAGAACCATGGCAGTTTTTAAACTAAGAATTAAACTTCTAGGATTTAATACTAAAGAAATAATTAAGAATGCATAAATCTCTGGCTATAAGAATGTTCATAACAGCACAGTTTATTAGAATAAAGAGAAACTGGAATCAATTTAATGCCTAACAAGAGCTGGCTAGTTTAAAAAAAAAATCCATCCATGCAATTGAACTATTAGCTGGGTATAAAATTCTAGGTTGACTTTTTCTCAGCACTATCAAGATATTAACTCATGTAATTCTTCTTTCAGTACCTTTTTTCTCCTGATGGATTCATTTTTATTATTCATTTTCTATACATCACAATAGCATAAATAAATGTGGGTTTACTTTTTATATATTCTATTTGCACTCGATGTGAACTTTCAACCTAAGAACTCATGACTTCATTACTGGAAATGTATATCATTCTTTGTATCTTTTTCTCTTGGAACTAAATCAGATGCATTTTGAAGCTTCTCAATCCATTCCCCATGACTCTTAACTACCCATCACATGTTTACAAGTATGTATGTATGTATAATTTCTATTGTGTTCATATTTTGTTATGGGCCTACGTTCTGTTATCCTATAGTAATAGAATTCTACAAAAAAATAGGACCAATAAGATATATATGTCTTCTTGAGAGACAGGGAGTCCGAAAGAAATTTATTATAAGGCATTGTCTCATACAATGATGGAGACTGTCCAATCCAAGTCTGCAGTCTGGCTGAGCATGCGTAGGACAGCCAATGATGCAGATGCAGTCTGAAGGCAGTCTTCCCGAAAATTCCCTCTTAGTTGAGAGAGCATGGCCTTCTTGTTGCAATCAGGCCTTCATCCACCCTGATTGGCTCACTCACATTGTAGAGAGCAATCTGCTTTTCTGTACCAATGAAAATGTAAGTTTCATCCAAACATACCCACGCAGAATCACCAGCATAACATCTGAGCAAATATTTGGGCATCTCGTGGCCCAGGTAACACATAAAGTTAATTATCACACCCATTATTTTCTTTCTTTTCTTTCTTTTTTTAATGTGTTAGTTCTAAACTGTAGATAAGAGTTTATTTCATCTGTTAGCAGTTCTTCTTGATGACTTTATTTTGTAGTATCACAATTTACTACTGTTACTTTAAATATTCTCTTATGTGCATACAATTTTTTATTTCATCATTTTTCTTTTTACTTTTATTATAGTTTGTCTTTGACAATCCTAAATAGACTTATTTTTCAATTTTCAGGTTTCTCTATTATTGTAATGTCCCCAGAGTTAAGTTCATTTTCCCATATTTTTTTTTTTTTAATTTCATTAGTGCCCACTTTATTCTTCACGTGTTTCTGGATTTGGGCTTCCAGGTTCATCTTGTGTGAGGCCACTTAAATATACACAGAGGCCACTTGGGATTTCCGTCTGCATGTGATATTAGGAATAATATCCAAGCCAGCAATAATCTTGACCTTGGCCTTTGCTCTGGGGCTTTCTGCCATTTTCCATCTCCCAAGATGTGTGGTTCTAAATAAGCCACAGACCAAAGCAGAATTTCTCTGAAGCCTCTTCATGGCTTTACAGAAAGGACTGTGATGGGGTCTTCTATACCCAATTGTAGACTAGTAGAATTGAATGTGTAGCGGCCTCTGGTGCTTTTTCAACCTAGGACCCACAGGTCAGTAGGTTTACTCTACCAATTAAAATCTTATCCAGAGACATTGACACAGAAACTCCCAGAATAATATTTGACCAAATATCTGGGCACCTAATGACCCCATTCAAAGTGATTCATAAAACTAATCATCACACCCTCTTTTTTATTGCATTTAGAGCAGCAGGTAAGAGGTCTGGAAGGAATGGAATTTTCTATAGCAAAGACACACAGAAAACTTGTCAGAGGTATCTGCTTTTAAAAGCACATAAATCTCAGCCTTTGATCAACTCTCTTTTCATTTACTATGACCCCTTCACCCAAAACCACTTCCTCTTCACTTTAGAGCACCAGTTTGCAGCTCAGAACAATATCAGTTGACAGCACTCCATCCATCAGGAGAGCAGAACTGTGGGACCCCAAGCAGAGACAGGACTGTCCGTAAGGCCTGTCCTGACAGGCTGCAATCCCACATGGAGAGGTGAAAAGAGAAAAGGAGGTGGAAGAGAAAGAGGTGCTCAAACTGAACAGGCAGGTGGGATTCAGTCTTTTTTTCCAAATTAAAGAGATGTCTTCTCTGCCAGGGTTTCTGGGCCCTGATACAGCAGTAAGTCAAATACCAGCATTCATCTTCTTGCAAATGGGAACCACTTCCCCTCCTTGGAGCCCAGACAAAATGCATTTGAGAAGCCCAGTGGAGAAAGCTGAGTATGGCTGGGCTGCCACACAGAGGCCTTTGCCTCTAAGTTTCCTTGAGTTCCCTCCCCAGGAGGGACAAATATGCAGGGCTAAGAGGTGTCCAAGGAATGCAGCGGTCTCAGCCATTCATTACGGAGGCTCAAAACCACTGAGGCAGGAAAAGCAGACAGAGAGCTGGGTAGGATCTGTCTCTGGTGAGGTTTGGAAACAGGAGATACCCCTGGCTGGGCAGGCTGAATTGATGTGGTCTGGCCTAGGGGCAAGGGAATGGGAAGAATGACCGTCGCAGCGCTCGGCCAGCCCAGTGGGTCTATGAAAAGAGACGTTTGATTCATTCTCAGGCCCTACCCAAGTGACTCTGAAATATTCCTAGACAGTTGCCAGGAGAGTCAATGGTGGATGAAACAAAGATCCAGAAGCCAAATACTGGGCTTCCAAGCCATTTCCTTTCACATTTTTTAAGTGTTTTCCTTTCTGTCTGCTTACTGATTCTCCTTCTCCAATAAGCTCTAAGACCCTGAGGACAGAGCTACTTTCTCCTGCCACCTTCTTCTGCCTCCTCCTCCAAGCTAGATTGGGCTGCCTCAAAAAGAAGAGTTTCTGATTGACTTGGATCATTTCTTGACCTGACAAGTGGCAAGGGCTAGGGAGAGGAAAAGCAAGAGCCAGGGCAGCAAGAATGACAAGGAGAAATAGCCCTGGCATCATGATGGTTACTCATTTATGGTCTTCCAATTTATACTCTACTCTGATGCCCATGAAAGAAAAAGGAAGTTATTTAAATAAAATGTAGACAAATTGCCTGCCCACTCCCAGGCCCAGAAAAAATTAGTTTCTTACCTGGAAGAAATTCCACCAAGCATGAAGTTTAAGTGGGAACCCAAAATCTGATACCTACTCACATCTGGACACATTTGGATCCTATAGATACAGCTGTGTGCAGACAGACAGATTCATCAAAGGGATGTCTGGAATTAGGTACTAAGAACCAGAGAGAGTGAGTCAGGAAAGCCCTCTCACAAGAAGTTGTTTTGAGTAAAGATTTGTGGATGAGGAAGAAATTTGGAATAAGGAGAGGTAGGTACATCCTCTAGGGGTGGTGACGGGCCAAGGATTGAATGAACGGGGGGCTTGGGCATGCAGACAAGGATCAGGAAACATTTTAGGAGAGCCTGCAAATAATAGGAAGTGAGTACATGGTAAGATTGGGCTGGGGAATGAAGCAGTGTGGAGTTGGGGATAAGAAGATAAGAAAACTAGATTGAATCTAGCACAAGGGACCCAGGGAGACAAGTTGGAAACCCATCCAAGCATCTGTGGAGACATGTAAGAAGTTGTGATCTCTCTAGTCTCTCAAAGAGAATCACAGGAGATTCTTTGATAATTGTAAGTTTCCAGTACAGGCAGATCAGGGGAAGGAGAGAAGCTTTCCCAGAAAAGCTGAGAAGCTAAGCAGAGGGGGGATTAGCAGTCAGTGAGTGAAAGCATGCATTTTTGATAAAACCTTTTAGAGGAAACTCCCCCATCCTAGAAAAAGAAAACCACTCTTTGATTGGTATGGATATAAATGAGCTTAATTTAACATCTGAGGATTACTCAGTTACATCAAGAGAGCAGAAATGCTGGCAAGGATGTCAGGAGAAAGGAGTAACTGCATGAGTGTCCTTCACTTACCAGACACCTATGACTGACAGCCAACAGGAGGGCTTGTCCCGGATTTTGTAGCTGCCCTACACCCCCATGACATAGAACCAGCTAATTTCAAAAGTTCATCTTCACTTCACTTTAGTTCAACAAAAGATTTTTGAATATCTATTTCAAACCAAGCACAATTTTGACACTGGGATGTGTAAGAATAGATGCTTCTGTTCTAGGAGACATGCTTGCATCCCGACGCAAAGAATGCAAACGAAACAAACAAATACACAACTGCAATCGCTGAGTTGGTGCTCAACACTGAGAAGAAAATAAGACATCCAAGCCAAGCACGGATGGAAGTGGCATACGAGAGGGTGACACGCAGCACAAGCTGGTGAGAGAGGACTCTCTGAGGAGTTGATGTTTGTGCTCAGACAGAAAAGGCAAAAAAGGCAGCCAGAGGGAGAGCTCCCTGTACAGAGGAAGAAATACATTCAGCAATCTGATCTCTGGAGCTGAGATTTATAAAAAGGAAACAAAGAAGATGTTCAATACTCAAAGTGAGAGATGGACTAAGATGTGGTATGCACAGACAGAAAGGGAGATAAGAAAAGTAACATGTTGGACATTTGAATGGGACATAACAGAGGTAAAAATTAAGAAAGAAAGACAACCAGAAATACACAGCTGGCCAGCAACATGTTTCCTGTACATGCCTCTCGTAGTTGATTGTGTGTGCACACAAAGCCTATAAGTGTGTGACCACAGAGCTCACATCTCTGGGACACTGACAGAGGCTGATAATCTGTCTCCAGGAAAGTGAGTTAGAGAACCAGACAGAAAAGCTCAGTGAGCAAGTGCTCTGGGTCTCCCCAGTCTCCCAGGTAGTGATGACTGCCCATGTCTTCAGAGTCTGCCTTTCCACATGATTGTCAGAGCCTCAAAGGCACATGGCTATGCTCAGCATGTGTCCACAGTGGCCCTATAAAGCAAGAGCAGAGATTCCACACTCTTAACCTTTGTTATTATTAGTCAAGAAGATTGGAAGATGGTTGGCACTGAATGCTGGACTAACTTTAAAGATTCCTGAGCTCCAATCCTGACCAATAACTTCCCTTTTACTTTTCCCTGTGGGTTTTACTTTCCCCATATATAAAATTAAGGAACTGGATATTAGTATCTAAGGGCTATTCCAGCACTACCAGTCTTAAAATTATGGAGGGAGTATAATCAAAAGAGAAATAGAAAACATTAGCAAGTACAGCATGACAACATCAAAAATCAAATGAGGGGGCTGGAGTTGTGGCTCAGTGGTAGAGCACTTGCCTAGCACGTGTGAGGCCCTTCGATCCTCAGCACCACATAAAAATAAATAAATAAAGATATTGTAACCAACTACAACTAAAAAAATAAATATTTTTTAAAAAAATAAATGAGAATTGCATTTACTCTATAGATGACTTTGGGTAGTATGACTATTTGCACAATATTATTTTTTTCCAGTCCATGAACATGGGCTGTATTTCCATTTAACCATGTTCTCTATAATTTCTTTCACTGCTATTTTATACTTTTCATTTGAGAGATATTTCATTTCTTTGGTTAAATTTAATCCTAAATATTTTTACTTTTTGTATCTATTTTGAATAGGATTGCTTTTTTAATTTCTTTTCCAGCAAGTTTATTATTTGTGCATAAAATACAATTTTTTTGTATGTTGATTTTCTTATCCTGCAATTTTATTCCATCATAAAAACATAATGAAATCCTGTCTTTTTCTACAACATGGATGGAACTGGAGGTCATTATGTTAAGTGAAATAAGCCAGGCACAGAAAGATAAATATCACATATTCCTACTCATCTGTGGAAGCTAACAAGTCAATCTTGGAACAACAGAATGGTAGTCACTAGGAAGGGCAGGAAAGAGAAAGATTGGAAAAAAATTAATAAAGGACACCAAAACACAGAGTGGAATAATTAATTTTGGTTCTTCTTTAACACAGAAGGGTAACTATATGCTACAATAATCTATGACATTTTTCATAATGACTGGAAAAGAAGAGTAGGAAATTTTCAACACATAAAAATGATTAATGTTTAAGGAGATGGAAATGCTTATTACCTTATTTGATTGTTGTACATGTAATTGAATTACCATAAGGTAACCCATAAAGATATACAAATGTTGTGTCTCAATAAAATAATAAATTAAAAAATGAATAATAAATAATGAAATCAAATGGACCAGGGAATTCTGGTGCATTGGTTAGTCAAGCATTTGGCTTCATGTAATAGAAAATATATCAAACACTAGCTTAAGCTAAGTGAAGGTTATTCTCCTCTTATAACAACAAACCAAATTGCTTTAACTCAAGATCTATGCTGAGTATGAGAGAAGCAAAGCTGGATTGAGGGTGATTGGTTAAATGCAAATGTCCTTGGGGATAAAAGGAAAGTGATGACTTCAGAGGTATTGCTCAAGCAAAGGAGGGACAGTCATGGGAGGTAAGAGTGGTCAACAAGGGGACCAGGAGGTTCCAATATCAGAAGAAGGGTTTGGGCAGTTTGGGGAGATGAGAACACCTGTGTGTAGCCTTGACAAAGGATTTCTAACCAGCAGCTAGGAAAAAGAAGAAAGTAATGAGATAATAACTTATATGGACGTGGGTAATTTCTTAGCATCCCCTGGAGGCCACCTTTCTGCCTTACCCAACAAATCCCATCTAGAAAATTAATAAAGAAGTGGCAGATGTGCAGAGAACAAAGGAGCACAGCCAGCAGGGACAGCCTGCCCAGATGGAGGAGATTGGAGGGAAAGGAGCTGGAAGGATTGAATGTCTGCACCTCCAAGGAGGAGATGTGAGGAGGAAATGTGGCAGAACTGTAAATGGCCTGGAAGTAAGGGTGAGAACCAGGAACTGCTTCCTCCCTGCTGAGGGGCTCTCTAAGCCCCAAGGACCTTTCTCATTCTGGCCTCGGGAACTTTGAAGCACCTGCCTATCATGATGGATTTGAGTGTCTATTTGCCCTGTGAAAATCTTTTTTGCTTTGCTGTCTTGGGATCTTAAGTCTGATGGCCCCAGTCACTCTAGCTATTGAATGTCACCAATCTCATGTTTTTTAAAGAGCCTCCAAACAGGGCAGCTTTACTCTTCACACTGGGATGTCCCTAACATGTAAGGACATATGATGTGAACCCATACAAATCATTAGCCCACTAGACTGTGTGCTCTAGTGAGCCCAAACTCCACTGTTTGTCCACATGTTGATTTTTCCATAATAAAAATATGTAGGTGCCTAACAACTATTTCTTGAGTACTGCATATGAGCAGCAGTGTCAGGGTGTTTGAATGGCACTCCAGCGTGACACCCAGTAACATCCTGCACTGTCCAAAATCAATCAGGCTGCCAAAGGCCAGGTGGAGTTGCTGTCCACCTGAGTTGAGGAGGAGAGCTCACTCCCTCCCTCTTCACGGCCCCAGTTTCCTGGAAACCTTACCACTCATAGAACTGGTCTTGGTTTCCTCAGGGTCCCACTGTCTGGGGCCCAGCACATCAGCCTGCAAGCATGTTTACTTTGGGGCCCAGAAGACACCACACTTGTCTTCTGGGGCTTGAAATCACTCCAGAACCTCAGTAGCCGGCTCTCTCAGGTTTTCTCCAGCCCCCTCCCCTTTGCCACTTGCTAGCACTTTCCACAAAGCTTGGCCATGACTCATTTGGTG
This sequence comes from Urocitellus parryii, assembly GCF_045843805.1. Lineage (NCBI taxonomy): Eukaryota > Metazoa > Chordata > Mammalia > Rodentia > Sciuridae > Urocitellus > Urocitellus parryii. The sequence continues at coordinate 439,588 of NW_027554122.1, read as the reverse complement.
AGGCAGAAAGGGGTCAAGGGGAGGAGGTAGCTCAGAGCCCCAGGTCGCCAGTGTCTGGGCAACTCAGAGGAATCAAAGTCCAGGCAAATAATCATTATCATCTCTCCCCAGCGCTCCCACTCCCCCCTTTCCTGATGGAAACAAAGTGGATTTGAGGTGAAACATCTGTTTTGCTGTGAACCAACTTCATTTGTCTTTTCTTTCTCTGTTCAGTTTTAACCCTCTTTCTGCCATGAGATAGCTTGCTACATCCACCTAATTTAATTCATCTCCCCGGGGACAACCAAGGCACAGTCTACGTAATGGACATTATTTAGTTTATAGAGTAGGTGAGGTGACTTGTCCTTCCTTTTATCCCTTGGCTACAATGTGTCTGAACTGAGTTCAAAGTATGAAATGATATCTGCCTACTTGATTCATCTCCCAACCAACTATTAAGAGAAAGTACATAGCAGGCACTGTGCTACTTAATGGAGACACAATGATCAAAAAGACATGTACAATCCTTTGAGAGCTTATGTTCCAGGGGCAAAGACAGCAAACGAGCAAGTCAATAAATGAAATTGTCACAACCTGTGATAAATGTCTAAAAAGTCAAAAACTAGGGTGTCATGAAAGATAAAAATGGGTAAGAGTCACAGGGGGTCATGGAAGATCAGGATAGTCCCTTCCATAGAGAAGACAATTAAAATGGGACATTGATGTTGGCAAGCTATGGAAAGAAAGGGGGAAAGAGGACTTGGAGAAGAAAAGTGGATCATGTGTTGAAGGAACAAAAAAAGAGTTTAGTGTTTTCTAAAAATTGTGTAACAACATATCTTTCCTATGTTCATAGAAGACAAGCAAAACTTCACATTATATACAATCACAAGAATGGACCCTAATTAGAATAAGTAATAACTCCACGTATGTATAATGTCAAAAACCATGTATACCATTCTAAAAAGAACAAGTTGAAAAAAAAGTGAGTCTAAAATAAAATATTTCTAAAAAAATTTGCACTGATTTTTTTATAAGGACAAAAGCTTTCCAATAATGAAAAATATGCAAGCAGAAACTTTTAAAAAAAAAATTTAACTAGCATTGACATAAAATAAAGCTTCTGATGCTTACTGAGTGGGAAAGAAAATAATGACACAAAGGTGTTAGAAAGAGAGGCAGAAGCCAGCGTGGTCAAGCCTGGCCACCTAGAGAGGGACTTTGATTTTATTCTAGGTCCTCTTGGAAGTAAGGCATTGAAAAGGAAAGTCATGGATACCCTGAGATACACCTCTAGGGAAAAACTAGGATAACTTCAAGACTCACCCCAGCTTCATCCCCAACCTCCATTCTCAACTTCCACCCCTTGCCCAGCACCAGCAACCAAAGGGAGCTAAAACCATGTTTAATTATTTCAGTTTCCTCACTCCTCTGATAGGGACAATAAGATACAGTTCAAATCAGTCCATTTGGCAACCTCTCAGCATATTTTGGTCAATGATCAACTCTCAACAAAAATGAGATTTTTGAATTATTGTGAGAAGTTTCAAAGATCCAGCCTCTCCCTGTCCCCCATGACTGTGAAAAATCCCAAATTTTTTGTAGGACAGTGCAAGCTTTCTTAGGCCAGAGGATGTTTGCCAGATATTTCTACTCCGGGTGGTTACAAAAGATGGTATCCAATAACAGCCCAGGCCTCTTAGGTTTGGACGCTCACTATACCCAGATGTGCAGAGAAAGTGTGATTTCTTCACACTTCTGTAAGTGATCCTCCCCAGATTCTCATATGTGATAGGGGAAGCAAAAGATAAATTCAAATTAATGGATCATTTCAGTCAAATACAATAATTTCAACAGTGCTTTTAGGTAAAATGCTCACATTCTCAGACTTTATTACTCTCCCATTGTTTCCTTTTCCATTATGGTTTGTAAGAATATGAAGACAGCTTGAAGTGTCCTCAAAGCCCAGGGGAGGGGCCTCATGGCACCCTCTGATCAATGCTGTGGGGTAGGACCATTTAGGAAACTGATTCTCTCTGGGCTAACCTGACATTGGCTATTGAGGTGCTTGGGTGACACAATTCAAGGTCTAATCTCTCTTTTGGTTTGCTGTAGCCCAGTAACCGACAGTGTTTGACCCAGTCTTGCCACTATCATTGTGGATGATGCTCAGGACTGAGTCATACGAAGGCTCTAGCCTAGGTGATCCATTCCAGAATATAATGCTCTTTACCCCTGCCCGGAAATCCTCTCCTACTGCCCCTCAGCCTCTTAACCAACTTCTCATCACTAGGTCGACATCCTGCCCAAATTGCACAGGAACCCAGGCAGCTCAAGAGAAAAAAAATAATGCCTTCCATTCCCCAAACTAGGGGGCCCATCAATTTTACTTTGATGTGGCCAACAGTAAGCTGGTTATTTTCGGTCGAGCCCCTCCAGGAGGTAAATGAGATGTTCCCAGCCTTCAAACTCCATTTTAAGTAGTTATTTATGATGCTTCTTGCATGCTTGATCCTACACACCATCCCTCTTCCTCTGTCTTCTTTATTTTCCCCATGATCCCCTGAAGTGTGAACATGGGAGGCCTTTATGCTAGTTGATTCTCTATATTATATACTCCTCCTATCCTTGTTAATCAACTCAGAGATAAGACAGGATTCCTTATGTTATCCCCTTTTTTATTATCATCTGTGTTATAATTTTAAATAATCAGTGAAATTTACAAGGAGCATTTATTTGATTGTGACCTTTAAGTATTTTCTTTTAAGTGACAACATGCAACCTCTACCCTTCCTTTTCATGTCCAAATATGCTAACATGTTTGGAGGAAGTAATATTTTTCAAATACCATTTATTGGTTTTCAATATTTATATTGCCATTTAAAAGTTTAAAAAAGACTTTCAGAATACAAAATTACATGTAAATGCTATACACTTGCAAATTTCAAAAGAATACTCATTACTTGAAAGGAGGATGGGTCAGAGAAAAGGTAGAGAGAAGGTATTGGATAGTGAATCCATTCTTAAATACTGGAAACATGAAGACTTTTTCAAATTTTTTTCAATAAATAGAGTTTTTAATATATTATTTAAAATAATAAGTAAACCAATGGAAGGGATGCTAGTAATAATCTAAATTTCTCATCTGTAATAGCATAAAATAGGCTGGTACCTTGATGCATGTCTGTAATCCAGTGACTTGGACTTGGAAGGCTGAGGCAGGAGGATCTCAAATTCAAAGACAGCCTCAGCAATTTAGCAAGGCCCTAAACAATTTAACTAGAGCCTGTCTCAAAAAACAAAATGGGCTGGGGATGGGGCTCAGTGGTTAAGTGTTTCTGGGTTCAATTCCCAGTACCAAAAAAAGTATAAAATAGTACTATTTTTTTAAAAAATGAAATGGAGGTTAAAAACATGTTTTTTTACACATATGTAGATAACCAGCAGAAGTTTTAAAAATAGAAGTAACTCTGAATGTTTACATCTGAAGAGTGGTGCTAGTTGGGAAGAACCCCACTTACTTTTTCTTTGAACATTTCTCTACATATATTTCTTCCCACACAAGAAAGCCCTCAATGAAAGGTGGTAGATGATGTGGATCCCAAAGATCAAAGAGTGCTTCACAGGAGACAGGAAGTAGGTGTTGGCAATGAGATAGGGAAAATGTCCTCAGACACAGAGGGCTCACAGCAGTGGCCAAAGCAAGAAGAAAATAAAATGGTCACAGAAGCCTCCAGTCTTAGAACAGATCTTGGGGGTGTACCATGAGACCCCACAATGACACTCAGCAAGGTTGGTGTAGTTCTGTCACCTGGAACAAAGCATAAGCAGCCACCAAAGGCTTGGATGGCCATCCTATTTTCTCTATGCAGAGAATAAAGACAGGTTAGAAGAACTTGAGGAACTCAGACACTTCTGTGGGTTGAAGAATCAAAGTCCCCAGAGAAGAGACAAGGTACACCTGGAGTTGTCAAGGGTATTCATGTCAAGAAAGAGCAGCAGATGAAGGAACCCAATAAAGGAATCCTATAAAATGAGCATCAGAATCTGGCACTTCAGGATTAGAAAATGAAGAGCAGCTGCAGTAATGACCTTCTCTGTCATTACTGTGAGGGAAAGACTCTAGATTGAAAGCAGCACCATAAGTGCCCAGTAGCCTCTATGGATAATCCTCCACCTGGCTGAACTGAGGAGGGAGGAGATGTGTTGTTAGCAGGCCATGCTTAGGACTGAACTTTTTACAAATTTATGTCATCAAATCCCGCACTTTGAGAATTACCACTGTTGGTTTGGGCTTTTATAAGAGTTCCAACCCTTTTTATTATTTTTTTCCATCCTATTTTATTCTCCTTTTGCTTTTGGTTTCCCAACATATTTTGGCCTGTTCCCCCTCTCTTTGAACCAATTCATTGTTTCTCAGGAGAAACTAAGAAGAAATCCTCTCTGGACATGAGTTCTTCTCGTGGGGTTTCCATACTCAGTAACAAGTTCTCTCAGGCTTCTGCAGTAAGATGAGAAATATCACTCAGGCCTTCATTTTGAATGGGACTAGAAAGAGGTCCAGAATTATGGGGGGGATTTCAGAGATCCATGCTATCACTGAATGGAGAACCATCAGACAGCTTTCAGTACCAACAGTGTCAGGAGCATGGCCTTCTGTGTTCAGGCAGGAATCACTTTAATTCACTTATCCCAGGGCACACATAAGAAAGTGGGGAGTCAGTGACTAGCTTACTCCCACATACCTGGCAGCTGTCAGATCAGGGTTCACCTCTTCCACCTACAAATACAGACTTTCCCTGAGACTGCTGCAGTCTCTGACCACCCCCATCACTGGTTCCATTGGAGGAAGACACTGAAAGCCACTGCTAAATGACCAATAATATTTACAAAGAGAGGTACTATGATACAAAGCCAGCTCAGTCATTTAAAGCTGAACTCTAGAAAGTAAACTCACTCTAAAAGTCAGAGCAGACCCATAGAAAAGGAGATATAAGTTGAGCTGGGAGAACATCTTGGGGTTTACGTAGCTCCACCCCCATCTTTTTACATTTAAGCAAAAATGAGTCCCAGGGTTATCAGTGCTATTTCAAAGTTACTTACTGATAGAAACAGGTAAACTCCCTTGCATATGGGGTCCTAGTCCATGGAGTCTATTCATAGAGGCATGCCATTTTAGAACTGGAGTTCTTAGGAATGAGGGTCTTATATCAATATCAGGCATTTCAAAAATTGTGGCAGTATTTATACCTATTGGGAAGAATGACACAAAAGAGACATGTGTTTCAGTTACTGGTGTGTTACACCACCCCAAAATTGGACAGCTTGAAATCACAACACTTCTTTTCCCTATGAATCTGAAATGTGAACAGGTCCCAGTGGAAACAGCTCATCTTTGGTCCAATCAGCTTCAGCAGGGGCAACTGGAAAAGGCCACACATAAGAAAGTGGGGAGTCAGTGACTAGCTTAAAGCTTTGCTGACACTTGATGCTGGCCAGCAGCTAGGCTTTCAGATGGACCTGTGGCCAGAGCCACAGTGCCGCAGCCCATCTGGCTGGGCAAAATAACCAGGGGGTGACGAATAACTTGTGTAGATTGACACAGCAGGAGTAGGAGCCATTTATTGTAGGACAACAGACGTATTTATACATTTTGCACAGCTTATCTTAATTAGCATAAACTAGATACATCAGTCGACCAATAAGGAATCTCCACACTTAATGGCTTGCTTTTGTTACTTCTCAAACCACTCCCTCTGGCATTTTGCCAGGCACCATACAGACTTGTTTACAAACTCTAACATTCCCCTGGCAAAATGCCAGGTGTTATTTTGACTTGTTTACAGACCTTAACACCACAGGACTTTGTGTCCTCTCCATGTTCCCACTAAGAACATGGTGTCTTGGTTCTCATAAGAGAGAACCATGAACCAGCCAAATAGTCTGTCTGATCAAGCTCTTGATGCACGGAGCATAGTATATGCCACATCCACAGAAGGCCATGCTCCTGACACTGTTGGTACTGAAAGCTGTCAAGCAGTCATAAAGCCTGAGCCATCTGAAATGGCAGGGGAATCCAAATTTTGATGGAGGACTGCCAAGAATTTGAAGACAGGTTATAAAAACACCATAGTAGGTAAATTTTCAAAGCTGATTTCAGGGGTTCTCCCAACTAAATCCTGAGCACTTCTTGAGTCGAGATGTTGGAGCTTCCAATAGATGAAAACCACTTGTAATTCTCTTGGTTTTTGGAATTCCTTAGTCACCCAACTCACCTCAGATCCTGTAAGACTGGGGTGACTCAAGAATTGAAAACAAAAAAAGAGTTTGCTAATGTTTCAGCTTCCTAAAGCTTAGAATTCTATTAAGTCCATCAGAATAAGAAGTCAAACAACTAGCTAGTGACCCTTTTGATGAGGGAAAACTATCACAGATACTCACAAATGGAGTAAGAATCTGAAGGTTCTATGGCAACATGGTTTCCTAATAATCTACTAGGGGATGCTGGATGGGTCCCACCTTCTCTGACTACTTATTGGAAATCTATGAACACAAAAATGACCTTTCCCTCCCACTTTTAACAAAGCAAAGTGAAGTGCTCTCTGAATTTTGCAGGCAAGTTGTAACTCAAGGGGGGCTTGATTTCTAATTGTTCATATTTTCCTGATGAATTCTCTTAAGTACCTAAATTTCCTGCCATAGAGCATTCTTTTTTTGGAAAAAGTAAAACATCTCCTGTCTGCCTTGTGTGCAAAAGGCATCACATTAGCCTCTTAGCCCTCGAGTCACACTAACAAAACACTGGACTGACTGTGGAGATACAGGATGCTTAGGCAACACAGAAGGGATGGGGTTTTTAAAGTGTGGAGGCAGGGCAAGGCTACAGGATAAGCATTGTCTGCATGAGGGGAAGAGGAGAGGAAGACAGACATGGAGTGTATGGGTGGGGAGATGGAGGAAAGCGAAAAGATCACTAAAAAGGTGAGGGATGCATATAAGTAGAATAGAGGAAAGTGGAAGAGCCCTGATACTGCACATGGGTGGCCACAGTTCTTTTGGGTGGGACTAAGGTGCTGCATTCTCTTTGAAGATCAACTGATACCTACCTTTTATGGGCATTCACCTTCCAAGGGACTGATGTGTCAACAAAGAGATGAGAACAAGTAGCACAAAGGAAGAAGAGTCTCACCACTGATCACATGAATATCTCTCCATCTCTCTCTCTTTCTCTCTCTCTCTCTCCCTCCCTCCCTCGCCCCTCTCACACACACACAACTTAGGTATCTTATTATGCAAGTGTTCTGCAAAAATCACATCCTTTAGATTGCACAGACTGGCCCCTTAGGAAGCTGAAGTAGGATTTCATCTTTCAGAAGGCTCAAGCTCAGCCCCTGTGAGTTGTTCAAGAGGACTTTGAGGCCATTTTGCAGGTTTTCAATACAACTCTTTCAACATAAGGAGCTCCCTCACTTCCCAGGGGTCAGTGCTCTCCAAGCTGCTCTTAAGAGAACTGTGTCCTAGGAGGGAAAAATCAGAATGCCAATCCATTGGATGTGAACACTGAACTCAAAACCAGGGGAAGACGGAAGATGAGGAGAGACAGACAGAGATAGAGAAGCAGAGGAGAGAGGAGGAAAGACAAGAGAGGGGGAGAGAGAGAAAGCTAGCAGAGGCACATCTGTGTATGTGTGTTTAGAAGGACAACAAAGAAAGAGGAGAGAGGAAGGGAAAGAGAAAAAAGTTGACACTTGAAAAGTCTTTACTGGTGTTGAAGCCACAGTAAATCAGAGGATAGTGAAATTCTGCACAGATTAAATGCCCATCAACAGAAATCTTGGATGTAAATGATGAATTTTATCACAAAACCTCAGAGTCATATGTTAGTGGGCAGGGTTATCAAAATGGAAGCAACAATTACATTCTTCCTATAAACAAAGTGGTTCTGAAAATGGAAGATTGAAGAAAGAAGAATGGCAACAGTTCTGTCAATGATTAAATGGGGAGCAGGGATCATGCATAGGGGGAGCTGGGGAGAGAGGGAGGGGCTGGGTGGCAGCGATAAATATAGAAGCATAATTTAAGAGACAGTAGGAAACTGTGTGTGTTAATTGGAAATGCTTTCTAGAGGCTGCAGTTTGCTCACCATGAATGTCATGATCTTGGGTTCCTTGAGGGAATGTGGACTCCACCCTGTCCCCATGGTGAAGGGAAGAAGCGAGAAACCATGTCATTCAATGGATGAAAGGACTTCCAGTTTATTGGTGGAGGAACCATTTTTTTGTTGTTGTTTTTGTTTTTCTGTTTCATTCTTTGGATTAAAGAGAGAAATGCTGTGGGATCACCACAAAGCCATCCTGTTTGCCAAGGAAAGAGACTCAGATGGGAAGGTTTGAGAACGGCCACACCCCACGTTAGAGCAACAAGATGGATTCTCCTTTCTGCTCTTGGCTGCCAAAAATTTTGGTTAATCAAGAGAGCATTTGTTCCAAAGGAAATGGAGGTATTGGGAACCGGCTCTGAGAGGAAGATCCCTCCAGTTTATCTGGGACAGTTCTTTTCCCAGAGCCTGACTCTGTGTCACATGATAGAGCAGAAGGGGCCATGCTCGCTCATCAGAAAGCTCACTCATCAACTGAGAGTTGAAGCCTGTTATACATTTGGTATAAAAATGCTTGATTTTCTTTTTTTTTTTAATAAAAATGGCAAAAGGTGAACCTTCAGGAAGTTTCTGCCAACCAGCCCTTATTCTGAATTTTTGTGATTCAGATCATTTCCTCCTTCCATCACTTCCCACACCATTGCTATAGAAGCAGGGTATTTTATGGTCTCAAAGATGACCTAGGATCCTGATGTCCAAGTTCTGGCTGTATCCCAGATGAAAATAAAGGAAGCACTGAAAAACAAAGCTTAAACTTGAATCAACACATGCTCCTGAACCATCTCAGGCCTACCAAATATCTGGCAGGTGTTAGGAGGAGACAAGAAATCTGATTTTATAATGAGCACCAAGGTTTATCTCATGTGGTCATCCCACATGGAAGCCACTGAAAACCAAACCCTCTGTGTTTTATCTGTGTAAACTAAAACTGAGAGAGGGAAGAGCTTCCAAAGCCACACTCAGCTGAGACCAGAATGTAAACATGGCACTTCTCAATCCAGAACATTTCTTGTATATCAACAATTTCCCTCAAAGCATAAATAAGATCTGAATCTTCTCTACCACCTAAGTTAGGACTGATGTGAGCTTACATCTGGGAACTCTACATTTATGATGATGAGGAGGAGCCAGCCTTGGTGAGGGTGACAACTAATTGTCACTTATGTGCTTGGTGTTTTATGAAAACTTACTTAATCTTCAAAACAATCCTATAGGGTAGGCAGTACAGTTGAATTTAAATAGGGAAGTTATTCAAGATCCACATGGCTAGAAAGATATGGAACTGGGATTTAAGTTTGGGATAGACAGAGCACAGAAGAAGCGTCCAACATCCTCAACATGCCTGTGCATTTTAGCATTTCACCTTTTGGTCACACAGGACATTCTTAGCCTATGGTGCATTACCTCTCTCCATCTTACTATTTCCCCTTCTGTCCTCCACACCTGTTGTAAGTACAATAGAGCGTGGTATAATGAACCTGGAATGAACAGGAAGATGACTGGAGATGGAGGGAAGCACTGGTGTTCAAGGAGGTAAGTGCTGAGAAGGTTTGTAGGAGTGAGCATGACAGGAGGGACCAAGCACAGAACCAACTCATGGCACACTTCTTTCCCCAATCTCATACCTAGATCTTACAAAATTGAAAACAGGACTTAGATGAAGATCAAAGTAAGCACTGGCTATGTTCCCCAGCCCCCAAATACAGGGGCTCTGGTTTTACTATGTGAGGATGTGATTTAAGGCTTCTTGTTTCAGAAAGACTATAGGAAAGCTCCTCTTTACCATCCTCTCTGCCTCCTCCCACTCCTGTCTTTTGGATTTAAGTACCCATCTTGGGAAAGACACAGCAAGTTCTGAGCTACTTACTACAAGAGAAGGCCCACCAAAGTGGTGACCTTGGACATGGTCTCATCAATAAAATGTGCTATTTCTTCTCCTTGCTTGGTGGGCTGGAGGTGTGGGAGGCTAAATAGGAGAGAGGAGAAAAGAGAAACCAGAAGTAGACCTCTGATCCTATACCCTGATGAGGAATAGAAGTCCTTTCTCCTATACAGAAGCATGAAAGGTGGGATGGTGAGTGTTGACTCTGATATGCTCCATGACTATCCCTACTAACTACCCATAGAGCAGCGAGCTCTATGTTTCTCCAGTGGAGCTGATTTGCCTTCATTCATTCATGCTCTTCTTTATTCCACTCTTGTATAAATGATGGACTAAAGAAACCCAGTCCTATAACTTAGGAATTCAATCATGCCTTTGTGACCATATGGATCAGTTAATTCAATTCTGCTTCAGGCCTCCAATCACCATGAAGAGTCAATACAAAGCATCAACCCATTGAAAAATGGCATTATCTTTGTTTTTGTCGCTTGCTCCAAAAAAGAGCCAGTACCCTTAAATGGAGAGAGAAATGAGGCAGGGAGATGATAGAAATAAGCCTCTCAGGGAAGGCTGAGGATTATGACCACCCCTTGAGGCTAGAGCCCAACCCATAGGAGGTGCTGCTGATCTCCAGGGATGCCACATCTGCCTTCCCTTCAGCATCTCCAGCAGGAAGCTCTTAGCTTATGATCCGCCTCCACAGCCCCCTGGGAAAGCTATATCATGAGCATTTGAGATCATTTCATATTTCATAAATGGGCTTAACTCAGACTCATGAGGTCACCAAGGAGGCCTACTGGATTTAATTATGCTGGAAAGGGAGCAGCCAGAAACATCTCACATGGCTCAGGAGAGACGCAGCTCAGAGAAAATCAAAGGGAGATCTGATGTGATATGAGTTACTCTATTCAGGATGAGGGGCTAAAACCACACAGGAATGCAAGGAGAAAGAAACCCACAGTTACTGAGCCAATAGCATCCAAGTATATTCTGGTCCCAACCCATTCCTAGGAAGGCTTTGGGAAGTAAGTTGAGTTCATGCTACACTGATAAGTACATGATAAGCTTTATGGCACAGGCCTGCATGCCCAGATCCTTAATTTAAAAAAAATATCTGATAAAGTTTCAACAGGGGTTAATAGACTTGGTCTCTTTCACTATTAGTTCCAACCAAGTTCTGACTCTACAGTATGAAGCTGGCAGGTTTTGCATAAAGTTGATTCAAGGACAATTTTGATGGGACAGACAAGAATCCATGGGAAAGCACATGAGAAAGTGTTGACAGAATATTAGGTGAGGAAGAATACGTTAAATCTCATATCATATATAATGTAATCATGATTTTAATTTACATGCAGTATTTATATACACATATATGGCATTTATTAAAATCATTGCAAATGCCCACTGTCTCCTGGATGTTATCAGTTTATTCCTTTGAGATTGATTCAACTGGTTGGATCACCAGAGGACTGTTTCTTTCATTATTTACTGACATGTTTCATCAGTAGTCTCAGGTTCTCAAGGATTGGAATTGTACTATAAATTTATATAATCATGTATAATATATTATATATTATGTTCTATATAATAATCATGTTGATGTTGTAGAACAAATGAACTAACAAATCCTCAGAGCAGAAACAAAGTTGGCAAAGTTAATCTTCCCTCAAGTGGTCCCAGTCTTAGGCCCCTACCATTGGATGACTTGAATGTCATGTCCATCATTCAAATTCCCATGCTACTTGCAACATTTCCTGGACAGGATTTAGCTGCTGTGATTCTTTTCCTTTTTACTAAGATGCTCTTATAGCTTTTTTGTTACCATAATAGTATTGTGTAGTTTAGAAGCACCTGTTAGCTGGCAGTCATTCTTGAATATAAGTCCAAGAAAACAAGATGACAAACTCAGGTTTTATTTCTTCCCAAATAACCCAGTGAAAAATCAGAAAATATCAAGCATATTACACATAACATGTATATTAAATAATATTATTAAATTAATGTCACCAGAAATAATATAATATTAATAGCTTTTGGATCTAAGTGGTGACTCACAGATATACATTATACTATTCTTTCCAATTTTTAAGATTAAACATATCCAAGTTTGGAACATTAAATTGAAGGCAAAAAAATACACAGACACGACCCCCACACATATAAGCACACATGCGCATACTCAGGCACACGGGTCAGTTAGGCTACTAACAATTGCATTGTGTTTGCTTATTAATTCATTTAAAATTCATGGGTTTGCACATATTTATTGAGGGGCAACTGAGTTTAGTGCGAGCAGCATGTATTTTGAAGTCAGTCAAATAGAAGGCAAAGATGAGCTTGTCCTGTGGGGCAGCTACTTGAACTCTTGGAGTTCAACATCATCCTTTCATCATTAGAGATGCTGATCATTGTATCAATATCTGTGAATTATTATTATTATTATTATTATTATTATTATTACTAAAATGTGGCAGTCATATTTTAGATCCATATTTTAAAATACTTTCATATTTTGTTTCTCAAGATCTCTTAAGTGAATAAATACCATGCATTTAAGATGGCATTTGGCCATGTAGAAAATTTGTTCTCAAACACTTTAGTAAAAACACACTATTATGAATATACATAGTTATGCATGGTTATGTATATGTGCTATAAATATTTCATACTGCATACACATTATACATGCATATGTGCATATGTTAGAGAGAAATTATGTGTTTGCATATGCAGGGAGAGAGAAAGAAAGGGTTTATAAATGATCAAGCAAATTGAGTAAGATGTTAGCTGTAGATGGTGTTCAGTAGAATCTCCATTTATATGTGCTTTATGCTATTTTTCAATTCATTTGTATAAGATTAAAATTATTTCCAAATAAAACATTTTTAAAAAAAGATGCTTGGTGGCTAGGAGGAAAAGGAAAGCATTTATGTCTATAATAGTCATCTTTTCCTCAAGGTTCTTGAATGAAATATGTACAAATAGAGCTTTGTCTGAGATTCAGGTGCTTCATTTTCAGAGACTAAACCCCCAGTCCTGTATGACTCCCTTAGGGTTGTATGCATAATACAACAAAGCCTTTGATTTAGGCTAGTCACGAGCCTGTGGCTTACAATAAACTTTTTTTTCTCTCTACAAAATGAAACTTAATGCAGTAAAGAGTCATGGTTAGGCTGGTGGATTCTGAAGATGGATTGCTTAGGTTTGAATTCTGTCACTTAAAGGAATAATGTTGCAGATAGGGATATAGCTAGGTAGACTATTTACCTAGCATACATAAGGCCCTTGCTTCAACCACTAAAACTGTGGGGGAAGATAAAGAATAAAAGTTATTATAAACATTGAGTTTGGGAACTTTTGCAATGGTAGGGATTGAACCTAGAACATCCCCAACCCTAAGCTACATCCCCAACCTAAGAAGAAGTTCTTTTAGAGTATGAGCCAGATGAAGTCATCAAGGGGAAGGAAGGAAGGAAGGAAGGAAGGAAGGAAGGAAGGAAGGAAGGACGAAAAAGATTGGAAGGAAGGAAGGAGGAAATAAATAGAAAGGAAGGAGAAAAGAGGAAGTAAGTAAGGAAGAAAGAGGTAGGAAGAAAGAAAGGAACAAAGGAAGAACAGAAGGAAAGACGGAAGGAAAGTAGAAAGGTAGATCAAATGGGACAACAGATGCTGTGTGTTAGACAGTACCATGCTTATCCTCTTGCTTACCCCAATTCTAGAAACCATAACCATGTAGCTGTTTTCTACCCCCTTGGAGAATAAGAAAATGCGTAAATACAGACCCGCCCTTGGTGAAGTCTGATATCTAACTTGGGTGAGTGAGCAATAACAACAAAATTAATTGGTTTATGCTAAAGACCTTAGTATTGATTCCAGAAAATGTTTTCTGAGAATAAGTCAAGAGCCTCACAGGTGACAGTAATTTCTCCTATCACATTATGGCAAGTCAGAAGCATAGGTAATTTCTTTGTCTTCCCATCACCATAAAATGCAGGATTTTTTTTCAAAGTTAATTGTCATTTGGTTAACTTCAATGGGACAGAGTGAGAACTCAGTAACTAATAGTGACAAATGTTTAATGAAATGCAAATGTATTATGAATTCATAAAAATGCCATTTATGATGGAACCTTTGCTTTTTCACTTTTTAATTAAAGATTATAGGGTCCCTAAGTAAATATCTCCACCCAGAGAATAAGAAAAGAGTGAAAAGACATCAATAGATAAACTCTATTCAGGTTACATCAGATACACATTTTAACCTCTCTGAATCAATGGTTATGAACCTATTTTTCAATAGCAGTGGATACTTCTATTGATAGTAAGTGCACTGCTATAGCTACAAACACAGATGAAAGAAGTTTCCTGGTTGTGTTGGGCAGGGCCTCAAATTCTCAGAGCTCCTAAGTCAACTCCAGGTACTCAAGGCTCTGCACAGTCCAGATTAATATCTTGTTATTAGCTGAAAGATTCACAATCCTTTCACCATCCAGGATTCTGTGTTATTATTTTTCTTCCAAAGCTTCTAAAACTTCCTATTATGTCATCAAAGGTGAATTACCTATACCAGATGCTTTACATATTATCTGCTTTAATCTTCCCAAATACCTTATTAGGTAAGTTCTATTTTACCTACCTAGTATAGGGAAAAATATCTATTTTATCTAAGTTCACCCAGAAATTGTGGAACTGAGTTCTGAACCCAGTTCTGGTTCCAGACACTTAAGCTACTCAGTTAAGCTACTCAGTTAACTCGCAATAATTATGTATTCATTAAAAAAATTTTTTTTGTGGGGCCAGGATTGTGTCTCAGTGGTATGGCACTTGCCTAGCATGTGTGAGGCACTAGGTTTAATCCCCGAAACCACATAAAAATAAAATAAAGGGCGGCGCGGTTGGCACACATGGAAGGCCGTCCCACGTGCTGTATGGTTGGTACAGATGGAAGGTGGCACAGAATTCAGAGGCTTTGCTTGTGGGTCACCAGTCAGAGCTCTGAACACAGCACAAGGTAACCCCAGCACCCCCCACCTCACCAAACACCCTAAGCAGGAAACAGATGGAATCCATCTTGGAAAACCTTACTCACCATCTATCAGTTGGTGTGGCTACCAGTGCAGTTCTGTGGCTGACCAGAGAGATTTTGGAACTATACAAGAGCAATATAAATATATAGGGGAAAAACATTAAAACAACAGTCACACAGAGCTGGAAAGAAACATGAGCAGTATAAAAAGACAAGGAAAGAAAGGAACATAAATGATGTAGAGCAGTTCAACATTAGATGAGGTAATATCTGCAGCAAAAGGAATGTCAGATAAAAATTTCAGGATATACATGGTTCAGATGATCTAAAGTCTCAAGAAAGACTTTAGACAGCAAATGAAGACAATGAAAGATCACTTTGACAATGGATTTATATAAACAAATCCAGGAAGCAAAAGATCAACTCTACAGGGAGATAGAGGTTATACAAAAACAAAACAAAACAAACAAAAAAACCCCCAAAAAAACCCAAAAAACAAAACACAGAAATCCTGGAAATGAAGGAAAAAATAAACCAAATTAAAAACTCAAATGAGAGTATCACCAGCAGAGTAGAACATTTAGATGATAGAACATTAGACAACAAAGTATATCATCACAAAGAGTGTAGACAGCACAGCAAGATTGATAAGAAACCATGAGCAGAATATCCAAGAAATGTGGGATAGCATAAAGAGACCAAATTTAAGAGTTAATGGGATACAGCAAGATATAGAGGTCCAAACCAAAGGATTGAGCAATCTGTTCACTGAAATAATATTAGAAAACTTCCCAGACATAAAGAATGAAACAGAAATCCAAATCCTAGAAGCCTACAGAATGCCAAATGTGCAAAATCACAAGAGATCCACACCAAGACACATTGTAATGGAGATGCCCAATATACAGAACAAGAGAGAATTTTAAAAGTCACAAGGAAAGGAAGCATATTAGATTTAGAGGTAAACCAACTAGGTCAATGGATGATCTTTCAACACAGACTCTGAAACCTAGAAGATCCTGGAACAACATATTTCAAATGCTGAAAAATAATGGGTTCCAACCAAGAATCTTGTATCCAGCAAAATTAAGCTTCAGGTTTGAAGACGAAATAAAAAACTTCCATGATAAACAAAAGTTAAAAGAATTTACAGGTAGAACACCAGCACTTCAAAACATCCTTGGCAAAATATTTCATGAAGAGGAAATGAAAAATAACAATGAGAACCAACAGTAGGAAGTAGTACAGTAAAGGAAAAACTAATCAAAGAGGAAAAACATATCATGTTAAATAACAAAAATAAACAAATATGGCTAGAAATATAAACCGTATCTCAATAGTAACCCTAAATGTTATTGGCTTAAACTCACAAATCAAAGGACATAGGTTTGTAGACTGGATTAAAAAAATCTAACAATATGCTGCCTACTGGAGACTCATTTGATTGTAAAAGATATACACAGACTGAAGGTGAAAGGTTGGGAAAAATTATACCACTCACATGGACCTCAGAAGCAAGCAAGGGTGTCATATCAAATAAAATAGACTTCAAGCCAAAGTTAATCAAAATGAATAAAGATGGATACTACATACTGCTCTAGGGAATCATACACCAACAAGACATAACAATCATTAATATGCCCCAAACAATGGTGCAGCTATGTTCATCAAAGAAAATTTTCTCAAGTTCAAGAGTCAAATAAAACACAACACAATAATCCAATATAAGCGTCTCACCACTGAACAGATCTTCCAAACAAAAGTTGAATAAAGAAACTATAGAACTCAATAAGACAATTAATAATTTATACTTAATTGACATATATAGAATATATCAACCAACATCAAGAAGATACACTTTTTTCTAAGAAGTACATGGATCCTTCTCAAAAATATACCATATATTATGTCACAGGGCAACTCTTAGCAAATACAAAGAAGCAGAGATACTATCATGCATTTTATCTGATCATAATGGATTGAAATTTGAAGTCAACAATAAAATAAGAAAGAAAAATTCTTACATCACATAGGGAATGAACAATATGCTTCTGAATAAACAATGGGTTACATAAGACATCAAGAAGAAAATTTTAAAAATTCTTAGAGGTAAATGAAAACTCAGACACAACATATTGATATCTCTGGGACACTATGAAAGCAATACTAAGAGGAAAATTTATTGCATAGAATTCATTTCTTAAAAGAAGAAAAAGCCAACAAATAAATGATCTCACACTACATCTCAAAGCCCTATAAAAAGAAGAACAAATCAGCAGCAAATGCAGTAGAAGGCAATAAATAATTAAAATCAGAGCTGAAATCAATAAAATTGAAACAAAAGAAAAAATTGAAAAAATTGACAAAACTAAAAGTTGGTTCTTTGAAAAAATAAATAAGATTGACAGACCCTTAGCCATGCTAATGAAGAGAAGAAGAGAGAGAACTCAAATTACTAACATACTGGATGAAAAAGGCAATATCACAACAGATACTACAGAAATACAGAAGACGATTAGAAATTATTTTGAAAACCTATATTCCAATAAAATAGAAGATAGTGAAGATATCGATAAATTTCTTAAGTCATATGATTTGCCCAGACTGAGTCAGGAGGATACACACAATTTAAACAGACCAATATCAAGCGAGGAAATAGAAGAAGCCATCAAAAGATTACCAACCAAGAAAAGCCCAGGACCAGATGGATATACAGCCGAGTTTTACAAGATCTTTCAAGAAGAACTAATTCCAATACTCTTCAATATATTTCAGGAAATAGAAAAAGAGGGAGTACTTCCAAATTCATTCTACGAGGCCAATATCACCCTGATTCCAAAACCAGACAAAGACACCTCAAAGAAAGAAAAATTCAGACCAATATCTCTAATGAATATAGATGCAAAAAATCATCAATAAAAATCTGGCAAATCAGATACAAAAACATATCAAAAAGATTGTGCAACATGATCAAGTGGGATTCATCCCCAGGATACAAGGTTTGTTCAACATAAGGAAATCAATAAACATAATACATCACATCAATAAACTTAAAGATGAGAACCACATGATCATCTTGATAGATGTAGAAAAAGCATTAGACAAACACAGCAACAGCATCCCTTTATGTTCAAAATACAAGAAAATGTAGGGATAACAGTAACTTACCTCAACATTGTAAAAGCTATCTATACTAAGCCTCAGGCCAGAATCATTCTAAACAGAGAAAAAATGAAGTCATTCCCTCTATAATCTGGAACAAGACAGGGTTGCCCTCTCTCACCACTTCTATTTAGCATAGTTCTTGAAACATTGGCCAGTGTAATTAGACAGATGAAAGAAATTAGCACTATTTGCTGATGATATGATTCTATACCTAGAAGACCCAAAAAAACTCTACCAAGAAACTTGTAGAATTAGTAAATGAATTCAGCAATGTGGCAGGACATAATATCAACACCCATCAATCAAAAGCATTTCTGTGTATCAGTAACAAATCCTCTGAAAAAGAAATGAGGAAAACTATTCCATTCACAATGTCCTCAAAAAAAAAAAATAAAATAAAATAAAATACTTGGGAATCAACCTAACAAAAGAGGTGAAAGACTTTTACAATGAAAACTATAGAACCATAAAGAGAGAAACAGAAGAAGACCCTAGAAGATGGAAATATCTACCTTGCTCATGGATAGGCAGAATTAATATTATTAAAATGACCATACTACCAAAAGCACTATACAGGTTCAATGCAATTTCAATCAAAATCCCAATAGCATTCTGCATAGAAATAGAAAAAGCAATCCTGAAATTTATCTGGAAAAATAAGAGACCCAGAATAGCTAAAGCAATTCTAAGCAGGAGGAGTGAAACAGTTGGTATCATTATACCAGACCTTAAACTATACTACAGAGCAATAGTAACAAAAACAGCATAGTACTGGCACCAAAACAGGCTGGTGGACCAATGCTACAGGATAGAGGACACAGAGACTAACCCACAAAACTACAACTACCTTATATTAGACAAAGGTGCTAAAAGCATTCACTGAAGAAAGGATAGCATTTTCAATAAATGGTGCTGGGAATACTGTAAATCCATATGCAACAAAATGAAATTAAATCCATATCTCTGACCATGCACAAAAGTTAACTCAAAATGGATCAAGGATCTATGGATTAAATCAGAGACTCTGTATCTAGTAGAAGAAAAAGTAGGCCCTAATTTCCAACACGTGGGGCTAGGCCTCAACTTCCTTTATAAGATGCCTATAGCACAAGAATTAAAACCAATAATTAACAAATGGGATGGATTCAAACTAAAAAGTTTTTTTTTCTCAGCAAAAGAAATAATATGTGAGGTGAATAGGGAGCCTACATCCTGCAAACAAATTTTTACCCCTAACACATCAGATAGAGCTCTAATCTCTAGGGTACATAAAGAGCTGAACAAGATAAGTACCAAAAAATAATCCAATAAATGAATGGGCCAAGGACCTGAACAGACACTTCTCAGAAGAGGATATACAATCAATCAACAAATATATGAAAAAAAGTGCTCATCATCTCTAGCAATCATAAAATGCAAATTAAAACTTCTCTAAGATACCATTTCACTCCAGTAAGAGTGCCAGCCATTATGAAGACAGACAAGAAGCGCTGGAGAGATGCAGGGGAAAAGGTACACTCATACACTGCTGGTGGGACTGCAAATTGGTGTAGCCAATTTGGAAAGCAGTATGGAGATTCCTTGGAAAACTGGGAATGGAACCACCATTTGACCCAACTATTCCTCTTCTCAGACTAAAACCTAAAAATAGCATATTACAGGAACACAGCCACATCAATGTTTATAGCAGCACAATTCAAAATTGATTAACTCTGGAGAAACCTAGATGTCCTTCAGTGGACGAATGTATTAAAAAATATGGCATTTATTCACAATGGAATATTACTCAGAAATAAAAAAGAATAAATTAATGGAATTTGCAGGGAAATGGATGGCATTAGAGAAGATTATGCTAAGTGAAGTTAGCCAATCCACAAAAATTGAATGCCAAATGTCTTCTCTGATATAAGGGGGGTGACTCAAAATGGGTTGGAAGGGAGAGCAAGAGAGAAAGATTAACTTTAGATAGGGAATAGGGGTGGGAGGGAAAAGAAGGGAGAAGGGGAATAGCATGGATGATGAAAGGAGATCCCCATCATTATACATAATACATGTATGAAGATGTGAATTTGGTGTCAACATGACTTATATATAATATATAATTAAATGATAAATTATTATATAATTGTGTATAAAGAATTGTAATGCAAGGCTGAGGATATGGCTCAAGCAGTAACATGCTCGCCTGGCATGTGCGGGGAACTGGGTTCGATGCTCAGCACCACATAAAATAAAATAAAGATGTTGTGTCCACCAAAAACTGAAAAATAAATATTAAAAGAATTCCCTCTCTCTCTCTCTCTCTCTCTCTCTCTCTCTCTCTCTCTCTCTCTCTCTCTTAAAAAAAGAATCATTATCATTATGCAAATAAATAAATAAATATATTTTTAAAAATAAAAATTTATATATAATATATATTAATAAAAAGAGATTTCAGCACCTAGCCAACCCACAAAATTTCTTCCCCAGCTTAAATGAAGTACAAAAGAAATCCCTATCTCTAGCTCTCTAGCTGGATTAATTTGCTCCTGTTAATTCTTTAGATTTTATTTCTCTTTCAACATACAATCTCTGTTTCATTTTGTGAAGTCCAGTGTGTTCCCTGTCTAAATTTTTCCATTCACTTGACAGTCAAAAGAACTGGTTTCTTCAAGGATTAAGTCAGGAAGCAGTTTTTAACTACAACAAATTGAAGCATTTGCACAAGGAAGTGTTGCTTTTATAAGGGATGGGAAACTTCAAATGTGATTACAATCAACCTTTGGCTTCCTAATCTGTTCAACAATAGGCCATAGCATTAAGGGCAATTTCAATGCGCAGCATGTGGGTCCCATTTTTTCATTCTTAGACATAGTTCTTTACTGTTCAGCACAGTTTATGCATTTTAATCAGGCTTTTTCAGTCTCCCTTAATAAATCACTACAAAGGGAATGTATCAAAACAAGAACTATTATGCAGTACCCTTACTCGTTATTTGCCGCACTAGAGTTTCACTAAGTACTGGAATTCAAAAAATAATAATAATAAAACAAAATAAAGTTATTATATCCATGTAGAGCTAAAATATGTTTTAAATTTTTTTATAGTTATAGATGGACATAATGCATTTATTTTATTTTTTTATCTTTATGTTGTGCTGAGTATTGATCTCAGACCCTCACATGGGCTAGGCAAGCATTCTACCACTGAGCTACAACCCCAGCCCCATGTTATAAGTTCATTTTTAATTCTCATGACACTTATGATCTTAATCATCCTCATTGTGCCCAGTTGGGTGTCCACCTTTCTTATCCTTCCAGATCTCTTATTGGCAGGTCATAGTCACACAAAAGGAATATGAAACCCAGACTTTGGGGATTATTCATGCTGGTTATACTCCTGTCTAAAACTCTGAAGAGTTCCCTTCATATCCCAGTGTGGATCTGTGGTTCTACAACCTCCAGTTGAACTCACAGGCTGTTATAAAACTATTTACTAGAAAGTCATTCTCTTTCCCTATAAGAAATATTAAATTATGATTAACTGTAGAAGGGGCCACATTGCCAAGTGGTAATTAAATGTTAGGCTCAGTACACCATAAGATCAATAAATCTAAAAGTAATTTCTTCAGGTTTACTTCCCCAAAGTTTGTCATTGCTGTTATTGTTGTTTGTTTGTTTGTTTTACTTTCATTTCTGTAGCTCTTAATCACAGAATGATTCACAAAACTCTTCTGAGATGTGGTCTTTGACTAGACAGCTCTTAAATGAAACACAAGGGGTAACCAAGGTGAAAGTCAAGTCCAGTAAGACTAAAAGTGAAAACAATAACATTCATATATATGGTTCCTAGGCTGTTCAAAGCATTGCTCTGTTTCTTAGATGTTAACCTCATTTAGTCCTCACAAGTCTTGAAGTTAGCTATAATTATTCTAGAAATCTTTTAGTCCCAGATTGTTTACCTAACTTATCCAGGGTCAGTAGGCTAGAATGTAATACCTTGATTCCAGCAAGGGTGAGTGGTCTCAAAGATGTTTACCTAATCAGCATATTTATATAGATTCTTTCTTATTTTGTATCTATTATTTCCTTGAGAGAATGTAGGCCATGCTATCATATCAAAGAAGGGCAAGAATCTCAACAATTTAAAATAAAATTTCATTTTTCACTTTTTTTTCCCATTGAGGGTTGATTGAGAGCTCTGCTTGAAAATGTGCCCATTCTAGGTACCAGGCAAAATATCAAAATTGCAGGTCATTGTGCCAGAGGGTAAAGACTTGTGCTCTGTGGATACGAAGGGTTATGACTACAAGTAACACCTGCTATTGTCCCAAGAAGGTCACATGATCATCCCTAACTTCAGGTGAGGTGCCCAAGGAAAGAGCAAGAAGTGGAAATACTTTGTAAAGAGTTCCATTGACTCAGTTCTATTTCAAGTATAAACCACTGGTAGAAAAAAGGGAAGATATACAGATTTACAGGCAAGCAACTTTCTGATACAATTAAGTAAAATTTAAGCAGAATTATTCTATGGGATTGCAAGGAAGCAGTTAGTGAGATAAGTTTAAATTCAACAACTGTTAAACTCAAGGCAGATCCTGCTTGCAAATAAAGTGCATTTTGGTCCTGGTCCTTTGACAGTTTTCACTAGCTGCCTGACAATTATAACCATGTTTGTGGGTGGTAACTTCATGCTTTCCTTGTGGTTCTGACCTGCCCACTGCACTTCTCTCCCAAATAATCACTAAGTGAATATTCATTGGGTAATTGACTTATTTGTTCACTTATTAATTCATCTACTTGTTTATGAAACATGCTTTGAGTAAGTACTTTGTCATTGACATTAGGCTATGATCTGGAGATACAAAGATAGAGAAAGCATGGATTATAGTCTCAAAGGGTTCACAGTCTACAGGGACAAAGCATACCTAATTTACCCTCCACCTACAACTTTTATGGCAATGGAGGACGGAGGAATGTTGGTAAGTCCTATGGTGATGACCCAAACACTAAGTATTTTCTACTTGTCACAGCTAAAACTACCTTTAAGTAGTAGTGGAATCTGTGCCTCCCTCACAATTTGTTATCCAACGTGTTTCTGAAGTTTTAGCCAATTCTTTCCATACAGAAATTCCTCAACTAGGGATATTTTTCATGTGGATTTTTTTAAGAGAGAGAGAGAGAGAGAGAGAGAGAGAGAGAGAGAGAGAGAGAGAGAATTGAGAATTTTTAATATTTATTTATTTATTTTTAGTTTTTGGCAGACACAACATCTTTGTTTGTATGTGGTGCTGAGGATTGAACCCGGGCCGCATGCATGCCAGGCCAGCATGCTACCACTTGAGCCACATCCCCAGGTCTCATATGGATTTTGCATCATTGTGTTTTATATATCATATACTCCAGAGAAGAGGCAATATAGATCTTTAGGCAGAGTAGTTCAGATAAATAAGCAAAAGTAAAAAGGTAGATTAGAAAGAAGTGGTGGATTTGGAAATCCAAATCCTTAGGAAGCCATTGTGACAGGCCTAGGTTGGAGAGACACAGGAGTCAACATTGGGTCTTTATCCTGTAGGGGACCTTGAGTCCCTGGGGCCACTGCTTTCTAGGAGGTATACTCAAACAATGTCATTTTGAGGTTGGAGTCATGAAAGTGAAAGCAGTCTGAGTAGGTGCTGATCTACTTGGTGGTCTACTCTGATCTGTTGAACAAGGGTAGAACCAATGTGCCCATATCCCCAAACACGCATTGTACCAAATAAAGAAGCCAGAAGCAAAAGAAAGGACACAGTTATCCTCTTTTCATATATAATGCTCCATTCCATATAAAAGTACAGGGATTTGATTTTTTTTTTTAAATTCACAAAGACAGAAAATGACAAGTACTCAGGACCAGTAAGTTGTGGAGAAATTTTTTTTTTTAATCTTATTTTTTTTGGTGGGGTTCTTTTTTTTGTCTTTTTGGAACTGGGGGTTGAACTCAGGGCTTTGTGAATGCAAGGCGGACACTTTGCCACTGAGCTACATCCCAGCCCAGTTGTGGAGAAATGAACAATGAGGTTCATGGATATGGATGGGGTTTATGAAAGTGTTCTGAAATTTATTTTGGTGGTTTTAGAGTATATAAAGTCCTGAAGAAATAAGAAGTAGCTAAAAGCCAATAAATAGGAATATTTCTCACTCTAATTTTGAGAATATGGCTGTGACAACTATGTTGAACAATGGAGTTTCTTGCACATTTGATTTAGATGAACTTACTGTCATCATTTTTTACAAAATTCCCTTGTTTCATGGGGACTTGAGGTTATCTTTCTGATGATTAGGAAGAGGAGGGAAAGAGTGATATGTATGGTTGACTACAAGTATAAATAAGAAAAAACTGAGCAATGTCTGTGGCTGTGCTAAAAAAAAAGGTGCCACAGACAAAAGAAATACAGCATATACTGGGGTAAGGAGTTCCTTATTCTTAGGATTTTCATAAGACTTGGAGAGAATTTTATTTGATGTCCCAAAAGAATGGAGAATCCTAGAATTGGTGAAAGACCTATCCATATATTTCATAAATATAATTTTTAAGTTTTAATTAACAAATACAAATTGTACATAAGTGTTCTTATCATAAAAGATAACAAGAATGTGGGAGCAATACACATGTCAATTAGCTCAATTTAGTCATTCCATTTACAATGTATATGTATTTCAGAAGATCATTTGTATGCTGTTTTAGTCATCTATTCACTGATGTGACCAAAAACTTGACAAAAACAATTTTAGAGGAGAAAAGTTTATTTGGGGGCTCATGGTTTCAGGAGTCTCAGTTCATAGGAGACTATCTCCATTCCTTAGCATTTAAGGTAAGGCAGAACATCATGGCAGAAGAGTAGTGGCAGAGGGAAGTATCTCACATGATCAGGAAGCAGAGAGAGACTATATTCATTAGGTACAAAATATATACCCTAAAGGCATGACCCCCAGTACCACTTCCTCTAACCACACTCTACCTGCCTTCAGTTACCACTTTGGTGATCCCATCAAGGGATTAATTTACCAGTTGAGTTAAGGCTCTCATAACCCAATCATTTCTTCTCTGAATGTTCTTGCATTCCTTCACACATGAGCTTTAGTGAGAGAATGAGACACTTAATATCTAAATCATAAAATATGATAAGAACACTTAAATTCTACTCTCTCTGAATTTTCAAATATACAGCACAATAGAATATTCATTAATTTTTTTTTTTTTACACAGGGAACAGTTTGATTGGTTTCTCCAGGTCTTTTAAAGAAGTGAACCTGTGCTACTATAAACATCAAAATACAATATAAAATTTCCATTATCAATGCATTCAAAAGTTTCTTCCAACCATCCCTTGCTTCTTTGTGTAACTAATCCCTGCTAACAAGATTGTTAGGCCTACCCACAGCTTTTTTATATTGTTGTAGGAATTTTAACCAGGAGACTAGAAATTTCTACATTGCAGACAGTTAGATGGAGGGGCTTCTCTTTGCCTTTATTCTGTACATAAACCTTACTACTGTGAAGAGAATATAGACAAGAGATTGACAATAGCAGTAAAAATAGAAAGTAGCAGAGAAAACTCAGACCCAAGATGTCAGTGACAGGAAGCAATAGAGATGGTCAATGACAATGTGAAGAAAGAGAATGCAGAGTTCTCAGGAAACCCTGAAATCTTGATGACAGGAGGCATGGTGCATGTGTGCACACACATATGTGAACACACTGTGAGTGAATACTTGTCAGGGAGAGATGTTAAAATGAAAGGTGAAGAGTCAAAATGGGAACAAAGTTCCAGCTGATTCAGAAAGTTTAATTCCTTACAAAGGTGGATGTCTATATATGCGTAATAAAATTTAAGTTTTCAAGAGTTTTGAGATGCCCATATAATTATATTTCTAAAACACAACACTGTAAGTTGAGTTGGTTTATATAATTGGATGTGTTTTCTATATTTATTGTCTTATTCATTGACTTGCTTCTTTATTCCTTATTTATTTGTTTATTCAACTGAAAGTTAAGTACCTAAGAAGTGCTCCACACTGTGTGATTGATAGACAGCAGTCATGGGCCCTACCTCTGTAAAATGTAAAGAAACCAAAAATATGTTTTCCACAATTAATAGAGTACAATCATAGTAAATCCTAAGATGGAAATATAGACAAATATAGAGTATATGTTATAAATAAGTGATTTATTTTGTGTGGTTGAAGTAGGATTCCTTATGAAACTGGTATTTAATGGAGTATCTGAAAGATAAGTAAGAACTAGGTAAGAGAAAAGGTGAGGGTGGGAGAATATTACAGACAAATGGAAACTCAGACTCAAAAGACTAAAATTCTGGATTAGAATATGGCTTTGGCTGGTGGGGTCAGAAAATACAGAAAAGATAAGCAATGTTGGTTATAATTTTGGACTCTAGAGATTTGAAGGTATGATATCATGAAGAACTTTCAAAAATGTTTATTTTAAGGTGAGCTAAAAGCTACTAAAGGAATTTAACCAAGTGAATTACATGAAGTGTTGTATTTTAAAACAGCTTCCAACAAGGAGTTAGGAATTCATTGAAGAAAGAATAATAATGTGAAATAGAGAAGATGATACAGAAGTTCAAGTGAGAGGTGATGGGTTTGGATAATGTGATGTCATCAAAGTTAGAAATAGGTGAACTGAGAACAGAGTTATTAGAAGTTATGTTGATAAATTTGATAAATTTTTGTATGTGAGGAGATTACATAAATTTTAAATATCACATCAATATTTGCGTTAGTAGATATTTGCTACTTCAGTCACATTACCCTTTATATCAGTAGTCAGCAAACTTTCTGTAGCAACTAGCTAGTAAACATTTTAGGCTTTAAGGGAAACACAATTCCCCCTCCATCAATTCAGTAAAAATGTAAGAAAAATAATTCTTATCTTATAGGCTCTAAAAACACAGACCATCAGCCAGAGTTGGTCTGTGGCCAAAGTCGGCCCAGCCCTCCTTTTACCTTGAAGTATTTATGATTCAATTAGAGTTTTTTTTGTAATACTCCATCGTATTCATATATATATATATATATATATATATATATATATATACAATATTACTTTATAATATGTTTAACTTGAGTGGTTTATGTTGAAAGTAATTAAAATATCTTTCAAGAGATCATTTTATATCACAAAATTTCCCTTTTTATTTAGAAATTGATCAAGATCATCCAACAAAATATTAAAAGTTCTAGGCTTGACATGGTGGTGCATGCCTGTAACCTCACCAGAGCCAACATGTCCCGGAGAATGAGCAGGCCCTGCCACTGAAGCGATGGAGAAAAAGTGGTGGACAGCTCGCAGGTGGACCTGAAGCTGGTGGCGCACCCTTGCGCCAAGAGCAAGATATGGAAGTATTTCAGCATCAACACCAATGTCAAAGGATGCATCTTGTAGTGGAAGAAGATCTACTGTCACATCTGCTTGTCCCAGATCGCCTATTCCAAGAACACGTCCAACCTGTCTTACCACCTGGAGAAGAATCACCCCGAGGAGTTCTGTGAATTCATCAAGAGCTACACGGAGCAGATGCTGGAGGCTTTTGTCACAGCCTTCTCCAAATTCAGTCCTGAGTCGTCCTCATCATTGCAGCAGCAGCAGCTGCTGCCACCTGCACAGAACGCACTGGCCTGAAACCTGGCCATGGCTTCTAGGGCACAAGGCAGCAGGAGCTGATGGGCACAGTTCCGTTGCTAATCTGCGAGAGGCTGTGCATCGTTTCCATTGTGGATGAGCCCATGTTCTGTGTGCTGCTCAGGACCACAGAGCCTAGTTATGAGCTGCCCAGTAGGAAGTTCTTCTGCAGCAAGGCTCTGCCAGAGCGCTACAGTTCCATGTGGGAGGCTGTGCTCAAGGAACACCTGGACACCGAGTGATGCGGCATCTCCACCGAGCTGTGGCGCAGCAACCACCAGAACCACGCCTATGTGACTCTGGCCATGCACATCCCGGGCCTTGCGTCCTCTAACTGCCTGTAGGTGGCCTCCAGGTGCCTAAAGACCTTCGAGGTGTCCAGGAGAATGCAGCTGAGATCATCACGCACGTGCTCTAGGAGATGTTCATTGAGTGGGGCATCAGCACCAAGGTCTTCAGGACCACCAAGGATTGTGGGAAGGACAACGCCAAGGCTTGCTCCCTGCTGGATATCCCCATGCAGATGCTGTGTCTGGGGGGTGGATCTTCAAAGCGGGCATCCAGCAGGCCTTCCAGCTGCCCAAGCTGGGCTTGCTGCTGGTGTGCTGTCTCAGGCTGGTGGCGAACTTCCAGCAGTCCTTGGTGGCCAAGTACATGCTCCACAAGAAGCAGAAGCAGCATGGTGCAGAGCACAGCATGCTGGTCAGCAACCAGGTGGCCTGGTGGGGCAGCAGCCTGGCCATCTGCAGCGGCTCAAGGAGCAGCAGTTCACCATGGCGGGAATCCTGGTGGAGGACAGCAACAATCACCATCTCATGTTGGAGGCCACCAAGTGAGCCACCATTGGCAGTGTGGTGGACCTGCTGCAGACTTTCAAGCAGGTGGCCAAGATGCTGTCCATATCCAAGCATCCAACCATCAGCATGGTGAAGCCGCTGCTGCTGAACATGAAGCTCAACATCAAAGAGATCAACTGCAAGGAGATGAGAATGGCCAAGGAGATCATTTCCAAAGAGCTCTCCAAGACCTCCCAGGAGACGACTGAGATAGACATATTTGTTCCTCAACGTGGCCACCTTCCTGTACCCTTACTACAAGAGATTCCCCTTCCTGTCCGCCTTAGAGAGGCAGCAATTGGAAAACCGAGTGGTGGAGGAAGCCAAAGGCCTCCTGGAAACGTCAAGGACAGCAGCTTCCCGCTGCTGCCGCCTGCGGAGGACAAGCTCTACGCAGTGTCCAAGGGGCCAGTGGCCAAGAAGCCCAGAAGCATCATCAACAGCATGCTGGCCGAGACCTTCTGCCAGATAGGTGGCGCCGAGGAACAGGAGGAGTTGCACTAGCAGCTGCTGGAGGAGCTGAGCAACTTCAAGTCGCAGAAGGTCCTCAGCCTCCAGGGGAACCCACTCAAGTGGTGGTCCGACAGCCTGGCGCTCTTCCCGGAGCTACCCAAGGTGCTCCAGAAGTACTGGTGCATGGCCGCCACCTGCATCTTCCCTATGCGCCTCTTCAGCTCCTCAGCCAGCATGATCAGCACCAAGAGGAACGGGCAGGCCTCGGTGCACGTGGACCAGCAGGTCTTTCTGTACAAGAACGCCAGGAAAACCGCCGAGACCAAGCCCGAAGAAGAAGAGTAGGGCCAGTGGGGGCTCAATCAGGAGCACATTTTCCCTCTCTGGTATGCACTCAGCTGCGGCTTCTTTGGGCTCAGGGTCTGGGGCTTCCTATAGGGACGTGTTTGCTGATGCTTTGCTGTAAATAGTGGGTTTTGTCTGGAACCCCAAAGACCAGTTAAAGCTGAAAAGGAAGGATAGAAGGCTGGGGGTTCCCAGGGGCACAGAGTCTTGGGCCTGCCCTGTCCTCTGCCATCTTCCACAAACCAAAGGCCATAACTTCATTAAAAGACTATCAATGGCTGATATTTAATTTTCCCCAAGAACTGGACATGGTGGTCCATGCCTACAATTCCAGCAGCTTGGGAGGCTGAGGCAGGAGGATCACAAGTTGGAGGCCAGCCTCTGCAACTAGCGAGGCCCTAGGAAACTTAATAAAACCTATTTCTAAAATTGAAATATAAAAATGGCTGGGGATGTGGTTCAGTGGTTAAGTATCCCTGGGCTCAATCCCCAGTACCAAAAATAAATAAATAAAAATAAAAACCAAGGTGGCATGGGGAGAGGCTGGGAGACACAGGCTTTCAGATGAAACTCTTTCCCCTTCCTTTCCCCCTCTTCCTTTCCAAGGACTGACTATAGGTGTCTCCAGAGAGGGTTCTGAAACAATCTGGAAAATTCCAATCAGGTCTGGGTGGAAGACAGATGCCTCCCAAGCAGCACATCACCTGTCCATCAAAGCCCTGGGTTTTTTTCTATTTCAGGTGAAGCAAAGGTCTCCCCTTGGGGAGTCTGGTAAAATTATTTAGCCACCATACTCTGCTTGAAAAGGGATGGGTTTTATCTCGCAGAGGGGGGGTGGAAAGTATGGGAAAATGAGTATCAGTTCCAGACACTTGGAAAAGTAAATGGAAAAGATTAAAAAAAAAAAAAACAGGGGTGTTGCTCTCTGGCTTTCAGGTTGCACCTATCACATTGCAATGTGTCTCCTACAATTCTGCCAAATTTATCTTTGCTTTCTATTTTCTTGTTGGTACACAAAATACAACAAAGTCCTTTTTTTTTGAACCACATATTGAACCTAGAGTGGTTTGAGCACTGAGCCCCATCTCCAGCCCTATATTGCATTTTATTTAGAGACAGGGTCTCTCTGAGTTGCTTCATGCCTTGCTGTTGTTGAGGCTGGCTTTGAACTCCTGAACCTCTTGCCTCAGCCTCCCAAGATACTGGCATTACAAACATTCCCTAGCAAAAAAAAAAAAAAAATCCACTTTTAAAGTCCCGTCCAATCTAGGTAGTTCATGCATATTGCAGTTCTGTGTTTTATTTGTGATGCATGAACGGAAGTGAACTATTTTTATTTTTCTTGGGGAGAATAAAAGGCTCCTATTTTTTCCCCTCTTTTTTTAAACCTACTTGAGGCCAACTTCCCAGTATGAAGACTGGAATTTGAAATTCCTGGATGGGAGAAGACGTTTGAATTCCTGTGAAGTCTTTTAAAGCTCAAGCTCATGGAGGGGCATTTAATTTGCAATATATATATATATATATATATATATATATATATATATATACACACACACACACACACATATAGATGGATATAGATAGAGAGATAGAGAGATCAATAAACTGTTCTGTGTGTGTGTGTGTGTGTGTGTGTATATATTTTTTAGGGGGGATTGGTTTACTGGAAGTGTCCTTGGGGAAAATGGAATTCTGTTTTTAAATTGTAGGACTGTTTTTCAGGTTGGAAGAATGATGCTCCCTTCTTTAAGCAGCTGAACGTTGAGCTCTGTGGTTCCCAGGCTTCACAGCTCCTTGTACAGGTTAAGAGAAGCCAGACTGCACAGGATGCAGGGCAGGAAAGGGGCTGGGTTTAGGAATGAAGGGTAAAATCAACATTATCATTAGTCTCTCTAAATTAAAAACCACTCTGCATTCTAGAAGCACAGGGAATGTCAATACTTTACTATTCATTGAGGACTAAAGTGAACTGATGCAAACCAACAAGGAGAGCTGTCATTTGCCTCAAACACATGCTATAAAGACAGACAAGAGGGTCCCATGATACCCTGGTTTCCACAATGCTACCTCAGGTACTGGTCGCCAGCTATTCTGACAAGTGCTACATGATTAAGATCTAAGCTCCTTGTCCATAGAAACAATTATGCAACAGATACACCTTGACCTCTTCCACATGCAAGGCTGCACTGGGACATGGTGCGAAGTACATGCTGGGTTAAAATCCCCACTGTCACAGAGTTGGTAGACCAGGGGCTACTTGGACTTAGAATACTCATTATATGATGCTTTCAGAAGACATTTCATTTAGAAGTCACTGGAACTTTAATATTGGATGAGGTCTTTAGGATTCTGTGTGTTTAAAATTATAGACCTATTAAGGGTACTGTTAATTGGTGCAGCCACTTTAGAAAATAGTACAGCAGTTCTTTAAAACTTTAACTACTAGCAATTCTATTTCTGGTTGTATAGCTGAAAGCCTTCAAAAAATGAATTGAAAGAGATGCACCTATGTTCATGGCCCCAGTATGTTCACAATAGCCCAAAGATGAAAGCAACCCAAGCCCTTGGATGGATAGATGGATGGATGGATCAATAAACTGATCTGTACATGCACCGCATGATCTGTGGACACATACATTGAAATACTACTTGGCCTTACAAAAAACCAAGTCCCACTCTACAACATCGACTGTGGGAGACCATCCTTGCACATGACTGAGATTCTTCCCCAGCTGGGTGTGATGTGCTCAGTCACTTTTAAGGTGGCAGAGCCTTCCCCACCCTTTTGGGTTTGAAAGCTTGTCCATGTGGAGGCGTGTCTCACCACTGCCCAAAAGATTCAATCATTGTACCTGACCTTGCCACACTGCCCCCCTTGACCTTCATTGGATTAGATTTTCCCCAGAATCTTTTGTTCTCCAATAAAAGCCCTCTCCCTAGCAGTCTCTCTCTCTCTCTCTCTCTCTCTCTCTCTCTCTCTCTCTCTCTCACACACACACACACACACACACACACACACACACACATCTTCAGTAAAACCTGGTTGCCCCCCTTGGGGAGCTTGAGACTGAGGGTTTGAGGCA
The DNA here is from genome assembly GCF_045843805.1 of Urocitellus parryii. Classification (NCBI taxonomy): domain Eukaryota; kingdom Metazoa; phylum Chordata; class Mammalia; order Rodentia; family Sciuridae; genus Urocitellus; species Urocitellus parryii. The sequence goes on along the minus strand of NW_027554122.1, from coordinate 406,993 downwards.
CCATCCAGGAGCTGGTTTAAAAGTAAAATGGTGTCTGTGTCTTTAATTTAAACTCCCTGAGGATTTTGCTACATGACCGAACCTTTCAGAATATCTGCGCTGGCTGGCCACAGACTAAAATGGATGAATGTTGAAGTCACTGAGTTAAGTAACATAAGACAGTTGCAAAAGGCCAAAGGCTGCATTCAGGCAATTATACCTGGCACCTTGAGTAATCAAGTTCATGAAGCCCAAGTAGGATGGTTGGTTGCTGGGTGCATGGAGGGGGAAAGAATGGGAGAGAGTGTCTAGTGGGTGTGGAGCTTCAGTTTCTTAAGATGAAAGCATCCTGGAGATGGATATTGGTGACAGATACACAATAGTGTAAGTGTACTCAATGCCACTTAAACTGCACACTTAAAATGAGCAAATGATTACTTTTATGTTATGTGGATTTTATCACAACAATAACAGTTAATTGATGAATTGTGCACTTCAAGTGGGTGAATTACATGGTATGTGATGTATTCCCCAACAAAGCTGTACAGTCCCAAAACTGTACACACACACACATACACACACACACACACAGACACACATGCTCACACAAAAATCCCTGCACTTGAAACACTAAATCTTTCACTAAAGCTGACCAAAAATATCTAAAATATTCATAGAGGAAAAATAAATGTTATTAATCAGAAAAATAACCAAATAAACCATCTGTAATCAGTAACTCACTTTCGACTATCTGGTAAGATTTATTAAACTATTTTATTCATTGGAAAATAAAAGCTGAATAGAAGCATTACACTGGCTATTCTTACTGTTAGAAACTCATACCTGAAAATTACCTTGGGATCACAGCCAGTTTATTCTAGGTGGCCCCTGAATGATAGCCCTTGAGATGTTCAGCTTCCCATGAGGGTGATTCCTTAAAAAGAGAGAAAGAGAGACATGAATGCTTCTATGCTTAATTATTGTGTTTTGAAGAAAAATCTTTAGTAAAAGGGAGGGGAGACAAATTCCAGTATTAGGCATCCAGAAATGAGATAAAGAATCTCTAAACAATACATTTTAAAGGAATTATTGCTATAACTCTCTATCAACTGCTGAAATAATTTCATAAGTTTTAGGCCCCATTTGTCTTACAGATTCTCCTTCATTTTTCCTTCTTTTCTTAATATTCACAGAATAATCTTTGGCATGACCTAGCATCTTCATGCAGTAGTTGCAATCACTCATAACTGTTTTCAATTCAGAAAGGAGTAATTTTTTATACTTCCTTTAAAAAAACAGAGAGGAGAAAACAATATAACTCAAAACTATTCAGTGTTGCTTGAAATTTAAACGCAGTACTTTTTTAAAAAAGTCTTCTTTTTGACATTTCATACCCATCTCTTTAGTCTGTCAATAACTATTATTAATTTCCAGTTCAAATTCATGTTCACTTACCACACAGTTTTAATGGGACCTTTGCTAACAGCTCATTAAATATTTATGAAGATATTCAGAAAACTCTGCAGTCTCAAAATTTAAGACAACATGCATCTTAAAAAGAATTTGAAAATGATTGTCAATAAGTAAATAATATAGAAAACATACTGAAAATTATATTGATTTCAGTATATAAACAACCAACTCTTGTTAATTAAACTGCATCTGCTTCTGAAAATGTGTAAGCTCTGCTCTGCAACTCCTGCAACCTGCTTCTTGACTTAGAGAACCAGCGCTGAACCTACAAGAGCCAAGTCCTCCTAGCAGTGCTTCTTCTGCCTCAGTCCTACATTAAGAATCTGGGAAATAAAATCCAGGACTACAAAAGACAAAGCAATCAGGTTAGAGGACAGCTTATTCTGGAGCACATAATTTATTTATATGAGTAAAACACAAAGTAGGAGCAGGATGGAAGTGTATTCAGAAAGTAAAAGAACATCCTGCTCTTATCAACAAGTATTTTTACATGTTTCATCAGATCCTAAAGCAGTGAATGACCTTAAGGGAAAATAAAACCATAGTTTTTTTGTTTTTTTCCAAAAAAAACTAAGGTGAAATTGATAAGATGGTCACCCAAACATCAGTTCAACCTACAGGTACACGATTTTATCTCAGTGCTAACAAAGAGTGGATATTCTCATTTCTACATGCACTGGTGTATCAGATCTGGGTTTATTAAAGCACAAGTTTGGAAAAACCATGAGGTTCAGGAAATCATACTGCAGAGCAAGAGAAAACTAACAATATCCAGACCCTGAACACTTGGGCACAGCATTCTTTTGAAAGTCCACTCCTGCAGACCTCAGAAGAAAATTTATGAGTAATTAGAACATCTAAATACAGTTCAAGATAACATAGTTACTAAAAAAAGGAAAAAGTAGCACAAGAAACAACAGACACAATGAAGCAATCACCAATTCCCTTTTCTCTGCTCCCTCCCCAGCACCTCTTATTTTTCAACTTTTGGGTAGTGACCATTCTAACTACAGTGAGGTGATGGCCCACTGTGGTTTTAGTTTGCATTCTCTGATGATTAGTGACATTGTGCATCTTTTTTCATTCGACATGTACCTATTCGACATGTATAGGTCTTCTTTTGAGAAATGTCCATTTCAATTTTTGCCCCTTTTTAAAAAAATATCAAGTTATGTTTTCTTTCTATTGAGTTCTTTATACATTTTGGGTAATACACTTGTCAGATGTATGGTTGGCAAATACTTTCCCCCAATCTGTGGCTTCTCTCTTTCACTTTGTTAATCATTTTCTTTGCTGTGAAGTTTTTTTTTTTTCCCTTTGATGACATTTCATGTGTCTCTTATTTTTGGAATTATATCTGAAAGAATCATTGCCCTGATCAGTGTTATAGAACTTTTCCTCTTATATTGTCTCCCTGTGGTTTTATAGTTTCTGGTACGTTTATCTTTAGTCCCTCTGGAGTTGATTGTTTTACCATAATATTTGTAATATGAAACTGTAATGTATCCTTGTTTGAAATTTCAAAAGGAGATATATTTTGCAGAATTTCCCAAATTTTTGGCTATGTGAGTCTATCTTGACTAGTGCATATTCAGTATATAGCATAATAGGATTCCTTGTGGCATATTCACATATATGTCACCTTTGAGTTGATCAATGAATGTATTGTTGATGAGGACCCAATTCATCCTTTTGTGTGTAGATACATAATTTTCCTAACAGCATTTATTGAAGAGATAGTCCTTCTCCCCTCTGGGTGCTTGGTACCTTTGTCAAAAAAAAAGACTGTAAATATGTGAGATTTCTATTCTGTTTCATTATTTGTTTTATGCCAGTTTTATACTGTTGTGCTTTGTAGTACTTTGTAGCATATCTTGAGGCCAGGTAATATGATGCTTCCAGATTTGTCCTGCTTACTCAGGACTTATTTGGCTGGTCACAGTTAGTTGTAGTTCTAATTGAATTTAAAACATTTTTTTCATTGTGTAAAAATGCAAATGGAATTTTGATAAAGATTGTGTTAAACTTGTAGGTTGTTTGGAGTAGTATACTTATTATTCATTAAGTCTTCCAATCCATGAATGAGGCATGTCTATTTGTTTGTGTCTTCTTCAATTTCTTTCATCAACATATTGCAGAATCAGTGTACAAGTCTCTTGCCTCCTTAGTTTATTCCTAGATAATTTATTCGTTTTGATGCTATTGTAAATGGTATTATTTTTCTTTGAGATAATTTGTTATTAGTACATAGAAATGTGACGGCTCTTTGTTTATTTGTTTTTTAATCCTACAACTTTCCTAAATTCATGTATTAGTTCTACCAGATTTTTGCGGTGTATGTGAGTTTTTTTTTAATATACTTATTTGTTAGTTATAGGTGGACACAATATCTTTATTTTATTTGTTTATTTTTATGTGGTGCTGAGGATAAAACACCATGCCTCACGCATGCTAAGTGAGCACTCTACCTCTGAGCCACAACCCCAGCCCAAAGTTTTTTTGTTCCTTTCTTTTTAAATAGTTTTTTTGTAGTTGTAGATGAAGAAAATTCCTTTATTTTATTTGTTTACTTTTATGTGGTGCTGAGGATCAAACCCAGTGCCTTACAAATGCTAGGCAAGTGCTCTGCCACTAAGCTACAGCCCCAGTCCTCAAGGGTTTTCTTTCAGGTTATATCATCCCCAAACAGGAACAATTTTATCTCCTAATTAAATGTCTTTTTTTCCCCCAACCCCCATTTGCTCCCACAAGGACTTCTAGTATTGTGTTGAACATGAATAGAAATCATAAGAGTGAGCATCCTTTGCATACTGTTTCTGATATTAGAAGAAAACCTAATTTCCAGTTTTCACAATTGAATATGATATTAGCTGTGGACTTGTCATATATAACCTCTAATTATGTTCTGATCCTAGTTTGTAGAAAATTCTTATCATGAAAGAATATGAACTGATTTTTCTGTAGCTATTGATAGGACCACATGACTTTTATCCTTCATTAAACCTGACAAGATTACTGTTATCAAAAAATCAAAAGACTAGCACTACTCACAATAGCCAAATGTCAAATAACCTAAATGTCAATCAGTGGCTGAATGAATAAAAAAATGTGTATATATACAATTTAGAATATTATGCCACCTTCAAAAAGAAAGGAATCCTAAAATATCTGAAAACATGTATAAACCTTGAAAACAATATATTAAGTGAAATAAGCCAGTTACAAAAGGAGAGGTACTACATGATTCACTTATATGGCATTACTGAAACAGTCAAATTTACAAAAGTACAAAGTAGAATAGTGGTTTTTAGGATCTGCAGGGAGAGGTAAGTAGGGAGCTGATTTAAATAGGTACAAGGTTTCAACTGAATAAGTTCTAGAGATCTGCTCTATAACATTATGTCTAGAGTTAGCCAGCTTTTATATAAATAAAAAAATCTGTTAAGAGAGTGCACCTCACGTTGCATTCTTAACAACCTTAAAAATGGGTAGGAGTGGGGTTGGACCAACATCTAGCAGACAAGGCAGTAGGGGATAATGAGGGAGAGCATATTTACAAAACTTCAAACCTGACACAGAGTCTGGAGCGCACAGAGGAAGGGTAGATAGTACAAAAATGGAGAAAATTGCTGAAGTGAAGCTGGCAACATGGGGAAGTTCAGGTCTTCCAATACAATTTATAAGAAACACCTACTATATCCTATAAGCAGTTGGGAATCAGAATTGCTTAGCATGCATTCAACTCCCAGTAGAGAAGCCCCAACTAAGAGAGATTTCAACATAAGGAGTTGCTCAGAAACAGGGCTAGTCCAGAGTTGGATAATTCTGTGTCATGATGATGCATGTGGTTAAAGACCCAAGAGCCATCTATCTTCCCAACCTGCCATCCCCATCATGTCAGCACGTTCCCTTATGATCCAGGTGGGGCAGCAACAGTTTCCAAATACTTTGCAGAATTGGGTGAAATGACAAAAATCTATAGCCCAGATCTGTAGCCTCATACTTGACAGTGATGTCTAGATCTTGGGATTTTGATTTTGCACCTAAAGGAGACTTTGGATCTTCAAAGCAGAAACATCCCCAACAGCTGCCTCACACCAACAAACCCATAGCAAGACAGAGAAAAATGATTTATGCAATGCCACTATGGGTCTATGAACAATATGTAGGGCTAAAGATATATGTTTAAAAATAAATAGAATTCATCACCAATAAACATTTAATGAGCATTCCTTAGGTGCTAGGCCCTATTTTTAAAATATTTAATAGTGACGGTGGCTGGCGTACCATGAACCCCACAGGAAGATCCTTGCAAGGGGCCTTCCACTTAGTCCAGGGCTGCTAGCCATTGTGGCAGCTGCCATGGACTGCAAAGGTCAGAGGAAAGGAGGGAGCTGGCCCAGCACACGGAGGAACAGCCAAGCAGACCCAAGACAACACGTCTTCCCTGACCTAATTGATTGCCCACCGGCATGCCTCATTTTCAGGGCAGCGGGGACAGCCACTGTACTGCCGATCTTGGCTCAGAGTTTGGCTCCGAGGTGCCAATGCCGCCTGGCTTCCCGGAAAACATGAGCAAGCTGAAAAGCCTGCTGATCCAGGTTCATGCCAAGGACTCAACATGGCCCCACATAAGTCCACGCCGCAATCGCTGTCGCACAACCTGCTGCCCAATCTGCAGCCGGTCACCTACATGCATGTCTAGGAGACAGATGGCTTCAGCCTTGGAGTGTTCCTGCTGGAGAGCTGAACGTCCATCCCGGTGCACGACCACCCTGGCATGCACGATAAGCTCAAGGTCCTCTATGGCATGTGCACATCAGCTGTACTGACAAGTTGGAGGCGGAGAGCGGGCAGCAACCACGGTCCCTGCTGCCAGAGCAGTAGTTCAAGCCCCCGCTTCAGGCCCTAGAGTGGGAGGCGGTCGGCCAGGAGTGCTGGCACTTTATGGCTGAGTATACTGAAGTCAGAGGCCTCTGCATCCTCACGCCTCACAGGGCCAAGCTGCAACAGATCTATGTGGTGGACAGACCCGCTGCCTTCCTGGACATCCTGGCCCCACCCTACAACCCGGAGGGACGGCTGTGACTGCCACTATTACCAGACCCAAGGAGGCCTCTGGCTCTGAGAGCGACCTGCCTTGAGAAGTGTGGCTCCTGTAAACCCCTCAAGCTGAAGACTTCTTGTGCTAGGGAGAGCCCTATTCAGGCCTCCAGGTCTTCCCTTGAAGCAAATTGCGCCCTGGAACGTTGGGCAGAAGACATGCCATACCCTTATCAGCCTGGATGGCTGTGGCCCTGAACAAAAGCTCTCTTTCTCCCCCCCATCCTGATTATTGGATTTACTGAGGTGAGCAGCAGCTGATTCCTCTGCAGGTTGTGAAGCAGGGGCAACTGGACTACAGACACCTGGTATGGTTTTGGGGGCAGGGTAGGAGGGAGGCTAGGTTTCCTGGTACTTTCATTGCCACTGGGGCTTTGATTTGTGGGAGTGGGCAAGGGACTTTGAAAGGCCTTCACCGTAAAGCCATAATGAAAATATTCTTCCTTGGTAACCCATTCTGTACAGAAAATACTAAATGATTATCTTAATCCCAACCCTTTGGTAAATAGGATTTGTCTTTCACTGCTGCCATTATAACCTTTTGATCCTCATAGTTTTATCTCATTGACTGAGCATGATCCAGTGTTTTGAAGTGTTTGTAGTTCAATTCATTGTAACAGAGGAAATTCTAAGAGTTGAGCTACTTTGAAAGTGAGTTGTCTTGTCTAATTAATTCCCTGTAAAAAGTCAATCATCTTGCAGACCTTCTACTAGGCATCCCACACACTTTGATCTTTGTGCTGGGCTCCTGTTGAGTGACCTGATTTCCAAGCACCCTCTCCTTATTTCCAACTTCAGGCCTCCAGCTCCTCATTTCCACCCTGCTCCTCAGCATAAGCAAGGCCGGTATTTTAAATCACACCTTGACATCTGCATTTTTCTTCTTCTTTTCTCTCATCAGAAACAAAAATGAATGAGGGGGAGAACATGGCCGCTGGCAAAGAGGCAGCACATTCTGGTAAGGGGATCAGAAAGACTCATTAATACACCCACAGGCGTCAGGCTGAGAAACTTCAAGCAAAATACCACTGAAAGCAGACCTACCGGGACCCAGTAAGTTTAATTGGAGGGGTCTGCTTGTCACAGACTACTGAATCTCGGCAACGCAGAGCAGGGGCACAGCCCCGCCAGCCGCTGCCAAATGGCTGCTGCTCACTCGTAGCAGCAATCTTAGGAGCGGGCGTGGCCTGTCTGGGCCCACACCAGCCCGGCTCCGAGATCCACCACCGGCCGCTGCCGGGTGGTTGCAGACCACACGTTACAGTGAACGTAGGAGCTGATAGTGACCGCCTGGGCCCCCGCCACCCGGCTCTGTGAACTGCCGCCGCCGGGCGCTGCCTGCCAGGGCCCACACCCGCCGCGGCTTTGTGAACCGCCGCCGGCTGGCGCCAAGCAGCCGCTGCCTGCAACCTTGCAGTGAGTGGGGGACCGGGCGCTGCTTGCTCGGCCCCGACGGCCCGACTCTGTGAGCCTCCTCTGGTGGTTTGGAGCTACAGACGACCGACCGCCCCTCACCTCACCTGCCAGCCCAGTGCTGCAAACGACCCCCCCCCACCAGCTCTGGGAAAGGCCCCGCCCACAGCAGGAGTGGAGACTCGCCCAGTCCGGGAGGAAGAACTGCTGCACAGTGATTGACTCCCGCCTACTGAGAGGAGAGACTTGGCCCGGTAGGCATAGCTCCATCTACTGGAAGAGCAGTTAATCGAACTCTAGGACTACATTTATAATTTTTTTTTTGCTGTCCTCCTTTTTAATGTTTTTTTAATCCAGCTTATTTTATTTTATTCTATTTTTTTAATTTCATTTTTAATTTCTACTATTATTATTTTTTTAAATTCTTTTAAATTTTCTATTCTGTTCTTTCCTTCTCTTCTCCTGCCTTTACATTTCTTTTCATTTCTCTTATTCCCCCTTCCTTGAATTCTACCTGCTTACTCTCATCCTCTTTAGTGACTTCTTCCCATCCCTTCTAATACCTTTCCTCCCAAGCATCAAATAAATTTATAGGAGTAAACAGTAACTCAGCAGTCAAACAGAACAAGAAACAATATGAACAGCATGAAAAAGCAAGGAAGAAAAGGAGTGCAAACAATTCAGGGCAGCCTAAATATTCAGGAGGACATAGAGTCACCAGAAAAATGGTCATATAAAGAACTCATGGATCACCTGAGACAGATGGAACGGAACATTAAAGAGGATACGAGACAGCAAATTCAAGCAGTGAAAGAACACTTTGAGAATGAAGTACATAAACAGATAAAAGAAGAAGTTAAGCATCTTTGCCAGGAGATAGAGACTATTAAAAAGAATCAAACAATGATCTTAGAAATGAGGGAGATTATAAACCAAATTAAAAACTCAAATGAGAGTATCATTAATAGAGTGGAGCAAGTAGAAGCCAGAACGTCAGATAACGAAGACAAAATATACCATCTGGAAAAGAGTCTAGCCAACTCAGATAGGCTGGTTAAAAATCACGAGAGAAACCTACAAGAGATATGTGATAATATAAAAAAAACAAATTTAAGAGTCATCGGGATAGAAGAAGGGATAGAGATTCAAACCAGGGGAATGAGTAATCTACTAGATGAAATAATTGCAGAAAACTTTCCAGAAATAAAAAAGGAAACAGATATACAAATTGTAGATGCATACAGGACACCGAGCATACAAAATCACAGTAGACCAACGCCAAGACACATTGTTATGAAGATATCCAATATACAGAACAAAGAGAAAATATTAAAAGCTGCAAGAGAAAAGAGAAAGATTACATTCAGGGGTAAACCAATAAGGTTAACAACGGAATTTTCAACTCAGACGCTGAAAGCAAGAAGATCCTGGAACAACGTATTTCAAACACTGAAAGACAACGGATGCCAACCAAGAATTCTGTACCCAGCAAAATTAAGCTTCAGATACGACAACGAAATAAAAATCTTTCACGATAAACAAAAACTAAAAGAATTTGCAGCCAGAAAACCAGCGTTGCAAAGCATCTTGAGCAAAACACTTCACGAGGAAGAAATGGAAAACAATAACCAAAGCCAACAGTGGGAAGTACCTCAGTAAAGACAGACGGAATGGGGAAAGCTAATCATGGAGAAACAAACGAAATATTAAAAAAAAGAGATAAATAATCAAACATGGCTGGAAGTACAAACCATATATCAATAGTAACTCTAAACATTAATGGTTTAAACACTCCAATAAAGCGACATAGGCTGGCAACATGGATTAAAAAAACAAATCCAACAATATGCTGTCTCCAGGAGACACACCTGACTGGAAAAGACATACACAGGCTGAAGGTGAAAGGTTGGGAAAAAATATACCACGCACACGGTCCGCGCAAGCAAGCAGGTGTGGCCATCCTCATATCAAATAAAATCGACTTCAAGACTAAGTTAATCCAAAGGGATAAGGAAGGACATTATATACTGTTAAAAGGAACCATTAAACAACAAGATATAACAATTATCAATATTTATGCACCAAATAACGGTGCTGCGAAATACATAAAACAAATTCTCATCAAGTTCAAGAATCAAATAGATCACAACACAATAATTATGGGTGACTTCAACACACCTCTCTCACCATTGGACAGAACCTCCAAGCAAAAGTTGAATAAAGAAACTATAGAACTCAATACCACAATCAATAACCTAGACTTAACTGACATATATAGAATATACCAACCATCATCGAATGGATATACTTTTTTCTCAGCAGCACATGGATCCTTCTCAAAAATAGACCATATATTATGCCATAGGGCAACCCTCAATAAGTACAAAGGGGTGGAGATTATACCATGCATTTTATCTGATCATAATGGATTGAAACTGGAAATTAATGACAAAAGAAGGAAGGGAAAATCCAATATCACATGGAAAATGAACAATATGTTACTGAATGATCAAGGGGTTACAGAAGACATAAAGGAGGAAATCAAAAAATTCTTAGAGATAAATGAAAACTCAGACACAACATATCGGAATCTATGGGACACAATGAAAGCAGTTTTAAGAGGGAAATTCATCTCCTGGAGGTCATTCCTCAAAAAAAGGAAAAACCAACAAATAAATGAGCTCACACTTCATCTCAAAGCCCTAGAAAAGGAAGAGCAAAACAATAGTAAATGCAGCAGAAAGCAAGAAATAATTAAAATCAGAGCGGAAATCAATGAAATTGAAACAAAAGAAACTATCGAAAAAATTAACAAAACTAAAAGTTGGTTCTTTGAAAAAATAAACAAGATTGACAGACCCTTAGCCATGCTAACGAAGAGAAGAAGAGAGAGAACTCAAATTACTAACATAAGGGATGAAAAAGGCAATATCACAACAGACGCCACAGAAATACAGAAGATAATTAGAAATTATTTTGAAAACCTATATTCCAATAAAATAGAAGATAGTGAAGACATCGATAAATTTCTTAAGACATATGACTTGCCCAGACTGAGTCAGGAGGACACAAATGATTTGAACAGACCAATATCAATGGATGAAATTGAAGAAGTAATCAAAAGACTACCAACCAAGAAAAGCCCAGGACCGGATGGGTATACAGTGGAGTTTTACAAAACCTTTAAAGAAGAATTAATACCAATACTTTTCAAGTTATTTCAGGAAATAGAAAAAGAGGGAGTTCTTCCAAATTCATTCTATGAGGCCAACATCACATTGATTCCGAAACCAGACAAAGACACTTCAAAGAAAGAAAACTACAGACCAATATCTCTGATGAACTTAGATGCAAAAATCCTCAATAAAATTCTGGCGAATCGGATACAAAGACACATCAAAAAAATTGTGCACTATGATCAAGTAGGATTCATCCCTGGGATGCAGGGATGGTTCAATATACGGAAATCAATAAACGTTATTCACCATATCAATAGACTTAAAGATAAGAACCATATGATCATCTCGATAGACGCAGAAAAAGCATTCGACAAAGTACAGCATCCCTTTATGTTCAAAACATTAGAAAAACTAGGGATAACAGGAACTTACCTTGATATTGTAAAAGCTATCTATGCTAAGCCCCAGGCTAACATCATTCTGAACGGAGAAAAATTGGAGGCATTCCCTCTAAAATCTGGAACAAGACAGGGATGCCCTTTATCACCACTTCTATTCAATATAGTTCTCGAAACACTGGCCAGAGCAATTAGACAAACGAAAGAAATTAAAGGCATAAAAATTTGAAAAGATGAACTTAAACTATCACTATTTGCAGATGACATGATTCTATACATAGAAGACCCAAAAGGGTCTACAAAAAAACTACTAGAACTAATAAATGAATTTGGCAAAGTGGCAGGATATAAAATCAACACGCACAAATCAAAGGCATTTCTGTATATTAGTGACAAAACTTCTGAAACGGAAGTGAGGAAAAACACTCCATTCACAATATCCCCCCAAAAAATAAAATACTTGGGAATCAACCTAACAAAAGAGGTGAAAGATTTATACAATGAAAACTACAGAACCCTAAAAAGAGAAGTAGAAGAAGATCTTAGAAGATGGAAAGATATACCCTGTTCATGGATAGGCAGAACTAACATCATCAAAATGGCGATATTACCAAAAGTCCTCTATAGGTTCAATGCAATGCCAATCAAAATCCCAATGACATTGCTTGTAGAAATAGATAAAGCAATCATGAAATTCATATGGAGAAATAAAAGACCCAGAATAGCAAAAGCAATTCTGAACAGGAAGTGTGAATCAGGTGGTATAGCAATACCAGATTTCAAACTATACTACAGAGCAATAGTAGCAAAAACAGCATGGTACTGGTACCAAAACAGGCGGGTGGACCAATGGTACAGAATAGAGGATACAGAGACTAATCCACAAAGTTACAACTATCTTATATTTGATAAAGGGGCTAAAAGCATGCAATGGAGGAAGGATAGCATCTTCAACAAATGGTGTTGGGAAAACTGGAAATCCATATGCAACAAAATGAAACTGAATCCCCTCCTCTCACCATGCACAAAAGTGAGCTCAAAATGGATCAAGGACCTAGATATCAAATCAGAGACTCTGCTTATGATAGAAGAAAAAGTTGGCTACGATCTACATATTGTGGGATCAGGCTCCAAATTCCTTAACAGGACACCTATAGCACAAGAGTTAACAGCAAGAATCAACAAATGGGACTTACTTAAACTAAAAAGTTTTTTCACAGCAAGAGAAACAGTAAGAGAAATAAATCGGGAGCCTACATCATGGGAACAAATTTTTACTCCTCACACTTCAGACAGAGCCTTAATATCCAGAATATACAAAGAACTCAAAAAATTAGACAATAAGACAACAAATACCCCAATCAACAAATGGGCCAAGGACCTGAACAGACACTTCTCAGAGGAGGACATACAATCAATCAACAAATACATGAAAAAATGCTCACCATCTCTAGCAGTCAGAGAAATGCAAATCAAAACTACCCTACGATACCATCTCACCCCAGTAAGATTGGCAGCCATCAGGAAGTCAAACAATAACAAGTGCTGGAGAGGATGTGGGGAAAAGGGTACTCTTATACATTGCTGATGGGACTGCAAATTGGTTCAGCCAATTTGGAAAGCAGTATGGAGATTCCTGGGAAAGCTGAGAATGGAACCACCATTTGACCCAGTTATTGCCCTTCTTGGTCTATTCCCTGAAGACCTTAAGAGAGCATACTACAGGGATACTGCCACATCGATGTTCATAGCAGCACAATTCACAATAGCTAGACGGTGGAACCAACCCAGATGCCCTTCAATGGATGAATGGATTAAAAAAATGTGGCAGTTATACACCATGGAGTACTACGCAGCTCTAAAAAATGACAAATTCATGGAGTTTGCAGGGAAATGGATGGCACTAGAGCAGATTATGCTTAGTGAAGCCAGCCAATCCCTAAAAAACAAATACCAAATGTCTTCTTTGATATAATGAGAGCAACTAAGAATAGAGCAGGGAGAAAGAGCAGGAAGAAAAGACTGATATTAAACAGAGACACGAGATGGGAGGGAAAGGGAGAGAAAAGGGGAATTACATGGAAATGGAAAGAGACCCTCATTGTTATACAAAACTACATAAAAGAGGTTGTGAGGGGAGTTGGAAGAAAAAACAAGGAGAGAAATGAATTACAGTAGATGGGATAGAGAGAGAAGATGGGAGGGGAGGGGAGGGGGGATAGTAGAGGATAGGAAAGGTAGCAGAATACAACAGTCACTAATAGGGCATTATGTAAAAAGGTGAATGTGTAAATGATGTGATTCTGCAATCTGTATTTGGGGTAAAAATGGGAGTTCATAACTCACTTGAAACTAATGTCTGAAATATGATGTGTCAAGAGCCGTGTAAGGTTTTGAACACCAATAAAAAAAAAAAGTCAATCATCTTTTCAGAATTTGGGTATCACTCTAAAAACAACTATGCATATCAAGGACAAGATTTATTCTCTTTCTTAAGCTTTCCCAGTAGCCACATCTGGTTTACCTTGGCAGGCATCTACTAAGTAATCACCTGTATATCTCAGTGACAGCTGGTCACCTAGGGCTCATCTTCCCCCAAGAATCTCCAGATCTGTGAGTTGAGCAGGTCTCTTATTGCAGATTCACCTTAAATGCAAAGACCATGTTATACTCAAGTGACTTTTTTTCTTGGCTCAATATACTTTAAGAGTTAATAATGTAATCCTGTATTTTCTAACCAGAAGATTCAGAGAACCTAAATTGGTTATGCTTCCAAACAACTGAATGTAAAACACCTCTAGCCAACTGTTGAATTCCATGCCCCTGTTTATTTCCAGTATCTTTCTGTAAAAGTTGGCAAATATTGTTTGGATGGCTGTTTCATGTTCTCCCTGGAACTCTACTGTTCCAGAAGGCTGTGGTTCTAACTGGGTTGCTAGAAGTGTTGCCTTAGCCTTTATCCTCAAATAATAGTGTGCTATAAATTTGTTTCATTTGATGTGGATTTCTGTAGGAAGGAGTAGAATGAAAAGGTGGAAGGAATGGTTGATCTAGCCTAAAGAAAAAAATAAATAGCTGCATTACTAGCTATTTAGGGCAACAAAACTTAGAATGAAGTATTTCATGCTCCCAACTCTTGATACAAACAGTTTTGCTATTTCTAGCTTTTTTGTCCTTTTTGTAGGCAGAGAAACTTTAACTTATGTACAAATGTATTAACATCATTTACTTAAGCCATAGAGCACTATTTGCCTCATTTTACTATTTATAGGATTCTTTTATTTCACATAACTTTTCATAAAAACAAGCTGTAGAAATAAACACATTAAAATTTGCCCAGCTGTTATTTAAGCCCTCTTGATTGACTTGGTCATGTGGCAGTAGAGTTCTAATATTCATAATAAAGTGATTTACTACTATTTTTGAAAAGTGTTGCCTCTATAAGGGAACAATATGAGCCTTTCCCTCTTGATGCAGACTAGGTTACAGAGACCGAGAGTAAATAAGCATTTTTTTTTTACAATTTTTAAAAATAGTATGAAAAAGCAAATTCTTGAGAATGATTTTCCCCTTAAACAGAAAAGAGGCCACACCACATGCCACTGAAAACATTTTGTAAATCCTGACACAGGCATAATACCATGCATTTCCTCCAGGGCTGCAAAAATTACCTTATTGTATTTTTCCTGTTAGTATGGGTTAAAAAGCCTTGAGGGCAATCTGAAGCAGCTCTTCAGGCCTTTCAGTTTGAAATAAATTTTACGTATGCAAATGCTGATTTTCTTAGAAAACTTCACTAAATAAAATTTATTCATAGCACAATAATGTGTGTAATTATCAGTCACATATTCTTGTAAAATACATTGTAGCAAAAAGTTGATTAATATACAAGGGCTGTTAATAGTATTGTAGTGTTGCATGTGTTACAATGCAATCTGGAGTACATTAACCTATAGAAACACATCCTGGAAATTGAACAGCAATAAAGAATTATGAAAGACTTAATTACAAAAAAGTATTAACATTCTCAATTATAAGCAATTTGTAAGAAAAAAGCTTAAGGTACTTTTCAAAGGAATAAATTATTCCAGTCCAAAATGGCAATATAATCTATATGTGGTTTAGTTTAATGAGAAAAAGAAAACTTTTCGTTCACTAATAAATTCTGAGTAAATTAATGGTGAAAAATATAACATTTTGATGAGACATTACAGAGAGAATATGCTCATTACAAAGGAAATGTGGTGCAGAAAAATTCTTGCACCTCTATGCAAGACTGTTAGTCAAGACTGACTAAGTGTGCTGCTACTGTATTTCCAAATAATTCTGTAATATAGACTAGTGAGCAAACAATATTAATTGCTTTTTTCTTTTGAATAGTAAATGCAATAATTGCTTATTATTGATGAGAGGTATCTAAATACTTTTGAAGATTTAAAATTCCCTAATCTTTGCAGTGACTGGTTATATGAATGCAGAATATTATGTACCTTCATAGGATTTTGAGGTTTTCTTACTATGATTTGATGGGTTGAATTACACTTGCTGCTTTTAATTAATGGAAATGAAAATATGTTTTATCAAGAAGAGTGAGCATTCCATGTCTCTCACTATGCAATGCCTTGTATCATCTTTAGCTCTACAATCAAAAAGGCCATAAACAAATGTGGGCCTTTGAGTTGGACTTTTATAACCATGAACCAAATTAAACCCTTTAAAAAAAGAAAAAAAAAAGAAATACTGCTATTAAGGTGTATTGTTTTTAGGATAACAGGAAATGATTACATGTACAGTCCAAAAAAACCATATCATTATATAATAAATTATATAAAGTATTAGATATTATAACAATTAGTAATACATTAAATTTATAAAAATATATACACTAATACACCCAATCAATAAAGAAATAAATCACATTTTCCCTCAAGTGTACACAAAATATTTTTTTAGGACAGATTGTGTGTTAGGTTCCCCCCAAAATGTAAAAAAAAATTATGAACATTGACACTGTATATAGAGTATGTTTTTTGACTACAGTTGAATGAAACTAGAAATTTATAAAGAAAGGAAAAATGGGAAAATTTATAAGTATGTAGAAATTAAACAACATACTCCTGAACAACAACAACAAAAAAATGAAGCAAATAAGAAATCAGAATGTATAGTAGAATGTATCTTGAGAAAAATGAAAATCAAAACCCAACTCAGAAACTTAAGAGAAGTAGCAAAACCAGGAAGTGTATGGCAAATTTTGTAAGAATAAGTAAATTCAATAAATTTACAAAAAGAAATGAGAGCTTACACAGCCTACCTAATGTAACTATTATGATCTGCTTTTTGCAGTGTTGGTGATAGACCCGAGAGCCTCACATATTCTGGAAAACCACTCTATACTGAGCAACATACCAGAAAAATAAGCACAAGGTCATTAAAATACAGAATAAATACAATCAAGCACTAATAAATAAAAGGGAGAATTATAAAATAATAGAGAAAAAGTCAACAATCTGTGAGATTTTTTTCTTAGAAAGGTAAGCCAAATTAATAAAAATTACTTAGATTAAAATAAAAATCAGAAAAGAGAACACTCAAATAAATTAAATCATAAATTTAAACAAGAAAACATTTTAATTGATTCCACAAGGGAAAAATCATGCAGCAGAGATATCTATGAGGTTATGGAAAATATGCAACTAAACAGATGACCTAGAAGAAAATGATAAATTTCTAAAAACATACAACTTACCAATATTGAAGTATTAAGAAATAGAACATGCCTGTAATAGGTAAGGGATCTAAATAAGAAATGGCAACCAGTTAAAAACACAAATCCCAAGACCAGACCAATTAACAGGTAAATTCTCCTGATTTTTTAAAATATGCCAATTCTTTAATTTAAACTCTTCTTGAAAAGTGGAAATAAGATATCACAATTAATTTTATGAGTACAGCATTATCCTGATACTAGTATTAGACAATTGTATTAAAACAATATTAAATTACAGGTTAATATCCCTGATTAAAATAGATGTGAATCTCTCAAAGAATAACAACAGCAAGTTATCTAATAGTATATTAAAAGATCACACAAATGCTCAAATCAATTAACATGATATATCACATTTAAATAAATACATGATTAAGAATGTATCTAAATAAGTGTAGAGAAAAAAATTACAAAATTAGCACATTTTCATGGCAAAAAATCTCATAATAAACTTAGTAAGTAGGACTTCAATTCAATATAATCAAATCAATATATGAAAAGCCCACAGCTAATATTATAATCAACAATAAAAAATAAAGCTTTTCTTTTAATGTTAGAATCAAGACAATGAGGAAAACCTTTATCACTTTTCTTCCATATAAATCTGGTAATATGATTCAGAGAAATAGTGGATGAAAAGGAATAAAAATATCTGCATTGTAAAGAATTGAGAATATCTATGTTTTCATACGACTTAATCTTACATGTAGATTCCTCCTAAAGGGTCTACAAATAATTTTGTGAAAATAAGTAAATCCAGTAACTTTACAAGATATGAAATCAACAAACAAAATTCAGTTACATTTCATATGCTAACAATAAACTTTAAAAGCAAAAAAATAAATAAATATCATTTACAATAGCATCAAAAACAGTAAGATAACTCAGAGTCAACTTACTTAAAATGTGAAAATTGTACACTGAAAACTATGAAATATATATAAAAGAAATTAAAGCAGATACAAAAAAATAAACATCCTGTGATTATGTGTTAAGAGTTGATATGGTTAAAATATCTCTAACACCCAAAGTAGTTTTTAAATTCGATAGTATCCTCCGCCAATGACCTTTGCTAGAGACATAGCAAAGACAATTTTTATTTTTACATTAATCCATATGAAACCACAAAAGCTACAAGTAGCCAAATTAATTTTGACAGTGAATAATGTTGAAGGAGGCATCACAATTCTTGATTTCAAAATATACTACATAGTTTATTAAAATGTTATTTTCCTTACATAATGACAGACATATGGAACATTGAAACAGAGAACTTAGAAATAAAATACACATATATGCCAAGTGAACTTCACCAAAGTTTTCAAAAAGACACAAAGGGGAAAGGACAATATTTGTAACAAATGCTAATAAGGAAATTGAATATACACTAGTAAAATAATAAAAGTAATTTTTTATCTTATATCATACCAAAAAACAACATCAATAGATATTAAAGACTTAAATATAATACCTGCACTGAAGGACACCAAAAATTAACCACTGTAGAAATTAGGAGCTTTTTATCAGTAACTTTTCTTGGATATGATTTCTTGGTTATAAAACCAAAAGCACAGTCAACAATAACTAAAATGGAGAAGTAGAACGAAAAAGCTTCTACACAGCAGAGGAAACAATCAAAACAATGAAAATGCAATTACAAAATTAAAGAAAATAACTTCAAAACACATACCCAAAAAAGGATTAATATCTAAAATATATTTTAAATATTCTACAATAAGAATAACAGCCACTCAATAAAAATATGTGCCAAGCTCTTTTTTCTCCAACCTATGCTTTTGGCCCCTTTGTCAAGAATCAAATGAATGTATACATGTTGTTTTTTCTCTGTGACTTGAATTCTAGTCCATTGATTTCTGTGTACACTTTATGTGATTACCATGCTTCTTATTCTTGTTGTTGATTTATGTCTCTTCAGTGTAATTTGAAATGAGTAATGGGATTCCTCCAGCATATTTTTTTTTGCTTAAGATTTTTAGACTATTCTTGAGGATAACATCAATTTAGATTGCTTGAGCTTCACATGTTCTCATCCTTCCATAGGCTAGCTTGTCCAGGCTTGCAATATTCTAAGGGTCAAGGTGAAAATTAAAGCATAGGAAGAATTGAAACGAACTTGAAACTAATACCACATTAAGTTTCTTGAATTATGGGGTTTAAACATTGTCACAAGAGCAGATAGAGTGGTTATTTTCACCACAAGAATCATTATTTTACAGTCAAAAATATAACCGAACTCAAAGTTTGTTGAAAGGATATTATAAAAAAGGACTTAATTGCTAAGTGGTGACATGGCTTCTTTCACTTAGCAAAATATCTTCCAAGTTCATTCGTATAATTATAAATGGCAAGGGACCTCATCAGTCATAGACAGCCAAATGATCACATCGCCACTATCAGATTATGGAAAATTATGCAACAAAACAGATGACCTAGAAGAAAATGTCAAATTTTTAAAAACATACAACTTACCAATACTGAAGTATGAAGAAATATAACATGCCAGTGATAGGTAAGGGAACTAAATAAGAAATGACAACCAGTTAAAAAGACAAAGCTGGCAGCTTTGCCCCTGCCAAGTTTGGCACAAGTTATTTAGTGCCCAGCAACGCATTGGCCAGAACTGCAGTCCTCTCACGAGTTGAAGCCAGGAGGACTGTGAGCACTCTCTAGGCTCCAAACAGCAAAAGGTGTGCATCAACCCCAACTGCTACCTCCAGGGGACTCCAGGGCTGCCTCCTGCAGAGACAGGGAATGTTTCCAACAGCACCGCTGCCTGGGCAAGTTCTGCTGTGCTTCCCTGCAGTGGAAGCAGCTCCTCAACACGAGCCATCCTTCCATCTCCAGGGTGCTCTGTTTTCTGCTCTGCCACACTACCCACATGGCCTGGCCCCAATATCGATGAGCACAGCCCCACCCTCGACTCACAGTTGCACGCAGCACACACGCACAGACGCACGCACGCACAGATGCACCACAAACTGCTTCTGCAGAGTGGGTTTCCCGTGGCCTAGAAGTGTCTGGCAGATGGTGGAGAAGCACATGTCTTCAATTCGGCGAGGTCCTTCCTGCTGAAGGATGCTTGGGCTGCTCTCTCCTGGCCATACAGCTTTGTCGCCATCAGAAGATGTCCCTGCCATCCTTTCCACATCCCAGTTCCTAGTGAGGATGTGGGGCCTCCCATAGGGGCAGCCTGGTGCTCACCACTGCACTCCTGTTGGCCATCATGGATCCGGGAGGAGAGCCTCAAGTAGGGAGAGTCCCAGTATGTTCAGCAGCTTGTGGGGTGCAACCCTGCCTGGAGTGGAATCCTGGGACCAGAGCTGGGTGGGGTAGTGCATGGGGCGGAGGCGCACTGTGTCTCTCCCTGTAAGGCCATTCATGGAGGGGTGACCTGCTTAGGCCTGTGGGGGATGGGACCCTGGCTGAAGAGTTCTTAGGGAACCAGGAGCAGAGTTGGGTAGGAACTCATGGGGAAGGAGGTGGTTGAGGTAGGAACCCCGTGGGGTAGGAGCTTGGAAGGGTAGTGCAGGGTAGGGGACACACTGTGCTTGTCCTTAGGAGGCAGTGACTGAAGGGGTGACCATGCTGAGGCTTGTGGGGGAAGGGCCCTTGCTGGAGATTTTAGAGGACCTGAGCTGGGTGGGGTAGTGCCTTGGAAGGAGGTGCAGTGTGCCTGTTGCTGCTAAGCATTGCCTCCTAATATCTCTGCACAAAGCCCTTCCCTGATGCACAGAGGCATGCATGACTCACACAAGCTTCGGCGGGCATTTCGAAAACTGCTTCTGCGCCATGTGTTTCCAGGTATGCAGAATTGATGAGCAGACCATGAAGAAGCATGTTCCTTCAAGTCCTGGAGATCCTTCCTGCTGGACCCTGGAGGAGAGCCTCAGGTAGGGAGGGCTTCAGTGTCCTCAGTGGTATGTGATGTATGGCCTTGGTTGGAGATGTGTTGGGGAACCGAAATGGATGGGGTAGGTGCTAGGTGAGGGAGGGTGTGAGGAGGGGGCACACGTTGCCAGTTGCTGTGAAGTGGTGCCTGGAGAGGGTGCTCATACTGAGGCCTGTGGGGGCACTGCCCTGCCTCAATAGGCTTCAGGGGACTGGAGATTCAAGGTGGGGGTAGGAGCTAGGTAGGGTAGTTTGTGGGGAGGGGCTGCACTGTGCTTGTACTTGTGAGGAGATGCTTAGAGAGAATGCTCTTGCTGAGGCCTGGGGTGCAGAGTCCTCACTGGAGAGGTGTGGAGGCATCAGGTGCTGGAGGGGGTACTGCATGAGGAGGGCACACACTGTGACTTTCCCTGTGAGGCAATGCCTAGAGTGGATGCTTGTGCTGAGGCCTCTGGGGGTGAAGCCCTGGCTGGAGAGGCATTGGAGGACCAGAGCTGAGTCGGATATGTGAAATGCTTTGAGGTGTATGTTGTCCAGTGTGTTGTACTCATGCCTCATGGAAACTTGATTATCAGTTGGTTTTGTCTTAAAATGGAAAATACACTGTGTAGCTGAAATAGTCAGGTTTTTAAGGCATTTGTCTGATGTATTCTGATGACATTTTGCTCTGTTGAGACATGCATTTATAAGAACATTTCTTTGTAATAACATATATTTCATGTCAATTTTTTATTCATAAAACCAGTTATAGTCAGAAAAAGTTTTTTTTTTATTTTTTCACTTCATCATTTGTAATGTTTTCCAGTAAAAGTGGAATTTTCTGAATATTTCTCTATGTTGTGTGTTTGTATACATACAAATGTATGATTATGTGTGTGTGTGTGTGTGTGTGTGTGTGTGTGTATATATATATATATATATATATATATATATATATATATATATATATTTAGAGAGAGAGAGAGAAGGACAGAAAGACTATTTTTATATTAGGTAAATTAATTTGCATTTGTATGGGTACTCTGGTATTTTTGCTATAAAATTTAAACTTAAAAATGAAGTATCTGATATTAAGTAGTTAATAAACAGAAAAATGATATATCTGACAATAAACCAAAAAATGAAAGTTGTGAATGTATAGTCTTATGCTACACTCATTATTATGTAACTGAACTTTGAATATCAGCTATTGATCAGATAATATCAGTAACAGAGTGAGCCTGATGATGTGGGCAAGACCATCACTATGAAATGTATTTGAGATGTTCAGATTATCAGCTGTGTTTACCTTTTTGTTTTTCTTTTATTCTTTTAATCTTAGTTTTTTTTCACTCTTTGTAAAGTATAAACTATCACAACCTTCTTTTCTCATCTACTATAGCTACCTAAATAATTTGTTTAGAAAATTCATAATGTATTTTTCAATAGGTTACATGGTCTTAAACGTTTGAGAAAAATGTTTTCAACTGTTTTATGTTACTTACATTTCTTTGATTTTTTCATTTTTAATTAGAATACATGTAATGGGAGGTACTATCTCTATATTTCAATGTTGGAAATTTTAAAGGTCTTAATCATAGTACTTGTTTTAATACAGAGCTATATTCATACCAAAGAATAACATTAATTTGAAAAGATAGAACATAATGACAATTACACAGGAGGATTGCAAGTTCAAGGGCAGCCTCAGAAACACTGTGAAACCCTTTATCAAAAATTGTTCCATCTGTATCACTGAAATAAAATGTTGTGGATCTATACAGTGGTATAAGTCCCCTGGGTTCAGTGTCCAGTGTTAGAGAAGAAATGAATAAAAATAAATGAAAAAAGAACCAATTAGTTGATAACAGTTTCATGAAATAAACATGTATTTTCTAAGGTAACCTATTAAAGGTTGTTTTTTATTTAGGTGGAACAAATAAAAGAATGAGGTTATTTTGTCCTAATCATAATATTATAAAACTCATAGGACTTATTTTGATAATTTTTATATTACTGAAAAATTGGAATATTACTTTGAATATTTATATTTCTGTGTGTTAATAACTAGTTACCAGCTAGTTCTATAAAGTGTATAGTGGGCATGGTTCTGCCACCATTCTTTGATAATATCAATTATTTAATCATAATGATAACTAGTTTCCAGCTAATTATATCTACTGTATAGTGAGCATGGTTCTGCACCATTCTTTGATAATATCAATTATTTAATCATAAATATGGCTTAAGAATCCTAATCTTTGGAGGTTTACTGAGGCTGTGGTATTAGTGACAAATATTGGATATGAAAGTAATAACAAGGACTTTTGAAAATGTTTATTTTTTCTCTCTATCTGATTAATGTGGGAATCTATCTTTATGTTATCCATTTATTTAGAAACAGGTTTGATTGGATATTGAAAGGGCAACTTGATATTATTGATTTTTATATGACAAGAGAAGAAATAGTCCCCTTGTCCTCTATGAAGGACCAGAAGATGTGTTTTCTTTCATGTCATGTCATCAAGATCTGAACCATTTGATATTTGGGAGCTGAGGGAATTTACTTATTTTCTTTCTGTTCCTATTTCTCTATCTGAAAGGTAGCAATAAATATAGCAGCTTGTTTATAATATTTTCCAATAGTTTTAAATAAAACTATATTTTGAGTGGAGACAGCTGTAGACATATGTAGACAGTACCCAAGAAAAATAGCAGCGACTCTTGCCACTGTCATTCATCTCATGGTCCTTTGTTGTCATATTACAACAGTGCTGGAGGATCATGGAGATTTAATCCCTGACAGTGTCATTGATTCCCTGTGATCTAAATGGTGACAGCTAATCTTTCTGGGTTGGTTTGTCATAAATCAGTTGGTGATGAATGGTTCATTTCCTGCACAGATGTTTGAAAAATTTTATTCATTGTCTATTCACTGTTGGGTGACATTCTTAGAATGCATTCAGCTGCAGTTATTTTAAAGTTATTACTAATAGCCTCCCAACACCAATCTTCTGAAGCTTTTCCTGTTATTTTCAGTTACATCAGAAATTTCCTTCTAAAAATAAATTTACTATTGTCACGTTACTTCAGATGTACCTTTAAGATAAAAATAAAAACAAATAAGAAACTAACATAAATACAATGAATTTCTTTTGTTAGTCAATAGCTAAAATACTATAGAAGTTTCCTAATTTAGTTCTTCCAGTGATTCTTCAATAGAAGTGATTGTTTTTCCCAATTTTAAATGCTGAGGAGACTGGCAGAAGTAAGATGAATCATGTTCTAAAAGCATCATCTTCCCTTTCTTATTGAAACTTAATGAAGAATCTATCAGTGATTTCTGCTCCTTGAAACTTAGAACTTAACATGCTTTTATGCACTGAAAATAAATACTAAAAACAAACAAAATGTCATGTTAAACATTTTTGTTAACGTAATAGTATAATAAAAACCCTATGTATCAGCAGACTGATATAAGGTAAAAATTATTTTTAATATCTGCATCAATATTTCTGGAAATAATTTGAAAAAGTGATCTAAGGTATTTGAAAAAAAGCTATGACACTTCACTGAAATAAATAGCACTGTTATTGTTTTTGAGGAAATCAAAATATCAGGATATTGTGAATTAAAAATAATTTTTAAGGTTAAGCTATAAAGGATATACTTAAATAGTTTAAATTTAATGAAAACATTTGTATAGGATACATAAGTATGATCAAGCATAACTAATCACAATAGAGATACCTGGAAAATAAAAGTGAGTAGTTCTACCAAATATTTAACTGTATCATGATAGTATAAAACCATTATAGTGTGGACACAAGCTAGCAGATCTATTATATGAGAATAACAATGGAGAACTAGAAAATTTCTAATTCTTTTGAAAATGAATTTGAAAAATTAATTGTAGAACTTGAAATTTTTTAGTATTAAGTTCATTTCTAGAAATCTTGCCTGAAATTACATTAAAAAAGTGTGACATTTTATAATGAGCACATATAAGTTAAGCAGTAGAACACATTGTGTGTTCAAGTTCTTACAGGCATGACATTAAGCACTTTGCAGCAGAAGAACAAGTTGTAGGTAAATTCTTCTCAGTGACATTATCACCTGTATCTTTAGTAGAACTGCATAAGCATTTCAATAAAGTTTAGAATCAATACACAATTAATGAAGGCTGCCAGTAACTTTTATGTAATTTTTATCTACCATCTTTAGAAGCGTAATTAATATATAATTTGCCTACAATAAACATAATATTAACATTTCAACTATTTTGCTGAAATATGGTTCCTGTCTCATCACAATGAAAACTTTAATAAATTTAGTATAGTCCTTAAAATATTTATTATAAATATTATGTTAATTCATTATTAATAGAGATCAGTCTAGTTTATACTCTTCCCTAAAATTGGCATTTTAAACAAAAATTGCATATTTATAGATACTTCCGTTTTATTTTCAGATGTACATCTATAAGAAAAGCGGATTTTTGTGAAAAGTAATTAAAATTACTTTTTGATTAGCTACAATGTATATTATAGAATCTTCTAAGAACACTGTGAACTATGTATACATTAAAAATTTAAGGATATATGTAAATATTTTAGTATATACATATGCACATGTATGCAACATAATGCAGTTTTTTTGATGTTCTAGCACAGAAGTATTGGAATAATAAAAATTGGAATATTTTTATTATTCTTTCAGATTCCATTACACTAAATTCTAAACTGGCTAGCTGGAATGGATATATTTCTCTCAATACAACATAAACTAATAGAAATAAAGAAAACTATGATTTTTAAATTAATTTAACAACTACCTGTTGTGTTAAAAGATAGTGAGGTCCTGGAATTAGAATACAAATTCAAATCTGTATATATTTTCAAATATTTGAATACTCATGTATTTCAAATACATGAGTCCAAAATAACAATGAATATATCTAAATCCACACCTTAAAGGACCAAATCTCCACAATAACTAATTACATACCTATTCTATCCCTATTCCATGGTAACTCCTGGAAATGACTAGAAGTTTTTCTAGTAGTAGTAGTAATAGTAATAGTAGGTAAATGTTAATGTTTTTAACTACCAAAATTATGTTTTCAATTTGTAATCTCTTTATGGTTTGTTTATTATTTCTGCCCACGAGTGGTTAAGTGATATGTGAGAGGGCAGCCCTGAATGGGGCTATGTAAATTTCCTGGAAGTTACATAACAAAATACCACAAACTGTGTAGCTAAGAGAAATTTATTCTCTCAAAATTCTAGCAGTCAGAATCGGAAATCAAGGTGTGAATAAGGCTGTGCTCCTTCTGAGACTCTGGATAAAATCCATCCATTCCTCTTCCTAGTTTTGGTGATAACCTTTAATCCTCCTTATTTTTGTCAGCTTGCAGCTGCATCATTCTAATCTGCTTCTGTTCTCACAGGTCCCTCCATTCCCATTATCTATTATATATAGTCCTTCAAGCATATTGGTTAAGGGGCAACATTAATTTCCTCATCTTTACTGTGTGTGATATAAACCTATTGGATTTTACCATCTTGGTCATTTTTTTAAACTCACAGATTAATTTTGTTCAAATTATAATTTAAAATAAACAAAAGAATGACAGGTTTATTGTATGTTTTATTTTACAAGGCCAAGCACTGTTAAATACCCCATTTTGTAATGGCATTTGAACATTTTTAAGTTAGATATGTACATAGTTATTTTGTATTAAAATATGCTGGCATTTTAAATCTATAATTTTCATATAAGATTGAATTAATTTAAATGACATTTAAGAAAAATCATTAATAATTTCTTTAAAATAAGATTTCAGACATTTTAAGTGTGTAATAGAATAATATTAACAATTCACATTGTTGGGACAACCTACCTACCCTTTAAGAGATGAATCAATGAAGAAATTATGGTGTATACATACACACACGATGGAATATTACTCAGCCTTAAGGAGAATGAACATATGGCATTTGCTTGTTAATTGATGGGACTGAAGTTATCATGCTAAGTGATATAAACCAGTCTCTCAGAAATGTGGATGCTAACCCATAACAAGGATATGGGAAGTATAGGAGTTCACTGAATTGGACAAAGGGACTAAAGGGGATGGGAATAGAAAAGACAGTAGAATGAATTGCACATAATTTTTCTATGTTCATATGGGCACATGATCAGTGTACCCACACAAGAATGGAATAAAAATTGGAATGGCTTGCACACCATGTATGCATAATATGTTAAAATACACCCTAAAGTCATGTGTATGTGAAAAAAATATATAAAAAAGGAAAAAAAATATATGGGTTTGTATTCAAAATACCATTTCATGCTGTCAGTGATGAGAAATAAAATTATGTTTTCTGATAAATAAAAATAATCTGGATAAATAAAAAAAAATCTGTATTTGCATATTTTCCTCTCCCAGAATGTTTATATGGTCATTTGCTTTCTTATTATTGCCTAGCATTCTTTTGTTTCCATTTGAAAGACTCACTATAGCAATTCCCATAAATTAGGTCTAGTGATAATTAACGCACTCACTTTTTTTTCCCCAAGAAAGTTATTTTTTCTTAATTTTTAAAGGAAAGTATTGCTAGTGCTCTCTTCTTGATTGTCAAATTGTTTTTAATTTGTGTGTGTGTGTGTGCATCTTTTTTTCTTTGAAAAAATTAATATATCATCTCTGACCTAAATTTTGTCCATAATATCAGCTGATGATTTTCTGGAAGCTCCATCATATGAGATAAATCACTGTTCAGTTCTTATTTTCAGAATTTTGTATTTTTATTTAGATTAATTTATTTATTTTAGTCACTGATAGGAACTTATTTATTTATTTGTTTATTTATATGCAGTACTGTAAATCGAACAGCCTTTCTTTATTTATTTATATCAGGTGCTGAGAATCAAACCCAGTGCCTTACACATACCAGGCAAGTGTGCTACTGCTGAGCCCCAGCCCCAGCCCCAACCCATGAACAATCTTGATTTTAAAATTTTGATAGTTACAATTTGCCTTACTGTGGGTCCTTTGTGGATTCATTTTAATTATTGTTCTTTGAGCTTCTTGAATTTGGGTATCCATTTTCTTTCTCCAAATTTAAAAAGAAGTCTATTATTTTTTCAAATGAGTTCTCTTTCCCCTTCTCTTTCTCTTCTTTAGAGATGCATGCAAAACACATATTGGTCATTGTGATGTTGTCTCATAAGTCCCTTAGAGTTTCTTCACATTTAATTTTTTTTTTAAATTTTCTTTGTTTCTATCAATAATTTCAAAAAGCCTGTATTTGAGTTCAATGACTCACTCTTGTGCTGGATTAAGTCTGTTACTGAACACTTCTAGTGAATTTTTTATTTCATTTATTGTTTTATTTAGCTTTTTGTACTGTCATGTTTGCATTTTACATCTTCCATGTATTTTCCTGATTTTGTGTAGTTTTCTTTTTTAATATTTATTTTTAACTTGTAGTTGGACACAGTATCTTTATTTTATTTATGTATTTTTATGTGGTGCTGAGGATTGCACCCAGGGCTTTGTGTGTGCTAGGGAGTGCTCTACGGCTGAGCCAGAATCCCATCCCCTTTGTGTAGTTTTATGTGTGTATTCTCTCATAACACATGTAGGTACTTTTAAGAGGGCTATTTTTCATTTCATGAAATTATCCATAGACCTTCAATGTCTTAGGATTGGTCTTTGGAGAGTTGTTCTGTTTATTTTATTTATTTGTGTTTTTATATTTCTTCATGTGTCTTGTTATTTCTGTTATAATTTTTTGTTGTTTTTGCATTTGAAAAGACAATTATCTCTTCCAGACTTTGTGTATTAGTTTTGTATGGGGAAAAAGTTTCATAAATTAGTCAGAAATTTTGGAAGCCCCTTGAATATTTTATTGGAGTGCTTCTTTTCTGGACTTGAAATATGATTTCTGAATTAGACAGGTTTGCTGGTTTCTTTAGGAAGCTTTTGTACTGTCTTCCTCCCCTCGGTGTATCACTGTAGTACTGTAGAGTCTGATGCTTAGACAATCCTTTTGAGCTCTCTCTGGTTTTCAGCTCAACTCAGGTATTGAAAGTAAGAGATTTCCTCATATGAGATTTGAGACAAGTGAGTCAAATCATTTCCTCAGACACCTGTCTCTCCCTAAACAAAACCTAGAATATTGGAAGCATATCCACTCTTCCTCCTAAGAAAGTAGTCATGAATTATGTTTGTCCTGCTAGGTTGGGCATGGAGTTGAAAAAAGGTGAAAGGAAGTGGCTTTTTCCCCATCTTTAAAAGAAACTGTGTATTCTCTGGAATACCTCAGTTTCATAACTGGCTCTGATATGTGCTATGTCAATGTTTGTGATGTAGTGAGGTCTGGGACTTTCTACTCTGAAAAATTTCAGACACCACTCATGAAAAACATTTTATTTTAATAAAAATGTCAGTATTAGGTTATTCGTATTATAATGTAACTTTAATTCAAGTATAATTTCTTAAATGTGAGCTACATTGTAGCTTAAAATTCATTTTATGGGAAAGTTTAAATACATTCAGCCACTTTTATCTTGTGACCCATTGAGTTACAATAAATAATAACATTATGATATTTGTGGTATTGTTTAAATATACTAAACCTGTTGGGTTTTTGAAGTTGAAATATTCTTGTAAAATATGTAACATTTAAATTATTTTTCAATGATGGATAGCTGAATATATCCAATTAAAGTCATATGCAATCTCCAAATTTATAATCCAATTTTCTCAAAAAAGTTTAGTTAAATAGCATTTTTTTCTGAGCCCTAAAATAAGGGAATCTGATGAGCACATTTAAGGTTTAGATTATAAACCAAATCTGAAATGAATAAATTATGAAAATTTGGGGAAGATAAAAGTTGAGAATCTGGGCAGAACAAGAAGAGCTTTCTGGTGCATTCCCAAAACATCAGATCAAAAGTGAAGTTTTTGTTGATGCTTTTGTTGACATTTTATTCCTTTCATTTTTTCCCCTTAACAGCTTTTACATTTTATACCTACCCTTTCCATTTAATAGAAACTTCATTATTTATAGTTCCTCACTTATTTTTTCTTCTTCCTACCTAAAACTGTCATATAATTTAGATATTGATCTTTATTTTTCTAGCATACTGACATATCATGAAGTGGTCATTTTGTGAATTCATGAAATAAATCACTTTCTTTTACATTTAATGTTTTCACATTCATTATTCAATGTACATAATGCACACATTTTGTGGTTGAATGTTTGTAAAACGTCTTGCCTGAAACCAAGAAGTAAGACACTGGATCTAGTTTCCCTAATAATAAGTAGGTTCATATTAACTGAAGTTATACTTTTGCACATCCAAATCAGCATCATAGGAAAAAAATCTGATATATGGCACATGCTGTGGTGATAACAGATTTTAGGCTAAGGAAAATTGAGGGATTATCTCATAGATTTAAAGGTCAACAAGAATTTTATTTGAAGATTAATTCGATGCTAACATACAATTTTTGTTTATTAAACCCCATGAAGTTAGTAGTTGGTTTTCTAATTTCTCAAAAAAAAAGTCAGAATGATGCAGGGAGTAAAATTGCAAAATGAAAATTGATAATATGAACTATAATGTCTTTTTTCTATAAAAATATATAGGACTGTGTTGATAAGCAAATTGTGTTCTTTTAAATTTCTTGATGATATGTGATTTTAAGTGTAAAAATACATATTTCCAACATAGGAAAACAATCTCTTTAAAGTTGTGTAAAAAGCACAGTAAAATTAGAAATATATTTCACAATTTAGTAACATATTTCTCCAATCAGAAATTTCAAAAGCATGTTTACATTATATATTTTTATTTCAATATAATACAATACCTAAATTGCATATATTACTTTGAGTTTTGTCTACTTCATATTTTGTTTAATAGATGCATTCCTGCTATCATATATATTTATATGTCTTTTTAAAAATGATCTAGTATTTACAATATCTATATAAAATATTTAGTTTTAAATTTTATTATTTCTTTGCTACATGTGGTGGTGGGAATTGAACATGGACTTTTTGCTTGGTAAATGCTCTATCACCTAAGCCACATCCCCCACCCTGAAGTTTATTCTGGAGAGATATGATTTTGTTATATGATTGAAGCTATATTCATAAATTTAAATTTGTTTATGCATATATCTTAACATGTTAAAAATATGTTCTATACAAACTTACTACAAAATTTCTCTAGGAGACATGTTATTGCTCAGCAAAAAGCTTTGGAGTAGAATTCAGTGGTAACACTACAGAAGTCAGGATCAGGGTAAGTGCTAAGTACTTTCTTTTGATTATGTGAACTTAAACTTGTAGCAATTACCAGTTCCCAACTGGCAACTGGTCTTGTGCAGCTCTTGGGAAATTCAGATTAAAACTAACTTTACCATTTAGTCACACATTATTTACAGATTTGGCAAAAAAAATACTTGCTCCCCACATCTGCATATTCCTGAAAGTTTGGACATTGTCTTATTTTGCGTTGAATTCCTAAAATTTCTTTAGATGTGAGGTAAATATAGAGATTTGTTTGAGAAAATTTATTCACTTAGTTGAATAGTGAGACAACATTTCTAAAACAAAAATTCTTAATTATTTTTAAAAATTTTGATAGCATTCATTATCTTTCAGAGTTTTGTATACATTATTTCATGCCCTCCTAATTTTTA
Organism: Urocitellus parryii; assembly: GCF_045843805.1. Classification (NCBI taxonomy): domain Eukaryota; kingdom Metazoa; phylum Chordata; class Mammalia; order Rodentia; family Sciuridae; genus Urocitellus; species Urocitellus parryii. The sequence continues at coordinate 375,061 of NW_027554122.1, read as the reverse complement.
AGGGTCTGGCTTGAAAAATCAACTGAAATCATTTTTGTTTACTTCTAAATATGACCAGTCATTTTTAGCTGCTTTTAAAATTCTTTCATTTTTCAGTAGATTAGGCATTAATATCTATCTATCTATCTATCTATCTATCTATCTATCTATCTATCTATCTATCATCTATCTATCTATCTATCTATCTATCTATCTAGACACAATATCTTTGTTTATTTATTTTTATGTGGTACTGCGGATTGAACCCTGGTCCTCCAATGTGTGAGGCAGGCACTCTACCACTGAGTTAGAGCCCCAGCCAGCCCCAAGGTTAGGCATTTTTATAATAATGTGCCTTGTCATGGGTTTGTTGTAATTTTTTATATTTGGAGGCCTGTATGCCTCCTGTATTTTATTTCTGTTTAATTTTTTTTTAGATTTGGAATTTTTTAATCTTCTTGTTTCATGGAAAATATTTTGCATTCCTTTAATTTATATCTCAGATCCCCTATAAATCCTAGATTTGACCTTATATATTACTCCACATTTCTTGAAAATTCTGTTCATATTCTCTTAACATCTTTTCTCCATGATCAAGTTTCTTTGCCAAGATTATATATATTGTATTTGTTACCTCAATATCTATTTTTAAGATGATCTAGTCTGTTGGTAATGCTTTCCATTGAATTTATAATCTGGTTTATTGTCTTCAATTTCAAGAATTTCCAATTTATTCTTTTTCAAAATCTGTATCTCCTTCTTGACATGACCTTTCACTTCTTATATTTTCTGATTTCAATCGTTACAACATTTTTTACCTCTTAGATTTTCTTATCTACATACTTTATAAACTCATTACTTGACATTTCCTTACTGCAGTATCAGTAGAGTCTATTTTGAATCATTCTGTTTTGTTTTGGATGTTTTCTTCTTTTGTGTTTTCTTTTCATATTGTTTAGTGTCTACCCATCTATTGAAATGAATCTGAAGCCATGGGGTTTCTACTCTACCAGCTTTTAGTTTTCTTGTAGGTTTCCAGTACCTCAGAGTTTAGGGGGAGTCAAATAATTGCAAAAAACCTATGCATATAACATATAGTAATAAATTAAGTACTTAGTTTCTATTATGACATCTACAATGTTGATTGACAAAATAAACAGAAATTGTAGGGTCAGCAATTTCTATCAGTAAAGATAGTAGTTAAACATGAATTATGTCCATCATAAACTCAAATTAATATTACCAATGACTTCCAGTGTTTTAACTTCTTCTATAGCATTAGTGGCTGGGTTTGACATTTTACAAACTAAGCAGTGGTAAGAGAAGTTAAAAATAGAGATAATTAAGAGGAAAGAAGAAAAGATCAGGCAGACATGGATTTGCAATTTTCAAATAGAGCTGATCCATAGACAACATAGGGTGCATTGTCTATGAGGAAGAGAATAAATAGAAGTAAAAGAAAAATTAGAGGAAGAGTGAAAGAGAGAACAATGAGTCTGGCTTCTGTTTGTTTATCTTCTATTTATTTATAGATTTTTAATTTGGTGCATTATAGACATACACAACATTGAAATTCACCATGCTTCCTGCCTTCCCTGTAACCCCTTCCTGTAGTCCACAGATATTTCTGCTATTTTTTTTGGATTTCCCTTTTTCCATTGTATGGTCAAGTATTCACATATGAGGGGAAACATTCAACCCATTGCTTTCTGAGTGTGGCTTGTTTCACTTAGAATTGTGTTCTCATTTTATCAACTTCCCACCTAGTGCCATCGCTTAATTCTTCTTAATGAATAAGTAAAACTTTATTGTGTATATACATCATGTATTCTTTATCCATTAGTCTGTAGATGGGTATGTGGGCTGGTTCTGTAATTAGGTTATTATGAGTTGTATTGCTATAAGTACTGATGTCCCTGTGTTTCTATAGTATGCTGATTTCAGATACTGGATATATACCAAGAAATGAGACAACTGGGTCAGATGGTGGTTCTATTCTGAGTTTCAAAAGGGATATTCATACAGTTTTCCAGAATGGCTGTACTAATTTGCAGCCCTACCAACACTGCATTAGTGTATATTTCCCAATACATATTCTCTTTTAAAATTCTTTTCAGGTGTACATAGAGTAAAGTGTATTTTGACATATTATACATACATGGACTATAACTTCCCATTCTTGTGCTATATATACTGTGGAGTTGCACAGGTGTATATTCATATAAGAACATAGGAAGCTTACGCCTGTTTCATTCTACTGTTTTTCCTATTCCCATTCCCTCCTTTCCCTTCATCCTCCAATGTCTAATCCAATAAACTTTATTCTTCCTTTCCCCAAAAATGTTCTCTCTGATATGTGGATCCCCCCATAATATTCTTGATAACTGATATTTTGAGTGAAGTGAGATAAAATCTTTATGTATTTTTTTTAACATAATAGTTTTATTGCAGTATAGGGAAAGATCAAGGGCACAATAATACAGACTTTCTCTTCCTTGTAGTTTTTATTTGCATTTACCTGATTCCTAGAGATGTTGAACATCTTATTTAGATTTTGTGTTTATTTAGTAATTGATGGTTTCATTTTTTAGTCTTTTGTTTGTATTCTGAATATTAATTTCCTGACGATCAGATGAAAAATATTTTCTCACATTGGTAGGCCCTCTGTTCACATTCTTGTTTCCTTTATTATGCAAAAGTTTTGAAATTTGAATTCATACCACTTATTGACACTTAGTTTTTTTTCTTGTGCCTTAGAAGTCTTGTTAAGTTGATAATTTTGTCAATATTTTAGAGTGTTGGGCCACATTTTCTTTAAGCAACTGTAGAGTTTCTGGTTTAATTCCGAGGTCTTTGATCCACTTGGAGTTGGCTTTTGTGCAGGGTGAGAGGGATCAATTTTTATGATTTATGATCAAGTTATACTGATTTTGCTTATTCAAGAACATTGGAAGTATTTCCACTTCTTAAGGTTGTCTTCAATTTATTTTTCTTCACCATTTTATAATTTTTATTGTTGAGTTTTTACATCTCCTAGGTTGGATATTTTTCCAAGTATTTTTTTAGGGTTTTTTGAATGAGACATTTTTTCCCAATTGTTTTGAAGCAAGTTTGCTATTGCAATATAGGAATGCAATTGATTTATGTATTATATTCTTGTATCAGCTCATTTAGTAGATTTGTTATCAGCACTATAAATTTTCTGATGGAGCATTTAAAATCATCTAAGTAAAATGTTCATGTCATAAGTAAACAGAGGGAACATGACTTTTTCTTTCCCATGTGTATGCCATTAGATTTATTCTCTTGCCTGTTTGCTCTGGATGGGGATTCAATGAGTGGTGAAAGTTTACTTCTTTGTTTTGTTCTTTGTTTTTAGAAAAAAATGTTTCATTTTTTTATTTCGTTTGCTGTTGGCATTTGATTTATCACATACAGCTTCTATAATTTTGAAGAAATCTCCTTCTATCACTAGCCCCTCTGGTATTTTAAAACTTAATGGGTGCTGAGTGTTGTGAACAGGCCTTTCTGAATCTATTGATTATCTCATGGAATTTTTGTACTTAAATTTGTTTATGTAGTAAATTTTGTGCGTGTGTGTGTGTGTGTACATATGTATATATACATATATATGTAATTAAAAACATTTTTGGGGTATTGGGAATTGAACCAAAGCATAATTTGCAAATAAGGTTCATATGCCACTGTGCACTTTTAATTTTTTTCCATATTTTTGTTAATACATTATAGTTTTATAGAATGATGGGATTTATTGTTACACATTGACATATTAATCTAATATAAAAATAAGCAATATCATTCCCTAGTGTCTCCATTTCCTCTTTTCTTCCCTCCCCATGTCCTTTTACTCCTTATTTATTTCTTCTATATATATATATATATATATATATATATATATATATATATATATGACAGTAGAGTACATTTGGAGATATTATACATGGATAGAATATACCTTATCCTAATTAGGATCCCATTCTTGTGGTTGTACATGCTGTGGAATTTCACTGGTCATGTATTTATATACAAACATAACTCTATGTTCAGTTCATTCTTATGTTTTCCTATTGTCATGCTGTTCCCTTACCTTTATTCTCCTTTGTCTACTACAATGAACTTCTGTTATTCCCTCCCCACCCCTTATTTTGTATTAGCATCCACATATAAAAGATAATATTTGGCCTTTGGTTTTGGGGACTGACTTATTTCACTTAGCTTGATAGTCTCTAGTTCCATCAATTTACTGGCAAATGCCTTAATTTGATTTTTCTTTAAGGATGAGTCATGTTCCATTTTGTATATATAACAACATATTCTTTTGGATATATGATTTTAAGAGAGACTAGAATGAAGGGTCAGAAGCTTGGAAAAGAAAAGCTATGGGTATGGTTCTGCAATTTCCCATGTATCCTTATGGAGAATAAAATTGACACTTCTACCCCAGGCCATTTGTTCAAGACTAGAACAGTGCATCTCAAATAGGGTGCATCAGATTCACTTGGAGAGCTCACTCAAACTCAGACTTCTGGTCCTCAACTCAGAGTGTCTGACTCAGGTGCTAGGGGTGGGCCTGAGCATCTGTATTTCTTACAAGCCTCCAGGGTTTGCTAATGTTCATGGTCTAAAACTTCCAATTGATGTTACTGGTCTAGAAATTTCAGGGGCAATGAAGGTGACATATAGTCCTTCTTGGGTCCAGTCTTCACCTTCTTTCCCTGCCTCATTCCCCAGTGCCCTACAGAAAAATATGTAGCTCCTACTTAGATTACAACTGAATATGTCCATGATAAAATGGGGTACTTGGGATCCTCCAGCGTCATGGGCCTTCCTTATTTACAGATCTTTTCCCTGAAGACTGCAAGCCCTACCTCTGTACTTAAACCACTGTTTATATATCAGTTTTTTAGAATCTCATCTTTTGGATTGTTGATTTCCATGTGAATTTCAAATTATAATTTCCTCTTAGAATTCCAAACTGAGTTTTCATGATATTTTATCCAGGATTTTGTGGACACAGGATGTTGCTGACCACATTGGGATTCCTCTTTTTTCGTTTGATGAAAAGAAGCTACCAATCTGGGAGTAACCCCTCTAGTGTTAAGGAGGAGCCAAACATCTGGGTCCTTTTGGGTTCTTAGGAGTACTCTGAAAAATAATACTTGCTGGGCATATTAAAAAATAAATTTATTGTACCAAACTCTAGGAGTCCAAACTGAAATATAATAATGTACTTACTCTGAAACATCTAGTGGAGAAATTCTTCCTGTTTCCTCTAGCTTTCAGTGGTTGTGGGAAATACTTGGCATACCTTGACGTGTAAATTAATCTCTCCTTTTTCTATCACCATTATTACATGGTGTTCTCTCTGCACAGGTATTCCTGTCCAAATTTTACTCTTCTAAGATCATGAGTCATTAGATTATAGCCTACTTTAATTGGCTATAGCCTCTTATAACATTTCCATATGCAAAAACCTCATTTTCAGGTGAGGTAATAAGCTGATGTGCTGGGAAGGACATGCCTATTTAACCCAGAGCATGTACTGAGAACTTAATGTGCCCTCTTCCCTGTATTTCCCGTGGCAGCACTGTGAGGTACACACAGGCATCACTGACACTGAATAAACTAGGATATTAAGCTCAGTAAAGTTGTGCTCCCACCAAAAATACATGCAACACACAAGGTTGTAGTCACAGTGTAGCTGTAGAATGGGTCCACCTGCCCCATGAAAGAATAGTTCTGTACATCCTGAATCTCTGTAGACATGAGACTGCTTCCCAGAAATGGTCCCAGAGTACTACAAAGGACTTCAAATCTTTTAGTAGCTGCCTATTTTAGTATCTTAGAGCAGGAATTGATGCATAAAATAATAATATTCAAATTTACTCATCAATTATGCCAAAAGTTATAATATTACTCTTCTAAATTTATATTACTAGAATTTCATTGAACATCCTATGCAGGTTTATAGAATGGAATTTTTAAATTATTTTTCTTCACTATTTTTAGTTATATAAATGACAGTAGAGTTAATTCGGAAATATTATATATACATAGAGTATAGCATATAACTTTTTCTAATTTGGATCCCATTTTTATGGTTGTACATAATGTGGGCTTTCACTGTGTTTGTATTTATAGATGAACATAGGAAAGTTATGTCTGATACATTCTGTCTTTTATACTCCCATTTTCCCTACCATCCTTTTATTCCCCTTTGTCTAATTCAATTAATTTGTATTCTTCCCTCTCCCTCCTGATTATTTGTTGGTACCCATATGTCATAAAGATTATTTAGCCTTTGGTTGATTGGGTCTATTATGCTGATTTTATATCCTTTGGGTTTAGACTGAGAAGTGGGATAACTTGGTCAAATGGTGGTTCCATTACAAGTTTTCTGTGAAATCTTTATAATGCTTTCCAGTATTGGTTGCACCAATTTGCAGTCCCACCAGCAATGTATGAGTGAACCTTTTGCCCATATCCTCGCCAATATTTATTATCACTTGTATTCTTGATAATTGCCATTTAAACTGGAGTGAGACGGAATGTCAGTGTAGTTTTAATTTGCAATTCTCTAATTTGTAGTGATGTTGAACAATTATTCCATATATTTTGGTAATTTGCATTTCTTCTGTGACGTTCCTGTTCAGTTCCTTTGCCCATTTGGTGATTGGAATACTTGTTTTTACCATGTTAAGTTTTATTATTTCTTTATATATCCTGGAGATGAATGCTAAACCTGATGTACAGGTGGCAACAATTTTTCTCCCATTGTAGGTTCTCTTCACATTCTTGATTGTTTTCTTTGTTGTAAAGATTTCTAAATGGGCAACTCATGTAACTCTTGAAGCAATTTAATGATAAATGATACATGGAAACCAAAATAAATCTTACATGTGTGTCATGCTCATTTAAAGAGTCATAATACCTTCAAGAGATAAAGGCAGTGATAATCCTATTTAAAATCATGAATGTAGGTTCACAAAATGTAGGCCTTTTAACCAAATCCCCATTTCAGTAATTCATAGAGTATAGACAGAAACCTAGTTTTACTCTGTTATCTGTACATTCCCTGAGCCAAGCTGCAGTAACAGGCCCAACAATCCAATTAATTCAGTTTGTTTGAATAGATATAAGACGTTCTTATTAAAACCCATTGGGCCAGATAATATAATGGTTTAACATTATGTCCTCTTTGCCAGTGTTAGATGTTGAAAATTTAAAATATTGTTTAGCATGTGTTATATGTTGACAATTTAAAATATTGTTTAGCATTCATAACAGATTTTCAAAGCACAATGTTTGGGGTGGGTGAGGTAGGGGGAGAGGCTCTGCTTGTGATCATATAAAAAAAACAAATTGGTTCATTCAAAAGTTGACAGATGTTGTTGAAGGGTGTTAGAACAATCAGTGAAAGAAGCTCAAAGAACTCAGTGAGAAGTAAGCCTGTATTCTCATTTCAATTTATACATATATATATATATATAAATAAATGTATTAATACAAATGGCCATTTATTTTGCTTACTTTATTCTCCCTTGTATTTCCATTTTTACTTCAGAAGAAAGAATTAAATAAGAAAATGGATAAAAAGACACAGGAACAGGATGAGAAAGCAAAATCCTAAGACCACAAGCATATGGAAGAGTAAGTAAAAAGGGTCTTTTTTCCTGTACCTTATATCTAGAAATGATTTTATTGTGCTTCAAAGTAACAAGTTTATAACTAGACAGGGCCTCTCTGTGAATTTCTCTACTGATTAACTTTCCAAATGATCAATAAATTTAATTGAGCTCAATCAGGGGGTAGTTCAATAAAAGTTTTAGGCACATGCCATGCCTTTTAGATAAAAAAGATAAGAGCTTAGGAGATGGTTAAAACACCCTTATCTGAATTGTCCAACATCCTTCATTCAGATCATGTGGTGAAAACAAAGCTTGTGTCCTGGAAGCACCTGACCTTTGTCCAACAGCTGGCAAATAGCACCCTCAAAGAAGTATAAAGAATGTTGAGAGTTCATTTTGAGGTGTGAGGTTCCAGATTAGTTGGTTTCATAATCTGTTGCTTCTGGGAGAAGATAAAGATGGTCTGCTTCTACACCCTAGAGGTGGTGCATCAAGAGGTATGTGGGCTCATGATTCTTTACTCTCAGTAAATAGTGTGTGAGCATTTTGTAAGCTTATAGAGAACTTACAGAAGTAAATAACATGCCTTACTGTACCTTTTGACCACTATCACCCTGAAGAGTTGCTACAGGGTGTAATCACACCATAATCAGTGTTTCATCACAAAGCACTATCTGTATAAAAAGGGCTACTCTGAAAATAGAAGAGAATAATTTGTTGAAACAGGAGCCTGTAGACATGATGTAAAAGGGATTTTTTTATTTTAAAGAATTTGGAGTCACCATCAGTGATAGAGAAGACTGGCAGACTCCAGGTGTTACCAGACCCAGGCCCAGGCTCCTCATCACTGGAGATACGGTAGTCAGGAGATGTGAATTAGTGGGAAAGAAATCAGGTTTACTGAAGTTCCAGCACAGTGTGGGGTGTGGGGGCTATCATTCTCATAGTTCCCTCTTGGGAATCGCAGGGAAACAAAGGGTTTTTATAGGGAGAGAAAGATGGGATTGTGAGGCAGTGGGAGAGAATGTTTCCCTTAGCATGATTTTGGTCATCCTTGGTGTGTCTTCTTTTCTTCCTTTCTGAATGGACCATCACAATGGAGATTGACTTTCTGGGGCTAGTACCTGTACTTTCTTTGAATAGACAAATTTATTTATGTATGTTAAAAGTCACAGAAATTTACTTGTCTTGTGTTGACATATAACTAAAGACTAAGAAGAGGCATGACACATTATGATTTTATCTGAGGACCATCGGATGTTCTGGGTTTTGTATAATGCAACATTATACAGCAGTTCACATCTTAATCAGTTAGCCACAGATTTTCTCCAGAATTGAGAAACCTGGGTGGAAGAGAGGGTGTAACTGTGGGGGTGCACATGGAGAGAAGTTGAAGTAACTTCCCAGGACAGCTCCCAGTGGTGGTGTCCTCCCCACTGTTTTGTTTGTTTTTGGTTAGAGGCACTTTACCATACAAATGTACTTACGTATTTTTAATTTTAAAAACATTTCTGTGCCAGTCTATCAGTAAGTTTTTGAAACTGGCCTCAAAGTTGAGATATCCTGTCTCAGCATACTGAGTAGGTGAGGTGAAAAGTGTACACCACTGCACCTGGATAAGGGTGGCCACTGTTACACAGTGTATTGTTAATTAAAATGTTCAAACACTGACAAAAATATACGTACATGGAATACCATCCCACCCTTTTCTTTTTCCCCACACCCTGTTTCAAATCTTACCTCTAAAGTACTGAATATGAAAGGGCAATTCTTGAGCAGGCAAGCATATGATGAAATTTACAATATATATTAGAAGAACTTTTAATTTTTAAAAAAATCCACAAAGCTTTTGAATTTTCTTGAAAATGAACCTTTTTAAATATGTACTTTATTATGGATAGAAGAGGAACCATATTAATGACAAAAAGAGCTCATGGAAAAACATGAGGTGATCTTTTAGCAGATTCTGAGTGGGGAATCCAAGGCAAATACAAATGACATTTAATCTTAATTCAGTAAGAATTAAAAACTTACTGCATCATGTAAGCAGGGTTGCATTCCCAAGAGGCTGGATTGTGGTACCTGGAGTCTTCTGTACTGTCCTGGATGACATCACCTGCCAACCCCATCCCCACCCAGAAGCAGGTAAGGAAGGCTCTAGTGTGACCGGGGGGAGGGGAAGGCATTTCATTGTCTATCAAAAGAAGTTTCAGGGGACCAGCACAATGTTGCTGAGGAAGGTTGGGGTGAGAAGGAAACTGGGGAGGAGAAAGCATTGGAGCCTGTTCAGGGGTTCTGTGCAGAGCAGATGATGTGGAGTCTGGGTGTTTGTTGGGGGGAGCAGATTTGCAGAGGTGATAGCATGCCAAGCTTAGCAACCAGGATGGGTGGGTATCTTTGGGTCTTTAGGGTGTGAGAAGCACACTTGGACTGGAATGGAAGAGAGATTTCTTTCATTAATAAGTGACCTCAAGCAGTGTCATTTGAAGTCAAGTTTCAGAACATGAGTTGCCAGTGGTAGTGTTTCCTCTGAAAAAGAACTTGGAGGTTTTCAGTGCAGGCCTGTACAAAGATTTTCTCCCTTTCAGTATGCTTTCTCTTCATATTATTGTTTCTGATGCTGAGAAGAAGTTTAAAAGCTGCTTCTTTGATTCTATCCCATTTATTTATTTTTATTGGTTGTTTAAACATTACAAAGCTCTTGACATATCATATTTCATACATTAGATTCAAGTGGGTTATGAACTACCATTTTTACCCCAAATACAGATTGCAGAATCACATCGGTTACACATCCACATTTTTACATAATGCCATATTAGTAACTGTTGTATTCTGCTACCTTTCGTCTATCCCATATATTTATTCTTGATTTTACGTCTTGTGCTTTATGAGTCTTGTTAAGAAAGTAAGTTCCTAAGCTGGCATGATGGATATTTGGGCATACATTTTCTTCAGTTAGTTGCAGGGTCTCTAGGGTTCTAGTGCCTAAGCCCTTGACCCACTCTGAGTTTTGTGTAGGATGAAAAGTAGAGGTTTAATTTTATCTTGCTACATGTGTATTTCTAGTTTTCCCAGCACCATATGTTGAAGATGGTATCTTTTCTCCAGTGTATATTTTGGACCCATCTTCTGGTATTAGATAACTGTATTTATGTGGGTTTTTTACTGTTTATTCTGTTCTTTGCCGTTGTTCTGTGAGTCTGTTTTGGTGCCAGTACCATGCTGTTTTTCTTACCTGGCTTGGTGATGTAGTTTAAGGTCTGTGGAATGTGATGCCTCCTGAATCACTTTTCTTGTTAATGACTGCTTTGACTATTCAGGTTCTCTAATATTTCCAAATGATTTTTATGGGTGATTTTTCTAGTTCTACAAAAAAATCATTGGGATTTTTATAGTAATTGCATTGAATCTGTATAGCACTTTTGGTCGCATGGTTAAGTTGACAATATTAATTCTGCCTTTCAAGGATATGGGAGATCTTTCTATCTTCTAAGGTCTTCTGTAATTTCTTTCTTCTGTGTTCTGTAGTTTTCATTGTAGAAATATTTCAAATCTTTCTTTCTATATATTCCCAAGTATTTTATTGTTTTCTGAGGCTATTGTGAATGGTATAGTTTTCATAATATCTCTTTCAGTTCATTTGCCATTGATATATAGGTATGTAATTGATTTATGGGTGTTAATTACACAATCAATTTTGATGTATTTTATCCCTATTCTCATTTATTTCTGATTTTTTTCTCCCCTGATTCTATCTGTAATCCAATCCTAATCCAGAGTTGTGTATTTTAACCTCCAGGCATTAAATGGTTTCTGTTTTTTATATTGTCATCATCCTGTTATTTCTTTCTTTTTGATCTGATTGGGTGCAAGAAATTATCTCTATTTCTTGTATTTACCTTGTACCAAAAAATATGATTTTTTATTTTGGTTTCAAGGATTGAACTCAGAGGCACTTGACAATTGAGCCACATCCCCAGCTCTATTTAGATACAGGTTATCACTGAATTGCTTAGCACCTTGCCATTGCTGAGGCTGGCTTTGAAATTGCAATCCTTCTGTATTAGCTTCCTGAACGACTGGGATTACAGGAGTGCTCCACCATGCCTGGCAATATAAAACTATTTTAAAGAATGGTCATTGTTTCATGGAGAAGCAAACAAATTCATTATTGATGGATTAAATTGTCCACAGATGTCTATGCAATCTATCTGATTAATGTTATTTATTTAGTTCTGAAGAGGCTAGGCTGGTAGGGTTTCCTTTTTTAATGGACATGGTACAGAAAGGTCTCCCCAAACCTCAGCAGTGTGAAGAGCATGGAGTGTGGTCCTCACAAAGCCTTTCATCTGCTACCACAAACTCTGTCTTCCATCTGTGGCTCCCTCCAATTGTCACCTCCTCAAACCCCCACCAACACCAGACCATTTAATAGTAATCTTATTTTGTTTAAAAGCATTGACAGAGGTGTTGGGTATATGGATTATTTATAGAGTATTTAGCATGTATGAGAACCTGGGTATAGTGCTTATCTTTTTAAAAAAATGACTTACCAAAATTATTATTGCCAATGAAGAAGCTTATCAAGGGAGATTGAGCAGGAATACTGGCTGGTGTGGGCCATTTGTGGAGGTCCTGACCTGAAAGCCTAGAGAAACAGAGAGGTCCTGAGTGTCTCCATGCACCTATTTACTCATTTCACAAATTTGAATGAGTCCTGGAGGCCAAAGTGTGAGTCAGTTATGTAGGTTAGAAGAGTGTCCTGATGGAATGGAAGCCTGCACCATCCAGGCTGTGCTGGTGGGGGCAGAGCAGAAGGGAGACCAGTTCTCCTTTCACCAGGATGTTTGACTTTAATACCCTATGGAGTGCTCAATATCCAGGACCTGCAAACCTTGGAAGTTCAGTACCCAGGACTTCCAATTGGCAGCTAAATGAAACCAAAACTTCAACTGGTTTCCCAGGTAATTATAATTTCCCTATAGGGTGACTTATTTTTATAAAATAATTTAATACACACAGCAGCTTTTAATGTACACATTTTCAAAAGAATTGAAAAGTTTTCCAATATAATCTATTATCTGTTGTATCCTGAGGGCCTCACAAGAACTCTGGAGTTGGAAGATGGCTCCATGTTCCTTCATCTTTTTTTTTAATTTTAAAACTACTTCACACTAGTATATTGTCTCCCACCTCTAAAAATAAGATTTTACTTATTTCCCACATGCTTTACTCACTAGTTCATCAAATTCTTAAGGATAACTCATTGTCATCTTGATCATCCAACCATCTTCATAACAACAGTTGTTGACAAGCCCTTAATTTTCTGCAAATACTTTATTAACTTTAGTTACCTTTCCACAGAGGACACTAGAGTTCACTGGCAGCTCTCATACTTTCCAAAACAGAAAACACAGCATGCTTTTTAAATTTTTCACCACTTTAGGCAGACTAAAATAAAAAAGCATCTGCCAAAAGCTTTTTGCACAAAATTCCATAATTGCTGATTCCACTGTCCCAGTACCCTTTCCTGTAGTTATCCATTACTCTGTATCTGTTCAAGCAGGGAGAACAGAGCATTGGTTGACAGCATCCAGTCAGTGTAGGCTCTCAGTCACTAGGGCCAAGGGAGCAGCACAAAATGGTGCCTATTCTGCACAGAGCTGCCTGCGGCTTTCCTACAGTACCTTGCCCTACCCTGTTCTGAGGGGATGGGGGTATCAAAGGTAGGTGCTGCTGGTGGTTTGTGCATAGGAATATTCACCATCCCAAAGTGTGAGCTCTTTCTGTGGTTATCAATTTCACAAGAAACAAATAAAAATATCAGTACATTTTTGAGTTCTACACGCAGTTCTTTAGGGTCATGATGACACTAAGAAAATGTTTGCAATGAACAAAAATTTGACATTCTGTGCATCAAAATACATTATTAACTTTCATAAATTACTTGCTTGCCAGTGGCCAAAAGATAAGTGACTGGAACAAGATAAAAATAATAATCAAATATCTGGAAGAAGAGTAAAATGGAATTGTTAGATAGTGGCATGCACAGTTTTAAATGTTGCACAGAAGTTACCATTCAATCATCTATTTGAGGAACATTAAACATCTCAAACCTTAATCAACAGCCCAATAGCACTACTATTCATCTTCAAAGCATTGTAGCTGAAAAATTTATCTCATTTGTTAGACTTAAATTTCTTCTCTTACCAAGGACAATAAATATATTTTCTATGTTCATATGTCACCATAACTTGAGCATCTGTAAAAGAGTACTTTATTTTATTTAAATTAGAATTCCAGGGCTGGAAACATAGCTCAATGTTAGAGCACCTCCTGCATAGCAAGGTCAAAGGTAAGGGTTCAATCCTCAGCACAACAACAGCAACAGCAAGAACAACAACATTGTCATCATCAACAACATAATATATTTTAAAAAGAGAGGTAGAAAAAAGGAAGTCTTCTTTTCAATTTATTATTTCTTAGAACACCTTTGCTAACATGAAGAAGCATTTGTTTTTTCCTAGTACATTTCTATATAAACGTTCTATAGTGCCATTCATCTATTGTAGATATTACTACACATACACTTTTATATGTATATTTTATTTCACATATGCAATTATAGGTTAATAATTTTGTTTTGGTTGCATCCTGATGGAAATAGAAGAGAGCAAGTATAAAATATTATTGCTACTGCGAAAGTATTGCTTTACTTTATAAAAGTTTTACTTAAAAATACTGAAGTTCTCAACTATACTCATCTATTCTTTAATTCTATTCATTTGTACTCATAAACTGAATACTATTTTATGCTAAAAACTGAACAGCTACTTATTTTGTATTTGACATATTCTAGGATCTCACAGAACTCTTACACAAAAACTTTCTTTATGTGACCAGTTAATTAAAACTGAAGTGATAAGATTCAATTTAAAGTAAAACAGTTCTTCCTCCTAATTCAATTTAAAGTAAAACAGTTCTTCCTCCTTTTCAATCAAGCATTTATGGTGGTAAGAAATTGTAAACTTCCGTTGTGAAAAATTAAGACAGTATTAAATACTGAACATTGAAAACACCTGATTAACATATATCCTGTATATGTAAATACTTAATTAATTTAACCATACTAATTCTTTTGGATTCTTTTTTCCTTTGGGATTAAGTTACTTGGGAAAAATAAGTAAGGATTATTTTACTTTTAGTTTGGTCTTTTATTCTTATTATTGAGCCTACTGAATTTAATTTAATTTAAGAACTGAATTTAATTTAAATGTCATCCATGTGATTATAACTGCCATAAATATATTGTTTGTCTTACATTTCACTTAAGGTAAGGCACCATGGATTATGATGGTGCCTTATTTTGTGTAAGAAGAAAAAAAAATAAATGCTGCCAATTATAGCTGTAATGCAGCCTGAATTATTAGTGGCATTCCAATGTCAGTGTTGTTAAAATGATAGGGAAAAAAGCATCTAAGACTCATTGAAATACATAGTTTTTAAAAGATATCTGTAAAAGTCACTATAATGATACTAATTTAATAATTGAAATACTCTTATTTGATAAAAGCAATAGTATTGATTCCAGTAGATACCAATTATGGGAATGTTGCTTGTTCTAGAAACTCTTCAGATATTTTACATAGATTCTCCATGAAGGATCAAATTAGGACCCTGGGAGACACTAATTTTAATCCTGTATTTTTTAGGAAACTGGGGGAGAGTATGACTGTAGGATAACTAGTACATCACAGAGCCTAAAGTAGAATTCAAGCTGAAGATGAGCTAAATCTTAAGGCCATGTTCTTTCTAGGCAAGTGGGCCACTCTGCTCTGGGGATATGGTTCTAAGGTATAGCCCTTCTTTACCCATAATGCTTCAGGCCTGGGTTCCATCCCCAGAACTATGAAAATAAAGAGAAAAAAATAAGTAAAATCAATGGAACCAGGCACAATGGAAAATACCCATGATTCCAGTGAGTTAGGATGCTGAAGAGAGAGCATTGGAACTACAAGGTCAGGGTGGGCAACTTAGTGAAACCCTGCATCAAAAATTTTTAAAAGATAATAAAAAAGTGCTTAGGATATGACTCAGTAGTTGAGTACCTCAGGGTAGAATCCGGAGCAATATCAGAAACAAGAAATATGAAAGAAAGTGTCAATGGCATAGGCAGATCATTCATTAATTTATTAAGTAATGACAGCTAGTAAATATTGTACCTTCTTCAGAAGAAAATAGAGGGATTATGAGCTATTTAATGTTTATAATTGCATTAATAGCTGTATATTCCAAAGGTGCCTTATGAATTCCTAACACAGCCTCTAACTTGCAAAGAACCCCTATACATTATCCTATGCCTATGTCAACCCAGCAGTGGTGGCTCTTATAGTGAAGATGAAATGCAATGTTGACCTGTGAGGCAGTGATGGCAACACACTGTTAATGAAGGTAGATGTAGCCAATGGTTTTGCAGAAAATGAATTTGATGCAATGCTTAGAAGAAAAATTGATTAATGCCAGTTGGTTATAACTAATGAGTAAAACATGTGAAATATTTTTCTTGGATTTCCCAAATTTATAATCTATTTCTTGGTTAAAACAGACAGGCCTTATAATACAAGGAAGAGGAATGTGCAATTATTCTTCTAGAACATGGTGCCAATCCAAATGTTCACAACAACAAGTGTGAAAATCCTCTCCACTATGCTATATTTTATAGGAACACGTCAGTAGCAACAAAACTGCTTTCCTTCAACACAGATATTGAAGCCAAATCATGGTATATAATCAATCACCATTATTTCCAAAATATTTGAAATGTTTCTTTAAAATTAACAGTGATGTATGTTAAGAAATACTGATTATAAGCAGTAATTTTTCGATTAGAATAGTAACAAATGTTGGAAGGTCTCCTCATATTCCTCCTCCTTTTGTAGCTCATGTGTATACTTAGGAGTTATCCCTCCATGAATTGGGTGCACATCTAGAGTTCAAGAGACTCATGTAGAAATCTGAACTTCAAACTTCTGTGAGGTAACCTGATGTGGTCCCCCTTGAACCATAGTACTGTGTGGTGTGGTGTGCAGGGTTTGCCTCCCACATGCTGGGCACACACATTCTTTAGTTTGCTACTGGCAACTGAAGCATTCCCTCAGATCAGCTACTTTGCCTGTATAAATGAGGTTACAGCTCCTATTTTATAATATATTTTGATAAAGATTTCATGGTAATTTCTACTAATATACAAGAATATGGCCTACATAATATATTATCAATCTCTTTCAAATGGGATTAAATTTTTGAATTGAGAATTTGGCATTTAAGTAGTTTTCTTTCAAGATACAATAAAAATCATGTTCCCATTGGAATTTTTGAAAGGCAGATTAGGTCGCTCATTGCTAGAATTGAATAAATTATTGCTAGAAGTAGTAACTCATGAATTTTGTGAGCTGTACTATGTATTACTATTCAGCTTTTTCCTTAAAAATGCAAATGATTTAGTGTCTTTCATGATGCTAAAAATAATCTGTGTAGATCAGCATGAAGCTTGTTGATACACAAAATTTCTGAATTAAATTTTGGCTAAAATTATAAATAACTTTAAGTAGCAATTAATGTGAAATGCAAGTAAAAAGAATTATGGAAAATAGCTTAGCATTATGTTACAGGATTGTCATTAAAAGTGAGAATACATTTTCAATATCATTTTTTATTAGTATTTATAGTTTTACATAGTAGTTGGGTTCATCCCAACAAAATCATACATGCGTGGAATTTCAGTTGTTTATGATTCCCTCTTCTCTGTTCTTTCCTACTTCTCCTCCTCCATTCTCCTCCTATTCTCCTGAACTTCCTTTCACTTGTCTATTTATTTATCTTTGATTGTTTCTTTTTACTTATACATAAAGCTGCAATTCCCTGTGGTATATTTATATATGCATATAACATTAATATTAAAGAATTTCTTCTTCATTCCCTTCCCTTTTCCATTCCCACTCTGCCTCTCAATCTCCTTTTTCTACACTAATGATATTCCCTACGTCTTTTGAGGTTCTGTTCTTCCCTTCTTTTTCTTTACTTAATTCTAGCTTCCACATATGAAACATTTGACCTTTGAGTTTCTTAGTTTCACTTATTTCACTTAGCATGATGTCATAATTGATTTTTATGGCTGATTAAAACTTTATTGTATGTATGTGCACCACAATTTCTCAATCCTTTTATCTATTCACAGGCACCTGATTTGATTTCATAATTCACCTATTGTGTATTGTGCTACTGTAAACACTCATGTGACTGAATTACTATACTAGGCAAATTTTATTGTACTTATTTACTGATGCATATACAGCTGGTTCTTGTTGTGGTTCCCTGCTTAGATTTTGGGGAATCTCCAAACTGTTTTCCAGAGTTGTTGTACTAGTATGTAGTCCCACCAGCAGTGTACAAGTGTGCCCTTCTCCCACATTCTTTTTTTTTTTTTTTGTTAGCAATTGGTTTTATTTTGTTGTAATTGAATAGAAATAAACACTGGCGCTTGACGAAGGGAGTCGTGTGTTCAGGTCTGCGGTGACTTACGTGCCATCTGCCATTAGGCTGCGTCAGGCTCCCCTGGGTGGCTGATGGCCTGTACCCCTCAGTCACGCTCTCCCTGCCCCCAGCACCCTTTAACTCAAGGGCCACACCGGAGCTGCGCAGACCGACCACAATAGGACCCATTATAGTGCCGGAGCTACCCAAGAACAGCGGGTGGGCGGGACTGGGCCGGCCAGGAGAGCAGCACACTCAGCTATTGTGGGTGAGAAGTTTCCCAGCGATAAGGAGGGAGTTCAGAGAGGCCGCCCCCTGAGCCGATTGCAAAACAGAATAGAAAGTTCAAGGCCCGGAGATATTTGAGGGCCGTGTTCGGGGAATGGCCCTCCGCCGCGGCCCCAGGGTCAGGGCTCAGCCTCTGGATTGATCAATGCCTCGGCTGATGGGTGGAGCCCTGTGTCCATCTTCACCACCCTCCAGGAAGGGGCCCTGCTCAGGGACCCCCACCCCAGGGTCCACCTCCTGGCTGGGGCCACTGAGCTGGCTCCCTGTGCAGAGGGCCCCTCTAGGATCCCTCTGGAGTGGCCGCCTCTCACTGAGGCCTGCTGGGCAGGCTGCTGAGTGTCTTCACCGCCCCTCAGGCACAGGCGGGGCAGACAGCAGGGTCAGGCTGGGCTCAGGCTCCCGTCTGTGCTCGACACCGTGTCTCTCTCTCTCTCTCTCTCTCTCTCTCTCTCTCTCTCTCTCTCTCTCTCTCTCTCTCTCTCTCGTTGTCTGGGGTGTGGCAGGCCAACAGCTGGCCTTGGGCGTCCTGGATCAGGGCAGGTCAGAGGGGACCATGCCATCTCCTGCTCTGTCCTCAGTGCTGCCCTCTCTCTGGGTGGAGGCCCCGAGTTGGCCAGTCTCTCCAGAAACACCACACCTGAATCCAGGTGGTCAGCCACAGCTGTGTGACCTCGCAGACCACCTCCCTGGGCCTCGGTCTCCTAGCCCAGGAAAGGGGGGCCAGCAGCCCACCCTCTGCGGTCATCACAAGGAGTAACTGGGTGCTGGGCTGTTCCTGGCAGCAATGGTCATGAGGGCAACCCCAGGGCCTCAAGAGCCAGGCACAGAGCTGACCTAGAGCCTCTGGCCACCCTGGGGTTGCCTCTCAGGAGGGTCCCATGGCTCTGGCACACACCTCCAGCAACCAGCAGTCCCTGGGCCCTGGCTCTTTGCCAGCAGACAAGAGCCACTTGACCAAGTGAGTCCATGTTTTCAGATCTGCGGGTGACTTACGTGAAATCTGCCGTCAGGTTCCCCTCACTGTTTGTATTCTTGATTATTACCATTATGGATGGAGTAAGATAAATTCTTAGTGTAGTTTTTATTCGTATTAACCTAATTGCTAGAGATGTAGAATAGTTTTTCATATATATTTTGGATATTTGTATTTCTTTTAAGAAATTTCTGTTTAGTTCTTTTGCCCAATTATTGTTTTTTGTTTGTTTTTGTTTGATTTGTTTTGTTGTTGTTTCTTTGTTTGGTGTGTTTTTTTTTAATATTTATATTTTAGTTGTAGCTGGACACAATAACTTTATTTTATTTATGTTATGTAGTTCTATGGATCAACCCCAGGGCCTCACATGTTCTAGGTGAATGCTCTACTGTTGAGCTACAACCCCAGCTTGGTGTTGATTTTTTTGAGTTGGTTATTTCTCTTTGTTAACCCCTATCAGTGGATTAGCTGTCATTTTTTCCAATTGTGTAAGAAAAATATATTTTTGAATTGAGATCTCTGACATGTAAGATAAATATCTTTCATCTTATAATAAGAGAAGACACAAGGACCAATTATTAAAAAAAGTAGTTTACACAGAGTCTCTCAGTTTTAAGCAGGAATGCCTGATATTGGTATCTGGGATTCTGATTCCATAAAAAGAAAAAGAAAAGAATCAAGAGGAATTTTATAACATGGAGGAAACTTTCATGTCATTGGAAAGCTCTCAGACATAACTCTATTTCTTCAACTTGAATTCTTTACATGTGAATATCTACTATGAAAAATCAATGTAAAATAGGTGTTAAGCAATGGTAAAGCTATTTCTGTAATACTGGACATACAGTGCACAATTCTGTACATTTTATCTAATAGTAAAACAAGGAATCTTTCTGATGAGGGTTGGTATTTCTGGAAAAGTAGACATTCTTTAAAAAATTATTGATTCACCCTACTAGTGAGTTGAAAATTTACCTTGTTAATTAAATACAATACTTACATCCTTTACTAATATGTGTTAGGTAATGGGGCTAATGAGATAGAAGGTATAGTTTATGTCCTCTAGACACTCTTGGTGGAGGTGGGTGCAGATTACTTAATTCAAAGATGCCATGATGAATGCTGTGTCAGAGGCAAAGATCTGTGGAAACAGTAAATGTTTGAAACAGTTTTAGAAATGATTGGAGTTCATGTGTCCACTCTAGAAGCATTTCAGAGTGGAAGAACAGCACATATGGAAGCAGAATGGAAAGAGAAGAGAGTGGCTACTCTTAATTTGCATTAATAGTATATGCTTTTATTCATACAGTATTTTGTGAGGTTAAGTTCAGTTGGGAAGTAGTAATTTTGTGAATAAACTATTTTTGTTGGTTTTCAGAGTGGCCAAAAACCACTTTTACTCTCCATAAAGAAAAACAGACACATGATGGTAGAATTTTTTATTAAGAATAAAGCAAACATACATGCAGTTGATAAGGGAAGGTATAGTACTATATTTTTTTTAAAAAAATCTTAATATTGTAGTAAAAATTTCTCAATTTAAAAATAGTAAATGAGAATGATATAATCATTGGAATAGAGTGAAATATATGAACATGAACTACAATTAGGGAGAAAAAAAGCTATTCAAACTGAGCAATAAAATTAGGGTGTGTAGTATGATTCACATGCCCTTATAATTATTGGCTGATGTTTATTAATTATTATATAATTTTGTCTAGCCCAGAAGTAGTGATGAAAGTTTGATTGGGCAAAGAGGAGGGAAGGGAGGGCAAGGAGCATGGTGTCAGGAAACATGGTGAAATGAGATAGCCATTATTACCTTGGTACATGTATGACTGCACATATGGTGCAATGATACATCGTGTACAATCAGAAATGAAAAGTTGTGCTGCAATTTTGTGCAAGGAATCAAAATGCATTCTGATGTCATACATACACAATTAAAATAAATTTATTGATCATATGATCTTGTGTTAGCTAGAATTTTCACACTAGTTTTGCAAAATATGCACTTTTAGTGTTCTTTTTTATTCAGTTCACTTTAAAAGTTCACTTTTTAAACTTTCTGTTATATTTTATCTTCGCCTGGTATAGTTTTCTTTTAGAAATGCTGTATTGAGCATAACTTTTTCGTATGTTAGTGTTAATTGCTATTGACAGTTTTTATCCATTTCGAATGTAAAATAGAATAACATATTATTAAAGGCTAGTGGCAAGATTATACACATGGAATTGATTTCAATGCCTGGCAAAAGCTTCTCAGAGTGAATTACTGAAGCAACAATGAGTATTATTACCACCAGTTATTATGTTATGGCTGCAAATAGCTATTTTACTTCTTGACCTTTGGGTGACTGTGAGTTACAATATATTACATTGCCCTAGGAAGAAAATGGAGTTTTATTCATTGAAATCTTTGCAATCTCCAGATGAATGACCTCATCATAGTTACTGTTCATTTAAGGATTTTAATTTGGTAACTCTCCCCTTTTGGGACAAGGAATTTCTTTTGTTTTTCCTTTTAGACTTAAAATTATTTAAAAAGATAAAGATTTGATCTTCTAAAATGTTTATGTCTGTTAGTGTATGTGAAGCTAGATATCAAATTGGTAAAATGTAATAAATTGGCTGTTTAAATAAATTTATTAAAATACATAAGTTTGAAGTTATCTCCTTTGTTTTAGAACAGCCCTAATGTTTGCTGTGGAACATAAATCAACACAAATAGTATAGCTGCTTCTTCAATGTGGTGTTAATGTGTCTGCTTCAGATAAGTGTGGACAGATTCCTTGTCTTATGCCACTGCTAGTGGTAATACTGCATGAGTATTTACATTGCAGTACTAATCAACATTAGATTTAGAGTCACAATAGATACATTTGTTGCATTTTTAAAATGAGGTAAGATATAATATTACAAATATGTATAGAACAGTAGTGAGTTAGGAAAGTTCATAAGTCACAAACCCTTCAAAAGTCTAGCCCAGAAGTAGAGATGAAAGTTTGATTGGGTAAAGAGGGGGGAAGGGAGGGCAGGGAACATGGTGTCAGAAAACATAGTGAAATGAGATAGACATTATTACCTTGGAACATGTATGAATGCATATATGGTGCAATGCTACATTGTGTACACTCAGAAATGAAAAGTTGTGCTGCAATTTTGTGCAAGGAATCAAAATTCATTCTGATGTCATAATACACAATTAAAATAAATTAATTTAAAAAGTAGTGATGTGTGCATGAGTCACCTCTAAGATTTGTTCTTTCTTCTCTTCTCCCCTCTCCTTTCCTTTTCTTCTCAAGCATGCTAGGAAATTTTTCTACCACTGAGATATATCACTAACCAATATCTCAAAACTTTGTAAACTTTATCATTAGGGTTTTCAGCATTATCCATTTCATTTCTAGCATAACCCCTACTCGCAGGTACAAATAATGTCACACCTATGATTTTTTTTAATTTGCTATTTGGATCTTAAAAATCCCAGTTTAGCACAATTTAGCTATTCTACCATCTTATTTTAATTTATCAAGACTTAATGATATCCTTGAAGCCTGAGGAAGATAATTCTAGTGAGATGGAGGGGGATAAATAGATTTTAAATTGTTCCTTTTTCTCTTGTCAGTTCTGTTCATGTGTTTTTTTTTTTTTTCTGCCAGAACTGGCCTAGCAGTCTGCCAGTGAATAGCTTTTATTACAACATGTCCTGACTGATCCCAATCCCTGAGTCTTCATGGTAACAACACTTAGATTCAATATTTACAACACTCTTTTTAGTTCTAATGCACTCATGTTTGTTTATTCACCAGTTGTTCCCAAGAAGCAGCACTCTGCTTTGACAGCTTGGCCTCTAGCTTTGGCCAACAAATATTAAGCATTCTGACCCTGTCCCCTTTTAGGAACCTTATGTGTAATTCCCATATTAGCCTCACGCTTTATGGTGCATTATCCTTTGAGGATTTTGTCTTTTCTGCCATAAAATTAAAATCATTCAAAGCTATTAGAGAGCTTCAAGTAATGTCACTGGAAGATATCAGAGTTTTCTGTCATCTTGACTAACAGATCTGTGCCCCGAATCTTTCCATCCCTTGAAATAGGTTTCCTTTGACCGAAGGAGGCCCCCTGTTGTCCAGGGTGGGTGCTAACTTTTGATTGGGACTTTTAGTGCTTTTTCTGAGTAATGAAAAATTTGCAAACTGTTGGAATAATTGCCTATGGTTTTCAGCATTTATCAAGTTCTACATCAAAAGGAAGAGATTAAGCAGATTTATTGAATCTAAGAGAGCTAAGCCTCTTCATGACTCCTCAGTATTCATTGTTTTAAAGAGGATTTTGTGTTCCACGTCAGTTGGAGATCAACATGGAAATGTAGCTACTCTTACAACGGTCTGCTGATTCTGTTCAACTAGGTAGAGAAGAAATAGTAGTAGTCCATGCCAGTTTTGAGCATTTGTTAATTTCTTGCTTTGTTTTCATTGTCTCACAGAGGGGATGATTATATTCTCTAATTTAAGGAGATATTTATAAAATAGAAGTTATAAATTAAATGCTGATTTGCTCTGAGTTATAAAGCACAAGAAGATCCCAAATTATAATGAAAATAAGGTCTTGATCATTTTAAAATTAATTTTAACATTTGAATAATAGAACCTGTGAAAAATACACATTAGTTCTAGTTGAGATTATAAGTAACTTGGGATCATGAGACAGGACAATTGCTTGAACCCAGGAATTTAAGATCAGCCTGGCCATTATCATGAAATGCAATCTCAAAAACAGAACAGAACATTGTTCAAATAATTTTCAAGTTAATAAAATGTTTATAGGGCATACAAATTTGGAGAGTATATGAAAAAGTTCTGATACAAGATCTAAAACATTATTACGTATGGAATTATATTTTATCAGTGTTTTTCTATGAGTATTAAAATACCAATTTCATTACTTTTTTTTCAAACATAGCAACAGGAATCTAATTCTTCAATATATGAAAGCACAATCTAGAACATCAGTAAATTTCAGTCCAGGTAATACTTACAAAAGTGAGTTACTCTTGGTGTTCATGCCCTGTGTAAATAAGAGTAAGAAAGTTTGATCACAAAAGAACAGTGGAAAAAAATAAATGTTCAAATTCCATTCATATTTTTCTTAATGTCTTTCTTGATCATATAGAATACAGGATAACAGTAGTTAATTATAGGAAATTTATCATCTAAATTATATTGTTTGAAGAAATTTTATATTAATTTTGAACCTGAAATTTTATGTCTTTGCAGAAGTAAGAATAATATTTTTAAATTAATACATTGTGTTTCATATATGGTCACATGATAGCAAATTGGACTTGTTATAAAAACAGGTGTTCTTGTCAACTATTAATATCAACTCCTATTGTGTGCCCAAATTAGTGAATTCCACAGTGTTATTTCTATGCACTCATATAAAATCTTGAATCCTGACCACTCTGCTTATTTCCATTTTTCTCCTCCCCTCTCTTTTTCATCCCCAGTTACCTTCCCTCTTCTTTAATATTCCCTCCATCATTTTGAAGTCATTCTTATTTTCTTCCCAGATTCCACATATTAGGGAAAGAATGTGATAATTTTATTTTTGTTTCTGATTTTTTCATGTTAACATAATGACCACCCTTTCCATTCATTTTACAGAATGTTGTCTTTGTTTTTTTTTAACCTTTATATTGGGGTTTTTAAATATACCATTTCCTACTATCCTGGGCCTTAAAATTTCTACTCAAAATCTAATATTTTTCTGATGTGTTTATGATTGCTTTGGCCTTTATTATGGATTTCAGTTTGCCTTTGGTAATTTTGTAGACTATGATTGGGACAGGTTCTTTTCTGGCCATGTCCACTTGATATTCTAAAATCATATACCTGGATGTCCATAATTTTCACAAGACATAAGAAATAGTTTCTTTTATTCACTGAGAAAGCTTGCATTGCCTGTAGCCTGTACCTCTTCTCCACTGTGTGTACCAGTGATTCATATAAGATGAATTGTGTCTAGTGGGTTTGGAAGTTGTTTACAATCATTTTAATTGTTGTTGATATTGTCTGGATGTGATATTTCATCATCAACTTAAAGCTCTGATATTTTTTCTTTCACTTGATCTAGTCTATGCGTCTGACTTCAACTGGATATTTTTATTTGAGGAATTGGGCTCTTTATTTTCAAGATTTCTAATTGATTCTTTTCCAGAATACGTACTGAATTGTTCTTTCATGCCCTGTTTCATTTTCCTTAATTTACTCAGTTTTCTTTGCTTTATCTTTGAATTAATTCAATATTTTAATACACTTTTAAAATTTTTTCTGGCATTTTTGTCTATTGCATTATCTTTGCAAAGAGTTTCTAGAGTTATAAACTATGAAACAGTCATGCTACCTTGCTTTTTATATTTCTTATATTTCTATATTGAAATTTGTACATCTTCAGGGATATATATCTTTTCCACATTTATGTGAGTGACTGCTTAGGAAATAGATTTCCCTGGATGATGTGTCCTATGCTATTGGCTAAAGGTATAATGTTGAATTCTTTTCCAAATGGTGTCTGTATTGTGGTTTCCTATTTCTTCTCTGTGATTCATGAGTTGTGATAGTTTGCACTGTCAAGTAACAACTTTCTGTGTCAGTGTTGTGAGAGTAAAGTCATGTTGGTGGAATAGTAAATAGGGATATAGGCAGTAGAGTATCTGAAATGCATTTTCTGTGGTGGTTCCTCCAAACTTGTCCATAATGTGCTGTCTGTAAATATGTCCGTAAAAATAAAGGCTTTTTATCTCTGTTCTTATTTTTAATTTTTTTTCAGCACCAGGTTTTCTTTTTTCTTTTTTTATTTGTTTTACTTAGTTACACATGATAGTACAATGATCTTGACATATCATACATTTGAATCAGATGGGACATAATTTCTTATTTTTCTGAGTGTACAGGTGGCAGAATTACATTGGTTGTGCAGTCATGTATGTACCCCTGGCAATAATAATGTCTATTTTATTCTGCTGTCCTTCCATTTCCCCTTCCCCTCCCATTTCCTTCCATCACTTCTCTCTACCCAAGCTAATGTGACCCACTTTTTCTTCTTTTTTTTCCCCTCACATCGTCATACTTGTATTCTGTATAACAAAGAGGGTGTCCTTCCCTATTCCATGCAATTCCCATTCTTCCTCCCTTTCCCTCCCAGCTCTCTTCCCTATGTAGTAGTAATTTTCTTCTCATACTCTTCCTCCCTACCCCATTTTGAATCACCTACCTTATATCAGAGAATGGCATTTGTTTATTGGGAATTGGCTAACTTCACTTAGCATAAATTGCTCTAATGTCATTCATTTCCCTGCAAATGCCATGATCTTTTTATTTTTTAGTGCTGAGTAATATTACACTGTGTATAAATGACACTTTTTTACTTATTTTTTATTATTTTTAGTTGTTCAAAACGTTACAAAGCTCTTGACATATATTTCATACATTTGATTCAAGCAGATTATGAACTCCAATTTTTTATTTTTTTATATTTTTTTTATTATTAGTTCTTCAAAACATTACAAAGCACTTGACATATCATATTTCATACATTTGATTAAAGCAGATTATGGACTCCCATTCTTACCCCATATACATATTGCAGATTCACATTGGTTCCACATCCACTTTTTTACATACTGCCATACTAGTGTCTGTTGTATTCTGCTGCCCTTTTTATCCTCTACTATCCCCCTCCCCTCCCCTCTCCTCCCTTCTTCTCTCTCTACCCTATCAACTGTAATTCATTTCTCTCTCTTGTTTTTTTCCTTTCCCCTCACTTCCTCTTATATGTAATTTTGTATAACAATGAGGGTCTCCTTCCTTTACCATGCAATATGAACTCCCATTTTTA
The DNA here is from genome assembly GCF_045843805.1 of Urocitellus parryii. Lineage (NCBI taxonomy): Eukaryota > Metazoa > Chordata > Mammalia > Rodentia > Sciuridae > Urocitellus > Urocitellus parryii. The sequence continues at coordinate 347,734 of NW_027554122.1, read as the reverse complement.
CCCCATATACATATTGCAGATTCACATTGGTTCCACATCCACTTCTTTACATACTTCCATACTAGTGTCTGTTGTATTCTGCTGCCCTTCCTATCCTCTACTATCCCCCCTCCCCTCCCCTGCCCTCCCCTCCCTCCCATTTTCTCTCTCTACCCCATCTACTGTAATTCATTTCTCTCTCTTGTTTTGTTTTCCGCTTTCCCCTCACTTCCTCTTATATGTAATTTTGTATAAAAATGAGGGTCTCCTTCCTTTACCATGCAATTTCCCTTCTCTCTCTCTTCCCTTCCCCCCTCTCGACCTTGTTTAATAGTGATCTTCTTCTCATGCTCTTCCTCCCTATTCTGTTCTTAGTTCCTGTCCTTATATCAAAGATGACATTTGGCATTTGTTTTTTAGGGATTGGTTAGCTTCACTTAGCATAATCTGCTCTCGTGCCATCCATTTCCCTGCAAATTCCATGATTTTGTCATTTTTTTTGTGCAGAGTAATACTCCGTTGTGTATAAATGCCACATTTTTTTATCCATTCATCTATTGAAGGGCATCTGGGTTGGTTCCACAGTCTAGCTATTGTGAATTGCGCTGCTATGAACATTGATGTAGCAGTATGCCTATAATATGATCTTTTAAGGTCTTCAGGGAATAGTCCAAGAAGGGCAATAGCTGGGTCAAATGGTGGTTCCATTCCCAGCTTTCCCAGGAATCTCCATACTGCTTTCCAAATTGGCGGCACACATTTTTTTTATCCATTCATCCATTGAAGGGCATCTAGGTTGGCTCCATGGTCTATCTATTGTAAATTGTGCTGCTATAAACATTGATGTGGCTATGTCCCTGTAGTATGCCATTTTTAGGTCTTTTGGGTATAGTCTGAGAAGAGGAATAGCTGGGTCAAATGGTGGTTCCTTCCCCAGTTTTCCAAGGAATCTCCATTCTGCTTTCCAAATTGGCTGCATCAATTTGCAGTCCCACCAGCAATGTATGAGTATACCTTTTTCCCCACCTCTTTGCCAATACTTGTTGTTTGACTTCATAATTTCTGCCATTTTTACTGAAGTGAGATGGTATCTTAGAGTAGTTTTAATTTGCAATTCTCTGATTGCTAGAGATGGTGAGCATTTTTTTTCTTGTATTTGTTGGTTGATTGTATATCCTATTCTTAGAAGTGTCTGTTCAGGTCCTTGGCCTATTTGTTGATTGGGTTATTTTTATTTTGTTGTTGTTGTTTATCTTTTTTAGTTCTTTATATATCCTAGAGATTAGAGCTGTATCTGATATGTGAGGGGTCAAAATTTGTTCCCAGAATGTAGGCTCCCTATTCACTTCACATATTATTTCGCTTGCTGAGAAAAAGCTTTTCAGTTTGAATTCATCCCATTTGTTGATTCTTGATTTTAATTCTGGTGCTATAGGCATCTTATTAAGGAACTTGGAGCCTAACGCCAAGTGATGGAGATTAGGGCCTACTTTTTCTTCTATTAGTTGCAGAGTCTCTTGTTTGATTCCTAGATCCTTCATCCATTTTAAGTTAACTTTTGTGCATAGTGAGAGATAGGGATTCAATTTCATTTTGTTGCATATAGATTTCCAGTTCTCCCAGCACCATTTGTTGAAGATGCTATCCTTTCTCCATTGCATGCTTTTAGCACCTTTGTCTAATATAGGCTAGTTGTAATTTTGTCGATTTGTTTCTGTGTCCTCTATTCTGTAAAATTGGTCTACCAGCCTGTTTTGATGCCAGTATCATGCTGTTTTTGTTACTAGAGCTCTGTAGTATAGTTTAAGATCTGGTATAGCTATAGCACCTGTTTCACTCTTCCTGCTTAGAATTGCTTTAGCTATTCTGGGTCTCTTATTTTTCCAGATAAAATTCATAATTGCTTTTTCTATTTCTGTGAGGAATGCCATTGGGATTTTGAACAGAATCATGTTGAATATGTAGAATGCTTTTGGTAATATGGCCATTTTAAAAATGTTAATTCTGCCTATCCAGGTTTTATTTTTATTTTTTTTAGATATATATGACAGAAAAGTGCATTTTTTACATACATAGACTATAACTTATTATATTTAGTATCAGAGAGAACATTTGGCATTTGGTTTTTTGGTATTGGCTTATTTCACTTAATATAATAGTCTCAAGTTCCATCAATCTACCAGCAAATGCCATAAATTTCAGTCTTCTTTATGGATGAGAAATATTCTATTGTGTATATGTACTACATTTTCTTTAACCTTTCATCTGTTGAAGGGTACCTGGGTTGTTTCCATAGCTTAACTATTGTGAATTGTGCTGCTATAGATATTGATGTGGCAATGTCACATTAGTATGTTGATTTTAAGTTATTTTGTTATATATGTAGGCCCGACTCTCCATCATGTTAGCCTAGGAACTGACTTCCTTAACAGTACTTCTAAATTGCAACAAATAAAATAAAAAAATCAACTGAGTTGATAACTGGTTGAATGGTGTTTCCATTCCAAATTTTCTGAGGAATCTCCTTACTGTTTTCCAGAGTGCTTGCACCAATTTGCAGCATCACTAGCAAATTTTGAGTGTAACTTTTTTCCTCACATCCTCTCCAGCATTTATTGATATTTGTATTCTTGATAATTGCCATTCTGACTGGACCAAGAATGTAATATTAATGTAGTTTTAATTTGCATTTTTCTAATTTCTAGAGATGTTGAGCATTTTAAAAATGTATTTGTTGACCAATTTTATTTCTTTTTCTGTGAACTACCAGTTCAGATCCTTTGCACATTTATTGACATCTTGTGCCCACCAGGAGAGACTATAGGCCCAAATATATTGGATTATTTGTTTATGTGTGTGTGTATGTGTGTTAAAGTTTTTTGATTTTTTTTTTCATGGGGACAAGTACTGTGGATTCAACTTAGGGGCATTCAGCCACTTAGACACATCCCCAGTACTATGTTTTGCATTTTATTTTATTTTATTTTTATTATTTTTAGTTGTAGATGGACACAATTTGTTTGTTTATTTATTTATTTATTTATTTATTTATTTTAATGTAGTGCTGAGGATCAGACTCATGGTCTCACACCTGCAAGGCAAGTTCTCTAACACTGAGCCACAGTCCAATCACTGTTTTGCATTTTATTTAGGTTCAAAGTTGCTTGGTGCCTCACCATTCCTGAAGCTGAAGCTGGCTTCAAACTCTTGATTCTCCTTTTATCATCTCCTGAGCTGGATTTTTTTGAGTTCTTTGTATCTCCAGAAAACTAATGTTCTGAGGTGCAGTTAATAAAGATTTTCCTACATTTTGTAGGGTTTCTGTTCCTGTTCTTTTTATTTTTTTTCTGTGAGAAAGCTTTTTACTTTGTTACCTTCCCATTTATTGATTCTTGATTTTATTTGTTGGAATTTAGAAGTCTTATTGAGGAAGTCAGTTCCTAAGCCAAGATGATGGAGAGTTTGGCCTATATTTTCTTCTACTGGGTACTTTGAGTTGAGTATTGTGCAGGGATAGGAATAGGGGTTCAATTTTATTCTGCCACATACATATTTTCAGTTTTCTCAGTACCAATTGTTTAAGCGTTGTCTTTTTCTTTTAATTTATGTTGCTGGTGCCTTTGTCTAGTTTGAGATAACAATATTTATGTGATTTTTTGTCTCTGTAATGTCTTTTTTGTTCCATTGGACTTTTGCCTGTTTTGGTGCTAATCCCATGCCATTTTTGTAACTATATAGTATAATTTGAGATTAAATATTGTGATGCCTGCTGTCTCCTTCACTTTTCTCACTAAGGATCATTTTGAATATTCTGGGCCTCTTGTTTTTCCAAGTGAATTTCATGACTGCTTTTTCTATTTCTTTGTGAAATATCATTGAGATTTTAATAGGAATTGCATTAAAACTATAGCATTTTGGTAGTATGGCAATTTTGATAACATTACTTCTTCCAATCCATGAGCATTGGAAATCTTCCATCTTCTAAAGTCTTCTTCAATTTCTTTCTTTAGCGTTTGGTAATTTTCATTATAGAGTCCTTTCACTTCTTAGATTGTTTCCCGATTTTTCGAAATATTTTTTAGTCTATTGTGATTCATCAGCTGAACAACAATTTGTGTACAGGACCATAATTGACTTATGAGTGTTAATTCTATATCCTGGTAGTATGCTGAGCTTGTTTATGAGTTCTAGAAGTTCTGTGGTAGTGCTGGATGCAGTGGTGCATAACTGTAATCCCAGCAGCTGGGAGGCTTAGGCAGGAGGATCATGAGTTTAAAGACAGACTAAACACCTCAATGAGAACCTGTCTATAAATAAAACACAAAATAGGCTGGTGATGTGGCTGAATGGTTGAGTGCCGTGAGTTCAATCCCAAGTACCCAAAACTAACTAACTAAATAAAAGACACGAGTTAACGAATTTATAATCAAACTTCTAAAAATATTCAAGAAAAAAAACACTTTTGATATTTCTGAAAAAAAAAGAGAGATTTTATTTACAAAGTTATTCTTTTATGGTTTACAGTTACTTTATTTGCAGAAGACTTCAAGAAAGGAATTGAAGTTTATAGGTGTATATATTGAATATATATATGAACCTAAAATACTTTGTTCACCAATACCATTTTTTGAGCCTTGAGAAAAATACAGGTTTTCAAGATATGTAAATGTTCATTTTTTTTTAAAATTTCTTGACCTTCTATAAGAGAAATAATCAATGGAATACTTCCAATAAAATAAATCTACACAACACAAATCATATAAAATTTGAAAGCTTTTGTGAAAAAAAAAAAAAAAAATATATATATATATATATATATATATATATTAGTTTACTGGCAATTTTGTACATAAAATATTTTATTCTACAATAGATGATTTTGGAAAAATAAAGCATAAAAATTATCATAAATCTTTGGTAATTATAATAAGTTAGAAAAGCCGCTGTGACATCAATAATAAATCATGGCAAGACATGTAAAAACACTGATTGTTTTAGAAAAACAAAATTAATTCTGTTTAAAATACAGTGCAAAATAAGTACTTTATTTTTTTAATTTCTTTTTTAGTTATACATTACAATAGAATATATCTTCACATATTATACATTCATGAAGTATAAGTATAACTACCTATTCTTGTGGTGGTAAATTATGTGGAGTTACACTGGTTGTGTATTTATATATAAACATAAGAAAGTTATTTCCAATTTATTCTACTATTTTAAAAATATTTATTTTTTAGTTGGACACAATATCTTTATTTATATATTTTCATTTATTTATTTTTTTAGTGTGGTGCTCAGGATCAAACCCAGGGCCTCACATGTGCTAGGCGAGCACTCTACTGCTGAACCACAACCCCAGCCTGTATTCTACTGTTTTTAATTACTTTTATATAATTCCAAAGCAATGACAACATGAACATAGAAGATAATAAAAGAAATAAGGAGGATAAAATATCACCATAAAAATCTATTAACTACAAATTAAGGGTTTTTTAATATTTGAAAAAAAATATAAGAAATCAACAAAAGTTGAAAAGTAAAGTAGTAAGTTCTTTTTCATCAGTAATTTAAGTTCACATAAACTATTTTGAAAAACTAATAAGAACCCAAAGTGTGACTAACAAGATTAAACCTAAAAATATATTAACTATGTCAGATGTAAGTCTACAGAAGATTCTCTTCAAATATAAGCTCACAAATAGACTAAAAATAAAAGGATAAAACAAATGTTACATTCAGAATTGCAAAGATGATAATAATTATGCAAATGAGACAAAGTATAATATTATATAAATAATATTATATAACATGATAAGTTGGAAATCAAAAGTGAAAGTTAAATCCAAAAATTTATGAACATGAGTTTAAAGCCATATGAGCAATTAAGTAAGGCCCTAAGGAACTTAGCTACACACTGTCACAAAGTAAAATAAAACTCAGCTGCTGGCCAGGCAAGGTAACACATGCCTGTAATTCAAGCAGCTTGGAAGGCTAAGACAGCCAGATTGTGAGTTTAAAGCCAGCCATATCAAAAGCAAGATCTAAGCAACTCTAGAAGGCCATATCTCTTAATAAAATACAAAATGGGTCTTGGGATGTAGCTCAGTGGGTGAGTGCTCCTGAAGTCAGTCCCCAGTACCCTTCCCCAAAAAATGGCTGTCAATGTGTCTCAGTGGTTAAGCACATCTGCTATAAAAAAAAAAGCAGCCTATAGCACCCAAAGCAATCTAAGAATTTCATGTAATACCAATCAAACAATCAAAATTAGTTTTGCATAAACAAAATAAGTTATTTAAAAAATTCAATAGAATATTCTGGGTACAAAAATAACTACACATATTAAATTTTTTTAAAAATTCTTCCTGATATAAAAATGATAAAAAGCTACAATATTCAATCGATTTATGTTAACTTTGGGTTAAATGGGAAAGCCATAAGTAATAAAATTGAGATTACATCAATTAGCCCTCAACTTTATGGTCAAATGAAAAATATACTTACAGGTCTATGATCATTACAACAACAATCAAGAGAGGAAATATGAAAATCCAATCAAATATCATTTCACATGATTTCTTGAAGGCAATTTGGAAGAATTTTTTTTCAAAACTTTACAAAGAAAAGAAATTATATAATATCTAAATTGATCAACTTTTAGCATAGTATGGAAAGTGAAACAGTCATTCACACACACATGCACACACACACACACACACACACACATACAAAATACCAGTTAACTCTACTTATGAGAGTTGTCTACTGCAGCAAACTATACAGACCAAAAGAAATGGCATAAGGAATAAAAAAGTGAAACAAAGGAGCACTTGTTTGGAGGACAAATGAACTTACTTTTTATGTGATAAAAATTTTCTTCAAAAAAATGTTACAAAACAATTTGAATGTACACTATTGACCAGGAAAATTAAAATATATAAAACAGTAAGTTCAATAAAGTTATACAGTTGGGATCACAATTAGAAATTTGGCAAATATATAAAAGATAAACAGAATTGTGAAAATCTTTATGGTACATTTAAAATGCTAAAGTCTTACTTCTAGAAAAAGAACACATTCATCTATATAGAGATGATGAATATGTGATTAATTCTAGCTATTTGGAAGGCTAAGGCATAGAAATACAATTTCAGCTTCATCCACTTAGTAAGAGTCTATTTCAAACTAAAAGTCAAAAGGGACTGGAGATGTAGCTCAATATTATAATAACTTCTGATATTTATATATATATATATATATATATATATATATATATATATACACACACACACATACATATACACTGAAAAGCAGTTATTCAAACTGAGAGACACAAGTAAGTATATGTAATATGATTCACATGGCCTTATAATTCTTGGCTGTTGTTTGTTATTTGATTTTATTCATCACATGATCTTGTGTTAGCTAAAGATTTTTCATATTAATTATATAAAAATGGACTTTTAGTTTGCTTTTTAAATTCAGTAATGAACTCTTTAAATTTCTGGACATTTTATCCTCTTCTGGTATAGTTTTCTTTTGGAAATGCTATGTGGAGCATAAATAGACATTGAAAATAATTCTTTCCTTTGGATGACTGTTACCAAATTGCCTTCTTTATAGAACACTGATTTTAGATTATTCCTAAGGGAGTGTTAATTGCTATTGACAGATGCTGTCCATTTCTAATGTATGTTGATGATTTGTTCTTACTTGGCATGGGCATAGGAAATAAAATAGCTTTAAAGGGAAAATGTTTTCTTTAATGAAGATAAGATATAGGAAGGTGGGTGATAAATAAAAAAATAAATAAGCTTTAAGATTCACACATGACAAGACTGCATTTCTAGCTTTTCTAGTTGCAAAGTGTGTCATCTTAGAAACAATCCTTCTCAGAATGAATGACTGAAACAGCAATGACTATTATTACCATCAGTGCTACTGTTATCGTTTTAAGCCTGAAAATAGCTTTTTTCATGCTTGACCTTTAGCTGACTGTGAGTTATAATATATTACATCACACTAGGAATTATATGGAGCTTTATTTATTTAAATTTTAACCATTTCAGATGAATTACTTCATCATAGTTACTGCCCATTGAAGAATTTTAAGTTTGTAACTTCTTCCCTTTTGGGACAAGAGGTTTCCTTTTTAAAAAGTTTTGTATTTGCTTTTCTTTTAGACATATAAATCATTTCCACATAGGAGTTATTTAAAATTTTAACTTTCCTTTTGAGCCCCATTTATTTTTTATTCCTCTTGTCTAAAATTTCAAGTACTTTGATTAGTGAGACTGATGGTAATGAACATCTTTGTCTTTTTCCTGATTTTGGAGAAAAAATTCTTGTTCACTATACTATTGGCTTTGGTTTTAAAATACTTGGTCTTCATTATCTTATTGTAAGTTCCTCCTATTTCTAGTTCCTCAGGGATTTGTCATGAAGGCCCATTAGATTTTGTCAAAGGCTTTTCCTGCAGCTGCTGAATGATCAGGCAGTTTTGCCCTTGATTCTATTTGTGGTGTATTAGTTTAATTGATTTGCATGTATTAACCAACTTGAAAGTGTGAATGATTATTTTGTATGTGAAACTAGAGACTCAAACCAGGAGGACAGTACCACTGATCCACATCTCCAACCCATTTTATTGTTCACTTTGATACAGGCCTTACAAAATTGCCCTGGCTGGTTTTGAAATTATAGTGTACCTGAAACAACTTCCTGACTTTCTGAGAATATAGACACATACCACCATGCCTGACAGTGTATGTTCTTTTCTGATGTGTTGTTAAATATGGTTTGCAAATATTTTATGATAATTTTTATACTCCGTTCCTCAAAGATGTTGGTCTATAGTTTTTTCCATATTAACTTTTCCAGTCAGGTAATACTTTGCAGAATTGCTTAGGAAGCATCTTTCCTTTGCTATTAAATGTAATGGGGGGGTTGATATCAGTTATTATTTAATTATCTAATAAAATTTAGTCATGCTTTCACCTCTGGTCCTGGGGGCTTATTATTGCTACAATTTAAATTCTTATTATTTAGCCATTTTTTTTTGTTTCTCTCTCTTTGATTCAAATTTTGTAGACCATATCTATTGATATCTCCTAGATTTTTTCATTTATTGTAATTAATATCTTCAAAATAGTCTTCTAGATTTTCATATTTATTGAAATATAAGTTTTCCAAATAGTCTATAAGATCTTCTGGATTTCAATGCTTTCTTTTAAAAATATTTCTGTTATTGTTTCTAGCTTTATTCATTTGTATCTTTCTATTTATTTTAGTTACCTTAGCTAAGGGTTTATGTATCTTGTTAACCTTTTAAAAAACAACTATTTGTTTCATTATTACCAGACTATGTTTTTTCAATTTAATAATTTGACTCATGTTTATTATTTATTTTCTTATATTGGTATTGGAATTTAGTTACTGATGATTTTTTCTTAGACATTGGGATGCTTCATTAGATTTTTAATTTGAAATATCTCAAAATTTTAAATATATATAGCCATTGCTATAAGCCACCCTTATACAACTGATTTTGCTGGATCAGGGAAGGGAAGTAGGAAGAAAAAAGAAAGGTACTTGGTAGTAACATTGATGAAAATATGTTATGTGCATTACTGTATATAGTATCATAAAGCCCATTATTATGTATACATACAGTATCTCAATAAGAAAAAAATAACTATTTGTAATGTATTCTATAAATTTGTAGATGATGTGTTTCAATTCTAATTGGGTTCTAAGGTTTTATTTATTTATTTATTTTAATTTTTCCTTGACCTCATCATTATATAACTGCATTGTTCATTCTCCAAGTGTTCACACAGTTTCTTTAGTTTTACTTGCTGTTTATTTCATTTTCCTTATTAGCTCATTATTCATGAATAATGTTGGGGTTTATTTTGAAACAAGTATACAATATGTTGTACATTTTTTCCACTTTGGTCCCTCGTACTCTGTTTTTCTCTTCATCTGTTATCTTTCTTCTACTCCACTGATCTTCTTCAATTTCATATAGTTGTTTTAATTAGTGAATCATTGATATACATAAAGGTCAAACTCAATGTGATATATTCATAAGTGTACACAGGAAAGTTTATTCAGATTCATTCTACCATTCTTCCTTTGGTTGTCCCTCTATTCCTCTCAATCTTCTTTCTCTACTCCACTGATCTCTCTTCTATTTCCATGGAACCCCCCCACTATTTCCCCTTTATTTTTTTATCCAACTTTTTAATATGAGAGAACTTAGTCAACCCTTGGCTTTCTGATTATGAGTTATTTCACTTAGTGGGATCTTTTCCAGTTCCATTCATGTACCAGGAAATGCCATTTTTTTCTTATTGAGTACTGAATAAAACTCCACTATGTATATATGCCACATTTTTTTATCCATTAATCTTTTGATTGATACCTAGGCTTTTTTATAGCCTGTCTATTTTGAATTGTTCTGCTATAAACTGTGATGTGGCTGCATCCCTATAATATGAATATATATATATACAGCAAGGACTGGGAGAGCTGTATTATATGTTACTAGTGTTAAAAGGAATATCTATGTCATTTTTCAGTGTGTCTGTACTAATTTTCAGTCCCACCAGCAATGTGTGAATGTACCTTTCTTCTGCATCCTCATCAACATTTACTATTGCCTGTACTCTTGATAATTGCCATTCAGAAGAGAATGAGATAAAATTGAATATAGTTTTGATTTTTGTTTCCCAAACTGCTAGAGATTTTGAACTATTTTTCATATTTATTGTCCATTTGCAATTCTGTTAAGAAGGATCCCTTTTGTTTTGTCCATTTATTCTGTGGGTTATTGATTTTTAGATGATGAGTTTTTAAAGTTCTTTATATATTCTGCATATTAACCTCCTATTTGAGAATCAGGTGGCAAAGATCTCACATTATTTAGGCTCTATCTTTATGCTCTTATTTGTTTCTATGGTGTTTTGAATTTTTATATTTGATGTCATCCAACTTATTGATTCTTGTTTTTTTTTTTTGGTAGGATACCAGAGATTGAACTCAAGGGCACTCAACAACTAAGCCACACCCGTATTCCTATTTTTGTATTATATTCAGACACAGAGTATCACTGAGTTGCTCAGTGCTCACTTCTGCTGAGGCTGGCTTTAAACTCACAATCCTTATGCCTGAGTCTCCCAAGCAGTTGTATGTGACACCACACATGGCTCCTCTTAATGAGTCTTGGTTTCATTTCTTATACTTTATACGTTTTGTTAAGACAATTAGTGCTTGTCAAAATGCCAAAGTGTTCAACTTACAATTTTATCTAGCAATTACAGAGTACTTGTGTAATTCATAAATCTTTTATGTACTCTGAGTTGATTCTGTGAAGGGTGAGAGAGAAGGATCAAGTTTTATTCTTCTTCATGTGTGCATCCAGTTTTCCTAGACATACTTGTTAAAAAAGACTATATATGTTGTTTTCTAAAAGCAATCCATTGTGATGTGATAAGGAGTAGAGGCAATTATTCTAATTTTTTTGTATTTACTAATACTTGCTTTGTATCCTAATATATGATCTATTATAAAGAAAGTTCCTTGTGTTGCTGAAAAGAATATTAGGTCTGCTGTTTTTCAGATGAAATAGTGTGTAGACAACTATTAAATTGGTATTATGTGAAGTAAAGGTGAGATTTAGAAACTTTATTGATGTTTTCTCCATATAACCAGCCACTGGTTACAATGGTATTAAAGTCACTCACATTTATGATTTTTATTAGACTTATCTGTTCCTTTAGCCTGGATAGTAATTATTTTATAAAAGTTGGGTTCACTGCCATACACATGCAAATATTTATAACCATTTATCTTCTTGTTGGATTTTTCTCTTTAACACTATGTAGTGACCTTTTTTGTCACCTTTGGGTAATTGTTGCTTGAAGTCTGCTGTATCAAGTATAAAAATAACTACTACTTTTTTTCTGGCTTATATGTACATGGAATAGATTTTCATCCTTTCACTTTTATTCATAAACATCTTTCCATGTCAGGTGTGTTTCTTGTAGATAGTATATATTTGGGTCTTTTTAATTAATTATTTCAGTCTATGTCTTTTAAGTTCATAATTAACACAATGTGAATTCAGTGTTAGGATAGTGAGATTTGTTTCTCTCTAATATAGGATTTACACTTAATACTCAATTACTTATCTACTGTTCTAGTGCCATTTATTCTATTGTAATCTCCCTTGATTTATTCTAATCTTCTTTTTGTGTATATAGAATCTCATTGTGAATCTTTTGCAATGGTAGCTTAGATGTCATAGTGTTTTTACTTTATTCTTGTATTGGAAGTTCTTTATTTATGCTTTGATTCTGAAGAATAACTTTGATGCAGATAACAATGTATACTGGCAATATTGAACTAAGACAGATGAGACTGGACACCAGAGTAGTTAGCATAAGCAGGTTTATTGTCTGCAGACTGTCCAGCAGGGGCTTTCACCTAAAACAAATCCTCCCTCTGAATGCCAAGTCTAGACATTCTTTGAACTTTATAACCAGTGGTAGGCAGGAGGTGCTTGGAGATGTACCTTTTTGCAGTGGTCTACATAAAAGTGATTTTTTTGAGTTCTCAGAAGGTACCTATTATCCCATTTCTTAGAACAGTTTGGGATTTTGCAGATTATACGATAAAAGCGGAGTTTGTGGTTAAATTTATTTTTTGTAGGACAGAGCTGAGCAGTAGAAAATAGAGCATCTAAATACAGTTGAGCCCTTTTGCAGAGATCCTTGCTGATATTTTGTTAAAAAGAAAAATTATGGTGAGAGTCTCTGGAGAAGCTTAATTAAGATGAATATGTGGAGGAGGATGTGCTGCTACAGTGTTTTTCTTTCAGTGTTTGGAATATATTATTGCATGTTCTGCTGGCATTTAGAGTTATCCAGCTACATTACCATTTATCAATAACTTGGTGCTTCTCTCTTGAATTTGTAAAAATCTTTCTTTTCTCTGAATGTTGTCATTTTAACCCAAATATGATGTTGAGACATTCTTTATGGCCATGTCTGTTAGGTTTTCTAAATGTTTTCTGTACCTGGATGTCCATCTTGTTCTCACAATTAAGGAAATTTTTCTGGAGTAAGTTCACCATGTTTTCTATTTCATTAGTCCTTATACACTCCTTCCTTCAATACCTTAGTCTTCAATTGGTCATTTAAAATTATCCTAGAATGATTGTATATTGTTTTAAAGTCTCTCCTTTTTAGTAATATACGAAAATTCTACTTCATCTACCTTGTCTTCAATACTTAACATTCTTCAAGACATATTATACTGGTCATATTTCCCATTTGGAATTTTAGTTGAATTATAAAACTTATGATTTTTAAATTTTCTACTTTTGTTATTTTTTTCTGAAACTCTATCTCCTTGTTGTAATATTCTTTTGAAACTTGAATTGCCTTCATTAATTTATTTCTT